>NW_028277076.1:7545000-7845000 GCF_059951505.1 Python bivittatus | reverse complement strand
ACAGTTCCCCCGGGGAACGGGCTGTAAAAACGAGGCAGGAGGAAGATGAACACATTTTGCTTTGGCATCCCAACCCCTCCAATGAAAATATCTGTGTTTTCATTAAAAAAAAAAAATTGTGCCAATCCAAATTGCCCCACCCCTCCTAAACATTTCCACTTCAGCCGTGAAGCTATGGAAAGACTGTTTGAATTTCTACTCTTAGCAAGGGCGGGATGTGATGAGGACTTTTTTTTAAAAAAAAAAAAGAAGGAAAAAAAGAAGTTGGCCGGGTGTCGAAAAGGCTGTTCAAATAACTTCTTCTGACTCATTCTTAGTCCTTTGGCATCGAGCGCGTTAACCTTCTTGCTTGACGATCTCGAGGGGTAACGGTTTAGCAATCCCGTTTAGTAATTCCACTGGAATTTTTTCTGGAATCCTGCAGCTGTACTTCTGGAGACGGGCCTCCTGTTACAGAAAGCAGAAGAACTTAAGGAGAAGGACTTAAGCCATTCCAGGGTTTTGCTCTCGTGACAACCCCTCCAGCATAACCACACTGCAATTTCCCAGAACTGTTTTCCCGGCTAGGCGGACCGAGACCCCGGTTACGTAATGTTCAATTCTCTTGTGGTTCGCTTCGTTTCCCCCCACCCCAACATGCTTTCGTTCAACTTGGCTTATCAAGGAACGGATTAGTCAGCTCTGTCGTGATAGAGCATACAATAGTTCCTTTCGTACCCCCCGAAGGATGGCTTTCTTTCCAGAAATGATGTGGGTTCTGGTTTTAGGTTTTAATTCATCTCAGCCTGATGGTATGAGTTGACTTTCTTTCTCCTCTTTTTAATCCTTTGGAAATTTTCCAGGGCAAAAATTCGAACTAGGTCTTTTGCACAAGGAGTCACAGAATGTAGGGGTTGAAGAGACCTTTGGTGGTCACCCAGTTCATCTCCCTGCCCTGTGCAGGAACCCACAACTACAGTATCTTTGGCAGGTGGCCATCCATCCTCTCTTTCAACATCTCCAGCACAAGATGGTCACTAGTCACCTTGAACCATCTTCTCTGTTGAAGAACATTAAGCAAGTTTTGATTTGCTCAGAAAAAATCACTGTTAGAATTTTGAAAGTCGTTCCTGCATTTCCTCTTTTTTGTCCCCTGCTTCCTTCCCAAATTCTTGTCCTTTAATGTTATGTCTGGGAGCAGGGCCATCCTTCGCAGCTCATCTCTATGAGCCAGTGGAAACCCTTTGTCAATTGGAGGGCTAGATGAAAAGTGTAGAAATCAGTAATAAAATCAAGTGCAAACAAGGCAATAGATATCAGATGGGTGGACGTCTAACTAAACAGGAATTCCTTCCTGCAATTGTGAGATAAAATAGTTGTGCTTCTCTTTGGCCCTCTCTGCAAAGGTTCTCTTCCTTCCTGAATTCTCTAAAAGCAAAGAAAAATCAGCTAGGAAAAGAGTCTCTGAAGATCAGTTGGAAAATGGAGAACCCTGGTCAAGTGACAGCACCTAGTTGACTGACAGATCTTGAACAGCCAAGCAGGGTTGAATCTTCTTAATGATCAGATGGGGAACTATCAAGGAATCTCAGAGACCATCAATATAGGAGACCTGAAAAAAAAAAACCCAGGAGAATGGAGTGGTGTATGACTTGCATATTGTTGTGAACAACATCTACAGGGATGTGACAATGAAGCCACCAAAAGTCATGTTCAATTAGAAGGAGGCATTATGTAGACTGGGAGATACTGAAGTGATGGTTGGAGATCTTATGCATAAGAGTTCAAACATTAAGATGAGTAGCAAACATTAAAAAATGTAGGGTATCCCAGGAGGATAGGTATGTGGACCATGGTTCAAGAACATAAGAATAGCTTTCTTAAAACAGGTCCATCTGCTTGGTTAGGTAGGATTATCAAGGTTGGGTTCTCAAAGCGCATTATGCCCAAAGCAAGCAAAACTCCAATTCTAAGTCATAGATTATAACTTACCATGATATATGAACTCAGGTAATGATGGTCGAGTCAATAAGCCATGAGTAACTCAACTATGGCTTAGCCTGTGTGAATCTGATAAATTGCTTGCTAAGTCTTGGATAGAAGGGACCCTTTCCCATCACCCACTACCACTGCAAGGGTACCTTCCAAATGCAAAGGTGGCCGTCAACAACTGCGATGGGAAGTGTAGTCCAGCAATATCTGGAGGGACAGAATGATGGCTATGGATCCATTTTAGACATTCTCCTTGGACTCTCCTTGTCCCCAAGACCTTCTGGATGGCTATGAAGACCTGGGTCTTCCCCCAGAATGTTTTTTCAGCCCAATACAGGTGCAGTTGTGTTGAGAGTTTGCTATGGCACATTGAATGTATTATGGTTATTTTTTTTGTTCCCTGTGTTTGTTCTGTTTAGGACTTGTTTCGAAGTGCTAACTTGTTTTGCTTTTTAATGTATTTTTGTGGATGACTCTGAACTGCCCAGGGTTATAGGTTTAAGATGGGCATCCATATACATTTTCTAAATAAAGAAATGAAGTCCAGCATTGACTGGGGGCTTCTTCTCAGGGCCAATTTGGAGCCATTGATGACTCATGGATTCGTGAGCTTTCCAGCGTAAGTTCCTTGCGAACGAGGTGAAGGAAGAATGATGCTTTGGGTCCCAGAATAATCTTCTGGAAACAAGAAAACCTTTCATTCACTTTGACCAAAGCCAAACAGAACGTCTTTTGCAGGCCCAGATGCTCAAACAGCATTTTTATGTTGTAGACTATTTCGTATTCCCAGCTTTCGGCGTGGATCTTTAGCAAGCTTGGCTTTCATCATAATACTAATAATTAATTTATTAAATGTATATGCTGCCCGACTCCCAGCGGCTTTGGGGGGGGGGGTTGTCCTCTCTGAATTTGACTCCTTCTCCGTCATGTTGGATTCGGCCCTGTCCTTTTCTCTCCCTCCGTCCTTTTGAGGAATCACTTTTAGCATTCCTCCTTTGCCTTGCGTTAGTTTCTCCTTTTTCTGCAATCACATTTGCCATCTTTGACTGATGTCATTAATGTCCTTGTTTGATTGCTGCGAGCCTCTTGAGTTGGGTGGCATACAAGTTCAATGAATTATGATTGATCACCCAGTCAGCCAGCTGTTTAGACTGGATCTGGCATTTTTGTCCCCCTCTCGAGTCCTTCCCAAGGACCTGGGATAGGCAGATGTTGTTTGATGGTGTAAAAGGTATCATCTATTATTATTATTGTGGTTGGTTGCCCAGTCAGCCAGATGTTTAGATTGGATTTGGCATTTTATCCACCTATCGAGTCCTTCCCAAGGACCTGGGATAGGCAGATGTTGTTCGATGGTGTTAAAGGTATCATCTATTATTATTATTATGGTTGGTCACACAGTCAGCCAGATGTTTAGCCTGGATCTGGCATTTTTGTCCCCCTCTCGAGTCCTTCCCAAGAACCTGGGCTAGGCAGATGTTGTTTGATGGTGTAAAAGGTATCATCTATTATTATTATTGTGGTTGGTTGCCCAGTTAGCCAGATGTTTAGATTGGATTTGGCATTTTATCCACCTATCGAGTCCTTCCCAAGGACCTGGGATAGGCAGATGTTGTTTGATGATGGTGGTGGTGGTGGTGGTGGTATGATGATGATGATGATGATGATGATGATGATGATGATAGCAAAAGCAGTGGCTTAAAAATAACCATCAAGACCCTTTTCTTTCAGGTGGAGAGCCATTGGGGTTTAACGAACCCTCTGACCTAGCTTGAGTCATTTTGCACAAACTCTTTTCGGGCTCCCCTTCTCTCCTCTTTGGAAAGCCGCCAGAATGAAACTTTGCTTCGCGCGGCTGCTGCTTGCTGAGAGCCGGAAGGGTGAGCGAGGGCACCCAGAGATGTTTTTCCCCCGCTAGGAATTTCCCAACAGTCTCCTTCTGGAGCTGCAGGGTTGACCCTCTTGGTCCCCGCGAACGGGACTCGCAGGAGTTAAGCGTGTGCAGTGGGCGGTCTGTGCGTTCCTGATGTCACGCCAACCGCTGAAGGAAGGCCTTTGTTGGCAATTCAATCTTTGCAAATCAGCGTCCACCGAGCGCCTGCCTCCCCAACGGAGGGATGGGGAAATTTAGAAGCTCCAAGTAACTTATCTTCGGGTCTCTCCCCCCTCCCCACTTTCCTCTCTCTCTCTCTCTCTTTCTTTTTTTAAGCAAACTTCTCTCCTTCTTCTCCCACGGAGCCACTTAAGAATCCTAGAGAATGTAAAGTGGAGGAGAAGGAGCTCCTAAGTTTTGGGGAGAGGCGCGATGGAACGTGTCAAAAATGGATGGTCGGCTTTGATTCTCCCGAACTAACGGTTTTCGGAAGGCTGGATTGGTCGTGCTTTTTTTCAGAACAAAAGAGAGGTTTTTTTGGCCTTGAAGTTTAGGGAGAAGAGGAGGAAGGCGGGCGCGTGTGGGGAGAATCGGGGTGGAGGTCTTCCTCTGACCAATGAAAATGTTGGAGATTTGCCTGAAATTAGTTGGGTGTAAGTCGAAAAAGGGGCTCTCCTCGTCTTCCAGCTGCTATTTGGAAGGTAAGTCCAGAGCTGCAGTGGTTTAAAAGTAGATCTTTCCCCCTCTGTTTTGGTTTAGGCCTGTAGTTGGTCTCCCTGTCTGGAGCAGGGAGTCCTTGTAGAAAATTACACCGTTGTGTATCTGGAGAAGAATGGCTCCTTTTGGGAGGGGGCTGAATTAGGAACTTTCAAGGTCCTTGTCTCGAAGTTAGCTGGCACTATTACTACCTCTCCTCCTCCTTCTCTTTCTCTTTCTCCTTCTCCTTCTCCTTCTCCTTCTCCTTCTCCTTCTCCTTCTCTCCAATCTTGCAACATGGGGAGAAGGTAACGTCATATTCTAGGTGGGATCCACCAGTTGGCCAAGCCAGGTGATTTCTATTAACTGCAGCCCGTGAAGAAACGTGCCTGTTTCTCTTCCATGTATGGTTGAAGAATATGGAGAAAGCTGGCTGAGAAATACATCAGCATGCCATTGGGCGTCTTAGACCCATGTCCCAGTTGGGTGGATAAAGAGGATGAAATCACTTGGAGCTTCCAAGAAGAATTTTTAAACAAGGTTTCATCTTGGGGAAAAAAAGGGCATTGATTTTAGCCAAAGGATAATCTCTGTAAGGCAGAAAACGGCTTTGGGGGCATATTTGTACAGCGATGGTTGCTTTGAGCTTCATGTATTTGCATGCCCAATTTAACATTCCCTTCGAATTTCCATCTACGCAAATTCTTTGGTATTTATGATGGGGCTGAGTGAACTTCCAATCCACGTAAGCGTGAGGACCACGGAGGAAAACATTTGTTTGGCCTACCTCAACAAAGGGAAGGATTAATAATATTAATTATGGCATTTGTGTGGAATGTTGACCATCAGATGTTTGTTGTAGCTCTGCCACATACTTTCCATTTGGACTTGGTGAAGTCCCTTAATCGCATCATTGCAATGCTCTGTTTCTGCAATAGGCAACCATCTGTATTTTCCAAATCTAGGAGGGTTTTTTCCCCCCCCTTGGTATTGTGCTTAATAGCTTTTGTTTTTTCAGGATTTCAGTGGTGGATTAGTCAGGAGTTCTGGATGGTACTCAAATGCAAACATCATGACTGCCAAGAATTTTTCTTGCCTGTCAGTTTTGAAAGCAGAAACAAGTCCATGTGATTTTTCTTCAGCCAGTCAGCTCTGTTTGTCGCTTGAGCATCACAAGAGGGCTAGAAAATCCTCTATGAAATTCAGACGTTTGAAGAAGGGGTCTTAAATGGTCAAATGAGCCCCTCTATTTGTAAATGTTTCTGAATCAAAAAGCTATATTTTCTTGGTGATCTTTGAGACCTTGGTGGTTCAACCCAAAGAAAAGAACGTGTTTTTACCTCTCTCAATTTCTACTTTCTCAGCTAATTTTGCTTTAAGGAGGGTTTTTTCTCCCTCCCACTGTTATATCATCTTTATTGTACTATCGATTACTTAGGCCTTCACCTGCTGGTAATCAGATTTAAAAAATGTTTATTGAAAACAAAAGTTGTTCAAGCAACACCTCTTTCAAGCAGTGTGAAATCTGAGCCATGCAGATAGAAGTTATGAGAATTCTACCATTGTCCTCACGGAGAAACGTGTTGGGACATTTTCTTGTAGACCTTTAGGGACAGTTGGATGGCCCACAGTTAAGGGGATGATGGTCCAAGAACTTTACACCACTTCTGTAAAATGGGGGCTATTCCCTGCCCACCCATTTTGTAGGGTTGGTATGGGGGAGGGAAGGAGGGGAGAACCAATGACTGATGAGAATCTCTCCATGAGCTAGATTTAGACCTTGGATCCTGGCTTCTGATTGCTAGCATCATCGGATGTTGGCTTTCCGATGAAGAATGAGGCCAGCGGTTCGATCTTACTTTTTTGTAACCTCCTTAGAAGTTTGCATCTTGCAGTCTCAGATCTGATTCAAGCCTTAATGACGTCATCTTGTTTGTCCTTGTTTCTTTAGAGCAGCATTTCCTTCATCCTTCTCCTTGGCTAGAACCAACAGAATAAGGAAATGAATGAAAAATGCAGGGATATATATTTTTTTTAAGTCAAGGCAGTGGTGAGAAGAGATAGAATTGCCGTTCCTGCTGCTAAGACCAGCAAGAGCTATGTTAACAAGAAAAGTTAGTCATAAAAATGTGGAGGTTTGCCTAGACAAACCATAGTAGATAACTTATGAGAAGGCTCATGGTTTGTAGATCATAAAAATGTGGAGGTTTGCCTAGACAAACCATAGTAGATAACTTATGAGAAGGCTCATGGTTTGTAGATCACAACCTGGCACATTGCAGGAGGTAGGGAATATATAACAACAGGGGAAAAGTCTAGAGTCATTGCCTACCCTAATGGTTCTTGGAAGCCTAGAATGATGACCTGGAGGATGTAGAGGAATCCTGGTGTTTATCCAGGACCAGGAGCTAGGCTTCCATCATCATAAAACAGCAGGAAATTAGACTCCCAATGGTGGGCTATTGTCATTGGCAATTAGAAAAAAGGGGTTAGCAGATGAAGATGGATCACATTACCTATCTCAGATTTGGGTTTTGATAAACTTGGACCCTGAACATGGATCCCTCACACCCTTTCAACATGTTGACTTGCTGCTTGTAGAGACTTTCTGAAGGAACTAAATAAGTCTGATTTTTGCCTGCTTAGGACCTCACCTGTCCTTCAACCTTGATTCAAGAAGGCTTCCAATGATCTCCAATTTTTGGAAGGGTGTTATCTCATGTAGCATCTGTCCCTTGGTTGTTTGAAGGCCCTAAACGTCTGCTTCACTTTTGTAGGGGGACCACAACATAAGAAACATTGAATAAGCGTGTGAGATACTCTGGATTTGATTGCAAAGAGGTTTCAGAAAGGGTGGGGGTGCACAGAGAACACCCCTCTGCAATTCTCTGAAGCAACTGCAGACTTCACTCCTTCTCCTGAGGTTCTTTTCCATTTGGTGCAAGGAGTTGCCTTTAGAGATGAAAGTATTTGCAGAACTATTGTGTTTCACAAATCAAACTTCTTTTCTTAGTTTGTTCTTGACTGTATGGGGTCGATCTCTGGAAGTTGAACAGCCAAACTTCTTTGCTTGGATTCACTTGCCATTATGAAATACCTATTCTTTTTTTTTTTTGGTAAATTCTTCTGTATTCTCTTGTGTATTTTTTTTTGTGTATCAGCACAACATTCAACTTCCATTTTTTCCCTCTGTGTTTGGCAGTACTGATAAACTAGCTATGATTACTTGTTGTCATTGCTTTCAACTACTTTTTAGTCAGACCTTCAAGAAAACTTACAAATCCCTATTTTTTTTTTTAAAAAAAAATGACAACAAAGCCTCAATTTAATGGACTAATGGTGTCTGTTAAATCAGAGTGTCTGTTAAATCCAGATGGGATTTTATGGAGGTATATTTTACATATTTTATACATGCAAAAAATGGGCATTGGAGTTTATGCATGCATATTTTATCTATTTTACGCATCTTGCACGTGCATAAAATAACATGTGCAGAAACATATAATACATATAATCCATCTATAATAGATTTTGACTGTTTAGGTGCCTGCTAAATGGAGTTCTGTTAAATCAAGAGTTTGCTGTTCATATAAAACAAATTCCTGGGGAAGGAGCAGAAATCTCATTTTGCTGATAAACAGAAATCAAGCAAGACCATTCTGGCATCTTAAAGAATAGCAGCTTGATTGTGGCAAAAACTTTTATGGACTAGAGTCTGCTTCGTGCATCTAGCTTGATGAATGTCAGGTTGAGAATGGCAAAGTCAAGTTGGAATTGGGAGTGAGTTGAGCTGTGCACGTGAGTGAGTTAGAGAGGGGGAGACCATGTTGACAGCTGTCTCATATTCACTTTGAAGGATATTACTTGCCAGGTATAAAATCATAGAACATTAGGGCTAGGAGAAACCTTGGGGATTATCTAGCCCATCCCCTGCCTGGTGTTCACCAGTGTAGCATCAGTGATACAGTGAGAATATGAATCATAGAGCTTGAAGCAGTCTAAATCCATCTTCCTCTCTTGAGAAAATACCTGCTAAGGCATCCATAATTGATATCTGTCCAGCATCTACTTGAACGCAACCCAGTCCATCTAAAGTCCTTCATTCTACTGTTGAAGAACTCTTATTTTTATGATGCTTTTCCATTGAATTGGAATCTGCCGTCTTATAATATAAGATCGTCATTCCATGTCCTGAACTCGGAGAAGGTGGAGACCACGTTAGAGTTAAACCATCTTCTACTTGTCCCTCTTTAGGCATTTGAAGGGTGTTATTCTCTCTCCACCCATTTCTTTGCAGAGTTAACATGGTCAATTTCCTCTCTCCTCCCTTGAGGGACCTCACATCCAGGCCCTCATTCATCCTTGCTGCCCTGCCCTTCTTTGAGCCTTTCCCAGTTTCTCTGAATCTTTCTTAAAAGTTGATGCTTAGAAATGAACACAGTACGAATTTGGGAATCTGGCCAGTGTTTGTGGAGAATAAAGATTGCATTTCCCAGAGGACGTGACCACCATTTCTTCCTCTGCTTCTACCCATGGAACAGTGTTTAAACATCCTTAAAATATAATTCTAGGGAGGATTTTCTCTCACTCTTCTAGGGATTTAGCTCTGGTTGGATGCTTTTTCAAGGTTCACATGTAAAAAATAAATTAAATCTAAATTAAATCTGGCCCCTAGCAGGTGGCAACATCTGGTTGACTTTGGCTGATCTTGAAAAGTTAAGACAACAAGGTTAGTATTTGGATGGGAAGAAAGGCATCAGGATGGTAGACTAGACTAAGAAGTTGAAGGAGAAGGAGAAGTCAAAGGTGAAGGTGAAGGAGGAGAAGGAGAAGGAGAAGTCAAAACTGAAGGCGGAGGTAAAGAAAGAGGAAGAAGAGGAAGGAGGAGGAGGAGGAAGAGGAAGAAGTAGTAGTAGTAGTAGTAGTAGTAGTAGCTCATAGATGTCTCTGTGAAGTTCCCAGGAATCACCTTGTCCCAAGGCAGCCTGAGTCTGAAGTGAGTCCACTTCAGGGGGGACAACTGTAGTCAGTTGGCCAAACAGTACCACAAACGGTTGGCTTTGGCAGTTGGTGAACTGAGTTGTATTCTAGCATTATCATTCTTTCTTTAAGCTTGGGCTAAAACCCAAGAGCATTACTGATCATCTGGACTGGTTTTCTTTAATGCTGCCTGTGCTGCTTTGAAATACAACCTGGAAGCTTCAGCCAGATCCAACTACTTGTAGATGCAAGGATCGCATCTGATCTCAAGATCAGTAAGGCTGGTGGGCACCAAGTGTTGAGTCCTTTCAGTGATGGTTCATCATTTATGAAATCTCATCCTCAAAGCATGTGTGCATATAACCAGTGCACCCACACTGAGAACCTTAAGTTCATTGGTGTTTCCTGTGAAACAGCCAGCGTAGAGCTGCAGGAGTCTTCCAAACCAAGCATCTTGCAGCTAAACCTGGGCAAAAGCCATTGCAGGACTAGAAGTTGGAATCTGGAGGAGTCTTTTTATCAGTCAAAATGCTTTCTTCCTGGGATTTTAAGCTGGGTCTGGCCACCCCAGAAGCTTCTGAGTGTCTGGAAGTCCACATCGCCTTAAGCTAGAATGCAGTTGGATTGGTTTCAGGTGAATCCTGCTTCTGTGGTTTGTGAATCCTAGCTTATGGGTTAGCATATTGTGGCCCCTATAATGCAATATGGAGAGCCGGAAAATTTGGCAAGTGAATTTTATGCTTCCTCTTGAGACTCGGTAGCAGCTTCCTTGGATGGTCCCCTCCACGTGAGCTGGATGCAGCCTGCCACCAGCAGGCCAATAATGATGCTGGCTGGGAATGATGGAAGTTGAATTCCAGGCTCTAACAAGCAGCTCTATCCAAAGCAGAGGTCCCTTGGCTACGGACTGAGCACAGAAGGAGAAGACGGGCCCTACTCGTTCTCTTCTAGCCCAGTGCCTTTTCTCATCCAGCTGGATTCCTTTGGAAAATCGAGAAAGCTTTGCATTTCATGTTTGTTGGCTGGTTTGTTTGTTTTCTATTCCTGCCTTTCCTTCAAGAGCTCAAGGTGGTGTGCTTAGTGCTCTCTCCTCCCAGAACAACAATCCTGCAAGGGAGATTGGGACTAGAGAGAGGGACTGACCTCTAGGAAACTTTGAAGACTAGGCTGAGTTTGAACTAGGTCTCTCTGGTCATAGCTCAGCTCTGTAACCAGTCCTTCTCCTTCTCCTTCTCCTTCTCCTTCTCCTTCTCCTTCTCCTTCTCCTTCTCCTTCTCCTTCTCCTTCTCCTTCTCCTTCTCCTTCTCCTTCTCCTTCTCCTTCTCCTTCTCCTTCTCCTTCTCCTTCTCCTTCTCCTTCTCCTTCTCCTTCTCCTTCTCCTTCTCCTTCTCCTTCTCCTTCTCCCTCTTCCTCTTCCTCTTCCTCCTCCTCCTCCATCATCATCATCACCATCATCATCATCATCATCATCATCCCTCTTTCTCCTTCTCCTTCTCCTTCTCCATCCTCATCATCGTCATTGTCATCCCTCCTTCTCCTTCTCCTTCTCCTTCTCCTTCTTCTCCTTCTCCTTCATCATCATTGTCATCCCTACTCATTCTTCTCAATCTTCATCACCCATTCTTCTCCTCCGTCATTGTCATTGTCATCATCCCTCCTTCTCCTTCTCCTTCTCCTTCTCCTTCTCCTTCTCCTTCTCCTTCTCCTTCTCCTTCTCCTTCTCCTTCTCCTTCTCCTTCTCCTTCTCCTTCTCCTTCTCCTTCTCCTTCTCCTTCTCCTTCTCCTCCTCGTTATAATTCCTCCTCTTCCTCCTCCTCCATCAAATAATTCCTCCTTCTCCTTCTCCTCCTCCTCCTCCTCCTCCTCCCTCTCACCAGCTTACCAATTCTGGTAGTTGTATTCTCAGGAAATTGGATGTGAATGTGTGCTAAATTGGAGAAAGCTGTCAGACAGAACCCCGGGGACCGGCAGTCTTTTCAGGAAACTTAAAAAGCCAGCATCTGAGATCATCATCAAATCTCTTTTGGTTTCTGTAATTTCACCTTCAAGATCTCACATAAGATTGCTGGAGTTTCTCACGATTGCCACGTTATTCCTGGGAAACTGAAGTTCTCATGGGACAGTACAGGAAGGGTTGAGATATGACAACTTTGTGAGAGGATTTTTAAAAAAAATTAATATACATAACTTTGGGATCCTACAGAGATCTCTTGTAGGAGCATTGTAGACCCCGTGTCTCGTATGTCTATGAAAGAGACCTGATTCCTGCCCTTGTATTTTCTTTATGGAGATGTTTCTTCCAATTGATTGTTTTTTTCAAAAAATCTGAGTGCTTTCAAAATTATGCCATCGTAACATTCTAGCCCTCTACATTTTTCCAGGTTGTTATTTCTGTCATCTGCCAGACCGTGGTTCTCCAGTCACCCTTTGCAGTCATCTTGAATTTTTTTGCTACACCGAAGTTCACACACACCACAATAACCTGCAACTTATCCCTAAAACTTCCTTGGTCTTTTGGTTTATTTAATGCCCAACTTCCTAAACCAACCTGCAGCCTAGGGTTGCCCAGTGACAATTTTCTTTGAGCTCCTGTCATTTAAAAAATGAGCCATTTTTTTTAAAAGACTTGGCTTAACTCCAAGGATACCAATCCGGGGCACTTAACCAAACTCTCCTTTTGTGGTTTCCACAAATCTTAGTTTGTATCCTCTTTCCCACTTGATTCCACCTGGTAAATATTATCTTAAGAGGCCGGAAGAAGGAAACATTTGGCAGTTCAACCTGACCAGTCTGGAGAGACCCCCCTCCCCGCCCCGCACACCCTGCTTGCATGATGGCCCAGATCGAGCAGCCTTTGCTAACCCTGAAAAAGGAACCACGTTCCTTTCAGCCAGAGAAAGAAGAAAACAAACTTGCTTTGGGGGGGGGGGGGAACCGAAATAACCAAAAAGGCTGTTTTGGAAGGAGGAATTATTATTTGGAAGTCAAAACCCTCATTTAAACGCCCAGGGAAAAAAGAAAGGAAGGAGAGGAATGTTATCTGTTTAAGCTTTGCTGGTCAGACCTCTTTGTTTGCAAAGGGCTAAGTGAGAGATGCAAATCTTTTTCTCTAACTTTCAGCTACTAGATGCTAAGAGTGTCTTATTACCGTAACCTGAACTGGCCCACTGCAGCCTCTTTTCTTCTCTCTCATTCTTCGAAACAGTCTCTCTTCCCCCAATACAGCTAGATGTCGCGCCCAGTACGTTTGGATCCTTGTGAAAACTGGAACACGCTCACTCACGCCCTGCTGCGAGGGCCTGCTGAATTACACAAACAACGGCCGACACATTCAGTGTTGGTTCTTGCACACGCTTTGCTCTCTCTCTTTGCTTGCTTGTTTCTAAATCTAAGATGCTCTCTGGATGGGTTGCAAAAGGCATCTGTGCTCAGCAGGAGGAACGTTGGGGAGGATTTGGGGTTTTTCTCCCCTGCTACAGTCTCCACCGTGGGAGTTTTCCATTAGTGGCGTACAGAAGTGTATGTTTTTCTTGGGGTTATAGCAGATGGGTAGGAGTTAAATATCCCTCGCTCACACCTCTGGGCCTCAATCCCCCGTGTAAGATCGGAACATTGATGCTGGTTAAGTAAAGGAACAAGGGGTTCTGGAAGAGAGGAAGCTATTTTTTAGAAATGCCTTTATAGCTTTCTTGGGGCATCAGATTGTGGCCTTGTAACTGGGTTCAGACATACACGAATCCATTCACCGGTCAGTGTGACTTTGGCTTCGGTTTCTATTTTAGGCTTTGTGTGAACCCACCAATTGTGGCTTATTCAGCCAACAAACAAGGCAGAGGGTCAATCCTGCCATTGAGGTTTGTGATCGGCGATATACGGCTTGACCCGTTGCATGAATTCATTGGGTTGTTGGTTACTCAGCCAGGGAACCATGGTTTAGAAAGTTGTGTAAAGCAGGAAAATTAGGTTTCATGGGACTCCAAGGCTGTTCATCATCCTTATGTCTAAGACCTTCAGTCCCCCCAGTGGAGTTGCATTCAAGGCGACAGGGGTAGGATCCCATTGCAATTTTGTTCAACTACCTCTGACTTTTGTAACTGTTGTGCATTTTTATTTTCCCTCTGTTGTCAAGTTTCTTGCCAGTTTTAGACGCGGAAAGTCCTTGTGGACAGGAAGCATTCTGCTTTCCTCCCAGTTTATTTCATGTAGTGACACAGTTCCTAGGGCTACAACTCCATCCCCTTTATCTCAGAGAAAGCTATGTAAAATTCAGGGGAATTTGCTTCTGATTGTTCGGCTGCTGTTTTTCCTGCAAAGCACAACGCAGCTAAGCTAAAAATTTTATAAGATTGCGGGCAAAATGGGGGAAGAACTAATAACAGCTTCTTCAGGTCAAGCTTCATTGCTGGTGACCATGGAGAAGTTCATGTACTTCTCATTTTTCAATTTTTTTTCTGATTCAGTGTACCTTAGATCTCCTGGTGGTCTCCTATCCCAATATTAACCAGGCCTGACTCTGCTTGGCTTCTGAGCCAGTCCAGATCAGACAGAAGCTGCCTCCGCGAATCCAGTTTCAAAACCAAAACAAGCAGAAACTGAATAAAATCAGATTGCCTTGACCTATTGGTAAAACACCAGGAAAGAGGAACTCTGTGAACCTTTGAAAGTTCCCAAGAAGGGAATTTCCCTCTGGAGAATCAGAATGCTTATTCTGGTATGTAAGAGTTGAGTCTGGAAATAGCATGGTAACTAAGACTGGATGAGATGCAACGTCTAGCTGCCCTGAAGGTTCATATGAGTTAATTTGGGGGCAAATGGAATTGGAAGTGACATTTTTTTAATGGCTTGGGTGATAGGGGAAAGAAATAATGGAAATTGTAGTCCAGGGTCTTTACGCAGCTTGAGAATTGGGTGCCTTGAAGAAATATCTATTGTGGTTCCTCAAAAATATTGAAGAAACTGGGAGGAGGGGGGAAGATAGATCAAAAGCCTCCTATTTTTTAAACAGTTGGAAACAATTTGTACTCACCAAAGGTGATTCCCTGTTTATAAACATGGATGTTGCAGTCCCCAAAAAGCTAAACTCTTTGAAGCCTTGTTAAATTGGACTTGGAAAGTTGAGCAAGTGCTTCGGTTCCTGCCTTTGAATTTGAGCAGCCATCAAAGAGTTTCCTTTTTATGAATTTATTTTTTTAAAAAAACATTTCTCTTGCCTGTTTGGCTCCTTTTCCAGGGCCCAAAGCGGCTGACCGTGGATTAAAAGGGGTGGGGGGGAAATGCACATACCAAACAATGAAATCCGGGCTAATTTAAAACAACCAACCACCAAAATACTGTAAAAATAATCATAAAACAAAGAAAGACGTGTGAAGTTGCTAAAAAGGTCTCGCTGGCGATCCATAGAATATTGGTGAAAATCCTGGGAATCCCTTTTCAGAGGAAACCAGAATTGTACTTATTAGGAATTATGGAAGAAGAACTGAGTAAAAAGCATGGAGTCTTAATGCAGTATATATTACAAACAGCCACACTATGTCACTGACTTTGTCTGCATGCCCTGAATTATCATCCAAGGATATAACAGAGCTACCGAAGGAAATTTGCGTCTACTTTTTGAAAAGCAGAGTTTCTGGAGAACTGATGATTATGCCCAGAAATCCATGGATGTGGTGCTGGGTTTGGTCGATAAATATTTTATATTTTCCTTCCACTGGTCTTAGCTAGAGAGACCGGAAGCTGATTTCGTTTCCTGGTTTTCAGTGGTTATTGTATTGAGGAAAAGTGTGGGTTTACTGTCTACGTTCAAGAGATGTTGCAATCCAAAGATCTTTGTGATGTGGGAAGCATTCAGGAAGAGAAGAATTATTGGTTTGGAGTGTGTGTACAAAACTGCTGGGCTCAGCAGTCTGGTGTGTTGTTTGATACAAAACGATTGTTTTGAGAGTTATTTCCAAGGAGAATTGCAGTATGCGGAGTTTTCTTTAACAAGATTTATTGAGGCGAAAGGGCTGGGCCTGCCCGCTGAACTAACCCCCATGTAGAATTAATTTATTTCCATGTTTATAAGGGCTGACACGTTCTGATTTTCTTTCTAACTTCGCTCTATTCCTCCAACCAGGTCACAAATCTTTTTACTGGTAACGGAGTAGCTTGTAGCTGGTGGTTATTTACGCAGCAGTCTCCTGAATCTTTATTAGTCTGGGAGCCCACCTTTACAAGCTATAGGTATTCTTAACACAAGAAATAGCTGCTATCATTCTGTTGACATGTGGAGTTTCACAGTGCTGGAAGGTCTTTTCTGCAGAAAATGTACAAAAGAAGTACAGGATCTGTAGAGAAGAAAGGAGGAGGAAGAGGTAGGGTCATAATGGTTACCTGGTCACCTGGATAATAAAAACAATAAAATGATGCAGTCCAGACTACTTTAGGCTAAATCAGACAAACTTAATAGAAGTTTGATTTGCAAAGAGAGCCAAACTTCACACTCGCACCCTCAGCTTCTTTTGGACTTAGTAGCTGCTGTAGCTTCTGATTTTGGCCCATGGCTGGTTCTGGAGAACCATCTGGGAAAAGACTGGGATCTCTGTTCACCACTTCAGTTCCTTTTTGACAGAAAATGCCAAGGATTGACCATGGCCCTCCTCACCTACAAAACATGTCTTCCTTCCTGAAGGTGTCGTTTTGTAAAATGGGTTTGTCAAGATGCCTTGAAGTTCAGACTACATGGGGCAGAGAGTGTGTGCTGTTTTTTACCAATTTGCAGTGATCAGGAACTTCGTCAGATCGTAGTGTTATAGCCAGCTGACCGTGGGGTATGCGTTCATGTATTAATACATTGGCAGTTCTGGAGGGGTTTAAGGAAAGGGTGGATGACCACTTCTCAAGGATGACTTACTTGAGTTTTCCTGCGCATCAAGTTTGATGTTCCTTGTGGTTCCTCTCAATGCTGCAGTTCTGTGCTTCTGTGAATCAATGTTTAAATTTACATTCAAGGAGGTGGCGTTTGAAGAGAAGGTAGGACTCCCTCAATTCCCACCGTTTCACTTCACCACTGGTCCAATGATCGAGCTGCCTTGCACTCCAGATGGAATAAACTCTCCAGTGCAGTGTTTCTCAACCTCAGCAACTTGAAGATGGGTGGATGTCAACTCCCAGAATTCCCCGAATGCTGTCTGGGGAATTCTGGGAGTTGAAGTCCACCTATCTTCAAGTTGCTGAGGTTGAGAAACACTGCTCTAGTGGATGTCGACCAACCCACGCAGGGTTGAATTTTGGATGCCAGCCTAGGAGAACGTTGAAGGATGGCCTTTGCGTGGTGCACCATTTCATTTTCCTTCATGGCCTTGATTCAAAACCTGGCCTAGGGCTCCCTCCCCTCGGCTGCGTCAGGGTGTAACTGGAGGGGCGCTGGCTGTGGATTTCCGGTCTTCCTGTTAAATCAGTCCTGGCGAGATACCGTGTTTTCTGTCTCGTTGACTGAGGTTAACGGGATGTCCTTCTGTATACAGTCTATAGCACAGAACCGGCAAAAGAACAGGCAGCATTTGATCAAACAGGGGGACTGCAGTGTTATCTTGCCTCCTCGGTCCTTGCTATCTGTCTGTCCCAGGCCCTTAACCAACCTACAGCTTAACTTTTCCCTCCTTTTTTGGAGAACTTCCAGCCCATAGGGCCTCTTTCCCTTGATAAGGGAGCGTTAATGGACCCAACAACATCAAAGCGTTCTTTCTGGTAACATGATTAATCAGCTTCATTTTCTTGGAGGGGTGTCTCAGCTTCTCCTCGCTGCAGCCATTACAAAACAGCAGGGCTGATAGAAAAGCCCAATCTGTGTCCCCCACACAACAACCATTAAGAGTGAGAAATTGGATCTCCACAAGGTTCTTCCAGACGTTAATGGTTTTTCTTCTGCAAGGGCCTTATTAGAGAAATGTTGCCTTGGTGGTCATGAGTTTGGGTATTGCTCCCCGTGGCAACCCAAGAACTGAGCCTGATCTTCTAAAAGTACTTTTGGCAATCTTTCCAGAACCTGTTTTTTTTTTTTAAAAAAAAAGAAGAATCAAAAACAACGAATGAAGGTTTTTTAAAACCGTGGAGAATCCAAGAAGCCCAGCCCCCTCCACCTCCAGAAAGGGAAACCTCTAAAGATGGAAGGAAGTTCCTTGGAAGAAACCCGATAGGCACGACTGAGAATTATCAGAGCCCCAAGTCAGCAAAGGAAGAGCAGGAAGTTTTGGCTGTGATCTAGACATCTCCTGAAAGTCATCAAACGCCAAACTTTTTTAGCTTGATCAAATCGTCTGTGAGGAAGGAAGTTACACAATTGCACTTCCTCTCTATTTTTTTTCCCCAGAGAACTCAATTTTGGAAGGCCTCGAGAGGACTCCAAAGGAGGGCGTTGTTGGACAAGACCATGGAAATTACATTTCCCCAAACTTTTCAGGGCCAGCAAAGACGACTCCTTCCTCTTTGGAGCAGGCCTATAGTAGTAGGATGGGAGGACTCTGTCCACATCTGGTTGGACAACAGCAGGGGAGAATATATCCCATTGAAAAAACACTACCCAGTGAGAAGATTGGACCTGGAGAAGATCTAGCTACGTGGTTGCTGAGAGTCAACACTGACTTGATGGCGCATAATCAATTAACTGGGCATAAGCAAGCCTCTTGACGACGACGATGATGATGATTATGATGGAGAAAACTGAACAGTTGATCTTGGTAAAAGCCAGTCCCATAAATCACAGAGGTTTAACACCATCAGATACATATTTCTTGTGTTAAAAAGCAAGTGAGAGAGCAGCTTCTTGTGAAATCTAGAGTTTCATCCTGTGTATTTGTTATTCCAGCATCTTTTTTATTTCTCTAAAGCCAACTCCAAAAGTATCAATGTCATCTTCCAGCATCCAGCTCGATTAAAATGTCAGCCCTCCTCTCATATGAGCCCCATCGTGATCTGAGGTCTTCTGAGGTCTCCTTGCTCAAGTGGGCATCCTGCAATCTCTCTCTCTTCTCTCCATCCTCATGACAAAGAAAACATGGGAAAGATCTGAACAGATTTCCTGGATTTCTTCTGCGCTACAAGAACGTTGTTCCCAAGAGTTAGACTTCAGATCAAGCTGTATCAGTAGAAATTTGGGTGGGGCGTGTTTGATTTGCATGTTTTCCAAATGTTTGGAGACGGATGGAGGAATGGATTTGAAAATATTACGCTCGGTTGCATTTCGCTTTGCTTCCCTTCCCTGGGAATGTGAGTCAATAATTATGTTTCTGATGATCCCTTGAAATATCTTTATGTGTTTTATAGTACCCCGGAGATAAAGATACCTTTATAACTTTATCTCAGTGCTACTTTGCAATGTCAGGTAGCTTCTAAACCTCTTTAGGGAACCACCTGCTAAATTTTGCACTGCAATCCTTTGAGTTGGCACCATATAGCATGAAAACCATATGACTATCACCCCGTTTAAAATCTGACCATCCTCCAAATAAAATCAAAAATGTAAACCCTGCCCATCTGTACCCACCCTGCATCGTGTCCCACCCACTTTCTCTCCCAGCCATCAAAGCTTGCTTCTTTCTACATATACAATTGATTTTGCATCTCAAAATGAGCAAGATGGCTTAGGAGACCAAACCGGAGAAGTACTTTGGTGCAATATTTTCTCTTTATCTTCTGTCCCACAGAAGTGGTTTCAGTTTAAGATGATTGATACAGAACTGCTGTTGCACAAATGCGTTCGTTTGCCTTGGTTATTTAGGGGTGGGGTGTATCGATCAATCAATTATTTTGAGTGTCACTGGCTTGCCTGGCCTTTGCAGAGAGAAGGGGATGTGCCCCAAGGTGCTTACAATCAAGGTGCAAAGCTGAAGAGGTAATGGGAGGTGGAACAGGTTTCAGATTGCTCTTTGGGAACTGAGGAACTGAAATCTAAAGAAAGCAAAGTGTATGTCTTGGGGGATGGCAGATAGGGAATATCGACAGCGATCTTTCAGATGTGGATAAATTGATTTGTTTCTCCAGAATTAGGAGGAGGGGAAAGGGGAGGAGAAATTTAAGGATCCTGTGATCCCGTGTTCTCTGGCTTGGGGGCCCAGCATGCCACCTCCTTGCTAAAAGTAAGTGGTCTTGGATGGCAGAGGGGGTGGGCATCTGCCTTGAGGGGGATTGTGGAAGGAAGGTGGGTGAGAAACCACAGCCAAACCTGCGTTTGATGCTTTCAAGGGGCTGTTGCGATGAGGGATAAACGCGACAGGTGATTCCCGCAGTTGGTTTTTTTGAACGTATTGAGTTGGGTGAAGATGGTTCCACGGATAACCTGCAATAGCAAACTCACATTTCAGCTGTGACGCTATAATGGGGAACGCTGGGTGGATGGAAAGAGAAATTGAGGTGAAGCTAATTGAGAAAAGGCAAGGGGGGGCGGAGAGAGGGAGATAGCGAGCGAAAAAAGAAATATTAAAGTAACAAAAAGCCAAACCCAGGCCAAAAGGATGGAAATGAGACTCCTTTTCTTCAGGTATGCATTTATACAAATCTCTGTCATTTAGGTTTTAAATGTTGGGCTGAGCGTAGATGGTACCGAATCGTGTTCTCCAGTAGCGCCTCTTTGTTGAAGGAAATTCCATTCAATTCAAGGGAATTCCATTCAAGGGATTCAAATGCGGGGAATTGAATACCCTACGGTTGTGGCATTGTGCAGGCCTCACAATAGACCTATTCAGTTTGTGTGGGTACGGTTTCCTTTCTGTACTCATTCTTCAGTTGCGTTTTTCCGGGAAAGGTTTCTTTAAAAGGATGGTACGGTTGTTCTCAGTGGCGGGAGGACGGAAGAGCAGTGACTGGTTTCCTGAGTGGGAAAATGATCTCCTTTCTCCTTCTTTCTCCCTGTTCTTATTCCTCTCCCCCAGAAGCGCTTCAAAGGCCCGTCGCCTCTGAATTCGAGCCCCAGAGTCTAAGCGAAGCTGCTCGCTGGAATTCCAAAGAAAATCTCCTTTCTGCTCCCGGCGAAAATGATCCAAATCTTTTTGTGGCCTTATATGATTTCGTAGCGAGTGGTGACAACACTCTCAGCATAACTAAAGGTAAGAGGTGGGAGGAACAAGTCTACAAAATGGGAAGAAGGAAGGAAGGAAGGAAGGAAGGAAGGAAGGAAGGAAGGAAGGAAGGAAGGAAGGAAGGAAGGAAGGAAGGGAGGGAGGAAGGAAGGAAGGAAGGAAGGAAGGAAGGAAGGAAGGAAGGAAGGAAGGAAGGAAGGAAGGAAGGAGATGGGAATGAGAAGAAGGAAGGAAGATTGAGAAAAAGAAAGGAGGAGGAGGTGGGAATGGATGGATGGATGAAAGGGAGGGAGGGAGGGAAGGAGGGTAAGAGGGAGGAGGCAGAGGCTTTTTGGGGAAGGAGTGACCTCGATAGCAGTTAATTTATCTGTTGTAAAGTTTGGATCCCATTTCTTAGCTCACTCAGAAACTTTAAGAGCACTTCACACTAAGAAAAGCAACAGCGCTCTCTCTTAAAATCATGCATCGATGCATGAAATTGCCATCCGCTCAGTGGGAGGGTTTTGACATCCAGTCAAGCCGGATTTCGTCAGTCATTCGGCCAAAGTGCAAACAAGGGTATGTGCTTAGGGTTCTCTAGCTTGGAGCAGCCAAACAAGCCAGCTCTGCTTATCCTCAAACAAGCCAGGGTGTTAACTCTGATCTATATGGTAGTGGGAAATTTAATATAATCATTAGTGAGGTGTGCACTGCTTCAGTTTCAAAGACTAAACATAGAGAACACCCTTCTCAATCCATGTATCCCAACACTTTTGCACAATTTTGGGAATAGATGCATCCAAAAAGCTAATCATTCAGATATTGGATGGGATCAGGGAGACATAGGTGCCAGCTTGGATTCAGCCATAAGGGTGACACTGGTTTTAAATAACCTTATTACAGGGGAAATGTGTCATTCCCGAATGAGGAATGGGTGTGAATGTCAGCCTCAATGCAAATACTAAATGGGCACACTTCTGGTGTTGGCACAATCTTTTGTAATGGTATGTGGGAAAGACCTTGGGAGACTGGGCTAAGAGATGCTACCTAGGGAATAGTCAGATAAGAGGGAGTGTAGCCCTCAGCTGGATATCGGGTAGGGCAAGCAGCTCAGAAGAGACCTCCCTAGTTTCTTGGGCTGTAAAGGAGTGGGCGGGAGATTTGTACTTTCAGACTTGCAAGATTGATGTCGGTCTTGCTAGGTAGGCCAGACAAGAAACACAACCAGATCAGCTAATTCTACTTTACTGTTAGGCTACATAGACAGAATCTATGTAGCTAAACGAGGACTACCTGTAAAATATAAAAACACCAGGTCCCCTCTCCCATTTGTAGCAATATATACCGTTCGACACATCTCCATGAGAAATTCAAAAGAAATTCTCAAGTATCCTGAGGGTAAGGTAGAAAAACAGAAGCCTCTTTTGCAGAGGAAGAAAACTTTGGAAAAAGCAGGATTTTAAAATGCGGGTTTTAGTGCATTACCCTATGTGAAGGTCCTGGTTTCCAGATCCTTGCTGTTTGCTAGTACAGCAAGGGAATCATCTTGAAAGAGTTGTTGCTCCTCTGGACCATGTCCGTTCTGGCTCTGCACAGCAGCCCTGTTTGGTTGTCTGAGAACCGAGTCAAATAAAAAAAATCTCTGGCTTGGGTGATGCCCTATGGACGGTCTCCAGTGTCCCTGGCAGGGCAATTAGGGCTTGATCCTTTTAATTAAATAAGGAGTGGCCATTTTACTTTGCCATTTTTTAATTGCTGCCTGCGAACGAACAAGCGGAAATCGATAATTCTCAAGGCGGTTGATGTGGTTGTTTCCCGATTTTCCAAAAGGGGAGAAACTCCGCGTCTTGGGCTACAACCACAATGGAGAATGGTGCGAAGCCCAGACGAAGAACGGACAGGGCTGGGTGCCCAGCAACTACATCACCCCCGTCAACAGCTTGGAAAAGCATTCGTGGTACCACGGGCCGGTGTCGCGCAACGCGGCGGAGTATCTGCTGAGCAGTGGGATCAACGGCAGCTTTTTGGTACGGGAAAGTGAAAGCAGTCCTGGTCAGAGATCCATATCCTTGAGATACGAGGGACGGGTCTACCACTACCGGATCAACACCGCGTCTGATGGGAAGGTGAGCATCCGTTACGTTGACCGCCAACAGGCAAGCAATAAGTTACCCGTTTCGTCTACTGGGACTCTTCAGATGTAGGTTGCCAGATTTTATTTCACGGGGCTCAACTTTCTACTGGGAAATGAACTCATGGACGTTAGATGACTTAGATACGGTGCTTTAACTTCAGGACTGGTCAGAGTCCTGGAGCTGAGTATCAAACATGGTGCAACGGGATGGAGACCATGGAGAGTTTAGAAGGACCATTTAGAATCACTTGGAGAGGGCCTTGTCCTACTAGTGACATGGCTCAAAATGTGGCCTGGGAGACAACCTTGTTGGTAGCACACACTCGCAGACACACGCATTGCACACACATGCACACAGACGGGGGTAACTCCCTTAAAATGTTGACGGTGTTTTCTTGCATCAGTGTGTGCTAGATGGTAGTCAATCCACCTTTTTAAACATCAGTTTTGTTACAGTGACGGTCCTTCTCTGATGGTTAATCTTGTCAATTGATCTCATTTTATTCCCTCCATTTAAAATCGACTAAGGAAACAGGTTGTTGGATCAAATGGTTTTTTTTTTTTCATAATTTTGTTTTTCGTTTCTGCGTTTCTGTTTATTGTGTCTGTCGATAGAGTTGCCCATCTCGCTAGCTGCAATTCTGGGCTCCCCTAGAAGTGTGTAGGAATTAAATCATGATAAAGAACGATGCAAATGATAATAACATCACTGCTGAATTGATTGCATCTTTGCCATGACACATTTCTTAGTCTTTTAAAATGTCACAGAATTGTGGTAGCATTCACACAATCCATCATGTGTATTTTCTGGGGTTTGCACCCTAAGCTAACTTCCCAGGGTAGTTCCACCCAACAGGTTAAGCTGAAACGTTGGCTATTTCATGGTTCAGTGTGTCGTATGCATTGGACCAGCGTTTCTCAACGCTGGCAACTTTAAAATGTGTGGACTTCAACTCCCAGAATTCCCCAGCCAGTCATGCTGACTGGGGAATTCTGGGTGAATTCACATATCTTAAGGCATGTTGGCTGGGGAATTCTGGGAGTTGGTCCACACATCTTAAAGTCGCCAACGTTGAGAAACACTGCACTGGACTCTGCTCATTTGCATCAAAGCAAGCATTTTTGGAAAGACATCTGTCAGAATATTTTTGTTCCATTGTGCTTAGTAGCAAGGATTAAGATTCAAACCAACACCTAGAAGGAGATTTTAGAAAGGTGTGTCCTGAGCAGCGATTTTTTGGCTTCGTGGGTAATTAATACTTGAATTAAGAAAGCTGAAGAAAGATTACTAGCATACCTCTTGGCTCAGAGTTTCTCCTAACTGTGTAAAAACCTATAGATGGGACTACTACCACTTTGTAATGACAAAGCTACTTTGATCCTGAGAATATGGGATCCCTCTTAACCTTACGGGGCAATTTTTACGGCTAGCGTGGTAGCACATCACATCTATGGTTCACAACTCTGGTTTGGGGGCACACGGCCCATCATTTATTGTTTCTCATCAACTCACCTGATCGCTTGGGCGGTCTCTTGTCTGTGTAGTACGTCAGCACCTGTGACCAGCTCATGTCAAATTACTTTGGATCTGATCTGTTGGCAGCCAGGCAAAAGAACCCAACGTAAGTTGGGGATCGTTTTAAGCTGATTTCTCTGCTTTACCGGGGTCCAAAGGCATTTGCAAATGATTCAAAAGACTGAACAGGTCAGATGTGGCTCTTAACTGCTTAGTAAGAGCTAGCCCACCTTGATTGTGGCACCCTGGCAAATTTGCTGTTTGAATGTGCCAGGGCTGAATAGCAAAGTTTGTTTAATGATACAGGTAGATATGCTCTTTATCCCTTGCTGAAGATATGTGTCTTTTATTTTATAGACCTTTTTTAGATCTAACCTGACTCTCTAGACCAGTGTTTCTCAAGGTTAGCAACTTTAAGATATGTGGACTTCAACTCCCAGAATCTCCAGCAGGCTGGCTGGGGAATTCTGGGAGTTGAAGTCCACGCCTCTTAAAGCAGGCTGACTAGGGAATACTGGGAGTTGAAGTCCACACATTGTAAATTTGCCAAGGTTGAGAAACACTGCTGTAGACTTCCAAAGGTTTGGGCCAAGTTGTCATTTTTAACATGAAAGAATGAAGAACTGGATTAAAGATGTAACTAGAGTGGCATGATTAAGTTGAATGCAGTGTAAATCAAATGAAAGATAGATAGATAGATAGATAGATAGATAGATAGATAGATAGATAGATAGATAGATAGATCAATCCTGATTCTGCCCACTATTTTCTGCCCATCTCCTGGTGAACCACTCTAGTGCAACTGGTCGCTCACAGAAAGTCTCACACCCCTGTTGAAGATAAGGCTGGTATTTACCAAGGTTCATCTTGGTGCTTTGGGGTCTCTGTGACTGTGCAGATTGTTCAAAATATGGGGAAGGGTCTGAGGAAGCCTCCCCATCCTCAAAACTCAGATAGCTTCACGGCACATTAGCCGCAAGACGTTCCATCACCTCCAGCTTGTGCAATTTTGCTTGGCCTCTTCTGGCTGCGCCGTTTCCGCTAGAGGACAGCCCATCCTTAGAAATGCCCGTAGAGTTTTGCTGAGCGGATTAACAGTTCCTTTCTTCCCCCGAGTTGCTTTAATCAGAATTCTCAAGAAGAGATAACAGCGCGGGGATTTCATTAACACAAATGTCTGCTGGCTTCCTGTCAGACTTTTATCTGGCTACGGTTTTCTGTTTTTAATAAAATAACATCAAGGAAACGGTGAGGAGTAAGATTCTCGGTGGACCCATTGTATCGTTGCCGTACTATAAAACAATATTAGTCGCTTGATAAAATAGATATTGTATCTCTAGCCAGGCTGGAACGTGTGGGGAGAAATCAGGTGGAGCAGATGGCCTAGCTTTTTTCTCTCTCTTCCGAAGCACCTATAATCTTCCCAGATCATGCTGTTATTAATTTAATTGTACAACTTAATAACTGCCAGGGCTTAAAATATAGCAATTTGGGAGGCTGGGGAATTAGGGTAGGAAGGACCCCCTGCAAGAGTTTCAGGAGGGCACTGAAAGCAGAGAAGAAATTACAAAATGGGGTCAAAGGGATCCGGTTTTTTTCAATTGAGATATCGAAAAGCTATAAAAGAGGAAGGCGAATAGTTGCTGTCCGTCAACAGGCAGTTGTGACTTCTCAACTTGGAGGCCGGGTTGGACAGGGCCTGATTAGGGCTTGGATGGGAGACCCACAGGAAGTCCACAGCTGGAGGCCCAGCTGAGATGTAGCTGAGATATACACTGGGAGGCTGTATTCTATTCAACCCAGAAAAGAACTTTCTTGGGGAGCATAAAACCAGGGTTGCTTCGGTCCCCAATACCTCTAAGGAAAAAGCAGTAGATGACCAAGGATGAAAAATACCTCTTTTGGTAAGGCTAAGACCCAAGGAGGCTTTGGGGTTCTGGGGCTCTTGGTGATTACACTTCTCGGCCAAATAAAGAAATCCAGGAAGAAATAGAAGCATGGCTCTACCATGTATATGAAACAGCTGCATTTGCTCATTGCTTACCTCCAACAGCTGTATGTAATGGGCAGAAGGAATAACCGTGAGGAACAGAAGAAAGAGCTGCTACCGAGGCAGCAATCAGATAAGAGAAATCGGAGTCCGGGCCAGAACTGTAACCTGAGGAAGCGTCTCCGAGAAGATCCTCCCTAGTTCTCAGGAAGATAAAGGGAGGGAGCAGGGAAACACAATCAGACTTGCAAGATTCTGTTACTATACTTTTACAATAAAAGTATTATTATTATTATTATTATTATTATTATTATTATTATTATTATTATTATTATTTATTTGACTTGTCCCCGCCCATCTCCCCACAACGGGGGACTCTTGAGTGTCTTTGGTTTCCAAGTTGGGTCTACCTTGAAGGACTGACAGATACAGAAGATCTTTGTGTGAGCAGCTAGATACATGCTTTCCCATGAGCACTGCCAAGGCCATGAACGTTGGAAGGCTATTAGAAAGAAAATTAGAAAATCTGCACTCTATTTTATGGGGTGTGTGTTAGTTCTAAATGGGAAGGAGTTCCATTGTTGGAATTCTTTCACCTCCCTCCCTTTCCTCTCAATAAATCTGGTTAAAGAGAACTCTCTGAGAATTGTGCTTGGAAAAGTGTTCAGTTTTAGGCTCCCGCTCAGACCCTGGAAAGAACAGCCTTCGGAGTGAAACTGACCAAATTCAGTCAGCAGACGCATCCAAAGAAGGCAATTTTTTTGTAGCACAGCGTGTCTGCCAGCGAAGATCTGGTCTGACAAATTGAAGAAGAGAATCTGGCAGATTAGGAACGGCATGACTCCTTTCTCTCTGGCCTGGCTGTGTCTTGAGACAGTCCTGTTGGCTTTTTTGGCTCAGGATGATGGGAAGTGAAGTCCCACACCTCTGATGGGCACCGTGTTGGGAAAGCTGCCTCCAACGTAGAAAAGGTGCTGATGTGACACCCAGACTTTCCAATGCAGAGATGCTGCATTAAGTGGCAGAAAATAGGAATGGGTGTCTTGTAGATCTCTCTCTGTAACAGGCGAAGCTTCTGGGCCACAATGTATGTCACCCCTTCAAGGTAGGCCAAATCAGGAAACAGACACCAAAATAACTCTTAATTCATTGGTATAGGCTATAATAATCTTGAAAGCCTGAAATATTCCCCCTTTCCTCCCTCCTATACCGAAGAGAGTGAAGATGGAACAATCTTGACATTCTTTCTAACCCTTCCTGGTTTCCGTGGGCTATGTTCAAGTTTTGCTAATGGTCTGAGTTCAAGTTTTGCTAACAGTTGTTGCATATTTTCTCCAGGGTCACCTCAATGCTCCTTTACACCCTGCCCATTTTGGGTGGACAACCCTTGGTCCTCCCCGTGGGGCAGATAGACCCTCCGCCCTCCCTGATTTAGCTCAGAAAGGAATAGTATCCCCCACGAATTGTAACAACGTGACCTGTAGGTGACTTTCACGCAGGAAGAAAATGTGGCTGATGATGGTGGGATTTAAATTTCCTCCTTTTTCTTAGTTTTCTGCTTTTCTGCTTCTTTTTTCTGCCTTATCTCTTGGGGTGATTTTTGTCACGATAGGGAGTCCACTGCTAGAATATAAGGATGAATAATTTGTGTTTGCCTGGATGCATTTTCTGGCTCCTGATAATCGTTCAGACTGCCTTGAATTAATCATATAACAGAGAAGCCATTCTCTGTGGTTGCTAAGAGGGGCCTATACTTATTTATAACTGGGAACGTGCCTGCCTCTGCCTGATCTCGGCTGACTCTGAAAAAGCTACCCGTGGTCAGAACTCATTAGCAGCTGGATAGGAGACCACCAGGATGTCTCAGGGCCGAGGACCAGCTGGGTGTAATGGTATGTGGGAAAGACCTTGGGAAACAGGGCCAAAAGACCTTGAGCCTAGGGAATGGTCAGATAAGAGGGAGCATAACCCGTAGCTGGATAGTGGGTAGGGCAAGAGGCTCAGAAGGGACCCTCCCTAGTTTCTTGGGCTGTAAAGGAGATGGGAAGGGGGACTGTACTTTCAGATTGTAAGATTGATGTCAGCCTTCCCAGGTAGATCAGACAGGAAATATTACCAGATGCTAATTCTACTTTATTGTAAGGCTATGTTAACAGACACTTGCACGTCTGAAAGTACAAATCTCCCACCATCTCCTTTACAGCCCAAGAAACTAGGGAGGGTCCCTTCTGAGCCTCTTTTCCCATTATGCAGCTGTGGGCGATGCTCCCTCTTATCTGACTGTTCCCTAGGCAGCATTTCTTTGTCCCGTCTTTCAAGGTCTTTCTCACATACTGTTACATTGAGGAGGTTGAGGAAGCA
Organism: Python bivittatus; assembly: GCF_059951505.1. Classification (NCBI taxonomy): domain Eukaryota; kingdom Metazoa; phylum Chordata; class Lepidosauria; order Squamata; family Pythonidae; genus Python; species Python bivittatus. Next base: position 7,816,446 of record NW_028277076.1, on the reverse strand, counting down.
TCCAGAAGAAGGCTATGGCAATACCACTTCTGTATTGGTGCCAAGGGAGCTCGACTGATATATCCACAGAGTTACGTGGAGATGTGCTCAAATCGAAGGGGACTTTACTGTATCTGGGATCAGCAGGTAACAGAGAAAAAGCAAATCCTAACCCAACAGAGGTGTCTGGTACATTGACCAAGAAAAGAAGAATGCTATACCAAACAAGAAACTACAAGGAGATAGTCCTTCTCAGAGGTCTGCACTGCTCTCTTGTGGAGGGTGGTTGAAATGAGCCCACAAATCACGAGCCATTCATGGACCAAGGTACATCTCTTCTTCCCACACCCTTCTGTCCTTCAGACTGATTAGGTTAAAATCTCACCATCCCAAAATATGCTGAAGGGGAAGGATGGGGTTTGGAATCTGAAGCATCTGGAGAGCATCAGGTTGGGAAAAGCAAGCCTGATGCTCTTTTAGAAGACAATTCTCCAAGCGTGAGTTAGCCCCACCAGGCAGAAGACGGAGACATCAGGAATGGAAAGTTCCAAAGTAAAGGAAACCACTGTCTTGAAGGAGCCCTTCTCCTGAAATTGGAGGGATGGGCATTCAAGGACAACTAGTGAGAGCTGAGGTGCTTACCGAGCTCAGATTACCAATGGTTAGGGCTGGGGGCAGATGCCAAGGTCAGGGTAGAATTGGAGTGCCCTGGAGGAGAAGAATTGGAGAGAAGACTGTGCAGTTCCAAAAAGTGGTGTTCTCCTCCCAAAATTCCCACTTAGCTCTCATTTACAAGGTCATCCACTTGAACTACCTATTTTGTACCAGGTAAATCCTTTTTTTTTTTTTAATCTTCCAAGGTCTCTAGGCAATGAACTCAGTGAATGAGGTGTGCCCAGCCTTCATGTGATTGCCTTAGCGCTCAGGTTGTTATGCTTTTATTGACGATATTTTTAGAAACTTGGGACAGTGCTACAGATGGAGTCAGGCCATTGTTTTCATCTCATTCAACACCACCATAGTGGAATGTTTACAAGCCCTGATGGAGATGATATCAAGGACAGAAGTCAGGAACTTTCGGCGTGCAAGCTGTATATATGTGCACAATATTGCTTTGGCTCTGAGCCTTGTTTTTGGCAAAGTTCCCCTTGGAAAAATCATTTCAAAGCATGCACTACAGAAGAAATAAATAACAGTGAACACAGAAGGCCAGCTGTATAACAGGCAGCTCTGTAGAACTCAAAGATTTTCATTCCAGTAGCAGCTGATGGATCATCAATGATGAAATGGATTATTGAATGAATCAACCCAGAGTTCTCACCTGAGGGACAATGACCAGGCTCAAATTATCCTACTTTGGCCACATTATGTAAAGACTCAGCTCTCTGGAGAAGGCTCTGATGCTGGGAAAGATGGAAGAAAAGAGAAGAAGAGGATGATCAGCAGCAAGGTAGTTGGACTTAGTTACAGTGGCGATGGGGGCACTGTTGGAAGACTTGAAGGACCAGGTTGGGGACAGACCATCATAGAGAAAATCTATCTATGTGGTTGCCAAAGGTTGACACTGATTTAGTAATACCTAATCAGTCAATTAATCAATGGGAAGAAAGAGAAGAAGAGGATGGTCAGCAGCAAGGTGGATGAACTCAGTTACGGTGGTAATGGGGGCACCGTTGGAAGACCGGAAGGACCAGACTGGAGACAGATCATCATGGAGAAAATCTATCTGTGGGGTTGCTAAGAGTTGACACCAACTTGATGGCATGTAATCAATCAATCAGGGAACTCAAGGCCATTCAAAAAAAATCCCATTGTAATATAAGGAAAAACCTACACCAGAGCTAAATATCTAGCATCCTGTTGTCTTCTGTAAATGTTGACATGGGTACCAGGGGGAATAATGTGGACTGTGGCTTTTTTGATGAAAATCATGTATTTCCTAAGTAGCATCAGAAATATAAGGTGTTTTGGGGGGAATAATATATGATATAAAAAGAGAAGAATGTAAATGACCATGATGTCTAGTTGGCATTGTTAGATTCTCCAAACCCAGTGAAATAAGGTAAAATACATACCATGCTAGAAGAATTTGAAATTTTTTTGACTGCCAACTCTTGCCTTTTCGCATGAAGTCTTGGGAGACCAGATTTGGGAGACCAGAGTGGTCCTACTGTTGGTCCTATTGCTAGAATTAGATCAGGAGATCGGTGTAATCACTGACCAACCTCATCTTCATCTTGTAGAAGTGTATTTTTAGAAGATAGTTGGGTCTCATTTCTGTTTGCTTTACTCCAGCTTTACGTCTCTTCAGAAAGCCGTTTTAACACCTTGGCTGAGCTGGTCCACCACCACTCAACCGTTGCTGATGGGCTGATTATCACACTCCATTATCCTGCCCCGAAGCGGAACAAACCTACCATTTATGGTGTTTCTCCAAACTATGACAAGTGGGAGATCGAACGTACGGACATTAAGATGAAGCACAAACTGGGTGGTGGTCAATACGGAGAGGTGTATGAAGGTGTCTGGAAGAAGTACAACCTTACGGTGGCTGTGAAAACCCTAAAGGTAAGGGCTGAAAATCTTAATTTTAAATCTCAAATTGCATTTGATCACTGCCACGCTTTATAAATTACCAGGCTTTTAGGAGGCTCCAAAACCAGTGGATTAAAAGATGTCTTTTATTTTTATTTTTTTTTTGCCTAATGACTTTTGCTTCCTTTTTGAACAGGGTTTGAATTACTAGCAATTTTCTTTGGGCATTCTTTAGAAATCTATCTCATGAATTATGGATCTCAAGCTGTTTTCGTGGTTAAGGATTGTTAGGTTCTATTTTATTGTACACTTTCATACACTGCCCTGAGTCTTGTGTGAGAGCAACATAAAAATGTAATGAATTAAAAAAAAAATAGAGATTGTACAATTTGGGAGTCACGGACAGTCTTCCTAGAGGTTAGGAATTGCTTTGGTGCAGACGGTGTCCATATTTTAGAAAATTTTGAATGAATTGAGAGAGGAATATTTGAGCTCATTCAACCAATCAAAATGTTTTTTGGGGGAAAAAAGGAGGAGTTTTTTCCCAGTCCTTTTGATATTTGTTACGAAGACATGCATCTCTCTGCTTCTTTATCTTATTTTTCATCCATAAAACTGACTTAATTTCAAATGGATTTAGTTTTGGGTGGAACCTCAGGGTGGTGACTTCTTTAGTTGTAAGTTTATTTTTTGCTTGGTTTTGCCTTGAGAAAAAGACCCAACTTCTTCCAACTTCCTTCCTTCCTTCCTTCCTTCCTTCCTTCCTTCCTTCCTTCCTTCCTTCCTTCCTTCCTTCCTTCCTTCCTGTTGTTGTTTTTTTAAACGATGGGGAGAGAGTGACATCTAGTGTTAATAGTCCTGGTCCTTAGATCATGCAAGAGAAGAAATGCTCCACACACTTTTGCATACCTAGGAGCAAACATCTGGGTACTTGAGATGAGTTTGGGTAACAGATGGGAAGGTGTGTGCCACAAATGATGTGTTATTATCATTTATTAAATTTATATGCTGCTGGACTCCTAGCGACTCTGGGCGTTCGTTACTTTGAAATCTAAGGCAGGGTGCTAAATGTTATTTTGCTTTAATGGTGGTTTGTTGAGTAAACTACAATGAGGTTTATATACCCCAAATGGGTATATAGACCTCAGTGACTGTGTTCATACAGCATATCAAGTCAACTCCAAACAGGCTGCAAAACAGGTTAGGGTGACTTGTGAACCTTGTTAACTAGATATGCTAGCTTTGGAAAGACCTTGATGGCTTGATTGCTTCCTTCCTTGCTTGTTTGCTTGATTATGTGCCACCAAGTCGGTGTTGACTCTTAGTGACCACATAGATTTTCTCCAGAATGATCCATCCCCAACCTGGTCCTTCAGGTCTTCTAACAGTGTCCCCATCACTGTTGTAACTGAGTCCCTCCACCTTGCTGCTGGTTGTCCTCTTCTAATTCCTTCCACCTTTCTCAGCATTATGAACTTTTCTGGGGATTGTATCATCTGCCTGGATATAAATTGATTGATTGATGGCATGCCATCAAGTCAGTGTTCACTCTTAGAGACCACATAGATTTTCTCCAGGAGGATCCATCCCCAACCTGGTCCTTCAGGTCTTCTAACAGTGTCCCCATCACTGTTGTAACTGAGTCCCTCCACCTTGCTGCTGGTTGTCCTCTTCTAATTCCTTCCACCTTTCTCAGCATTATGAACTTTTCTGGGGATTGTATCATCTGCCTGGATATAAATTGATTGATTGATGGCATGCCATCAAGTCAGTGTTCACTCTTAGAGACCACATAGATTTTCTCCAGGAGGATCCATCCCCAACCTGGTCCTTCAGGTCTTCTAACAGTGTCCCCATCACTGTTGTAACTGAGTCCCTCCACCTTGCTGCTGGTCATCCTCTTCTTCTTTTTCCTTCTACCTTTCCCAGCATTATAGACTTCCCTGGGGATTGTATGGATTGCCTGGGTAGAAATTGATTGATTGATCGATCAATTGATTATGTGCCATCAAGTCAGTGTCGACTCCTAGCAACCACAGATAGGTTTTCTCCAGGAGGATCTGCCTGGTCCTTCAGGTCTTCCAATGGTGCACCCATCTGCTGTAATTCCTTCCACCTATCCCAACATGATGGACTTCTCTAGGGATTGTATAGCTTGTCTGGATAGATCCTGATTGATTGACTGATTTTGTGCCACCAAGTTGGTGTTGACTCTTAGGGACCAAATAGATACAGTAGATTTTCTCCAGAATGATCCGTCCCCAACCTGGTCCTTCAGATCTTCCCACAGTGCACCCACTGCTGCTGCAATTGAGTCCATCCATCCATTCTACTGTGGGTCATCCTCTTCTTCTCTTTCTTTCCACTTTTCCCACATTATGGACTTCTCTGAAGAGTTAAGTCTTTGCAAAATGTGTCAAGTATGATAACTTGAGCCTAGTCATTTGTGCCTTGAGTAAGAACTTTGGGTCACTTTGCTCTGTGGCCCATTTGTTTGTATTCTTGGCTGTCCATGGAATTCCCAGGTGTCTTCTCCAACGTAGAAAGACATCTAAGATACTTTTCAGTCCAAACGAGTTAGGGTGGTCCCTAGGAAAGTCAACACCATAATTATGATGGAATCAAACCCCTGTTTCTCCTACCCTTTGCTTGACAATTGACCCAGTCCTTTTTTTACTGGTGTATTTGTGGCTCCCCGTCATCAGTTTCTGATTTTTTTTTGGTACTCTAGTAGGTTTAATGGCATTGGACCTCTTTTTACTCCAGACTATTTCCAACTCTGGCCTGACCAAGAAAGACAAAGTTTGCATTCATCATGGCTTTTAACTCTTCCCTGAAGCTATGCCTCTAGGAGCACCATCCCTTTTCCCCCCGAGAAAGGAATAAGTGGCAATAGAGCAGCAGTGCCTTTAAAAGCCACGCTCTTTCAATATCTATCCTTCCTGCACCTGCATGCACAGAATGTCAAAGAACCAAAATGCTTATTCTGGCGTATAAACCAAGAAGTGCCAAATCGTAGGATTAAACAAGGTTTCCTGGGTCACTGTTGGCTTATCAAGTTTGCCAAATTGTCATCCTTGGAGAAAGAATGAGGATCCCATAAAATAATATTACACCAGGTCCCCATTCAGTCTTGCTTCCCCTCTCGCTCCCAGCTATCTAACGCTTAGGTTGGTCATCCTTTCACATTTTCCCCCACCTGTCACTTTTTGATTGATTGATTAAGTGCCATCATTTTTGACTCCTAGCGACTACATAGATAGATTTTCTCCATGATGATCTATCCTTAACCTGTTCTTTCAAGTCTCCCAATGGTGCCCCCATTGTCACTGTCACTGAGTCCATCCACCTTGCTGCTGGTCATCCTCTTCTCTTTCCTTCCACCTTTCCCAGCATTAGGAACCTCTCTAGGAATTGTACGGCTTGCCCAGATACAAATTGATGTATGGATTGATTGTATGCCATCAGGTCAGTGTTGACTGCTAGAGACCACATAGATAGATTTTCTCCAGAAGGATCTGTCCCCAACCAGGTCCTTCAAGTCTTCCCATGGTGCCCCCGTAGCCACTGTACAGTCCATCCATCTTGCTGCTGGCCGTCCTCTTCTTCTCTCTCATTCCTCCTTTCCCAGCATCTAAGCCTTCTCCAGACAGTTAGGTCTTTGTATAATGTGTCCAAAGTAGGATAATTTGACCCTGGTCATTTGTGCCTCAAGTGAGAACTCTGGGTTGACCCACTTGTCACAATCCAGGAGAAAGTGAAGGCGTGGTAGGTAAAAACCAGTTATCATAGAAAAAGAAATACTCCCTTGAGGTGACTTGACTTGTCCATGTAGGTTTCATAGCAAGAACATGGAAGTCATTTGCCAAGGTCTTCTCAGGGAATGTCCAGGTTGCACCTCAGATACTTCCTGGTGTCTCCTGCCAAAATATTAACTAGTTGGACTCTGCTTTAGCTTAAATTTTGTAGGTACAGCCAGCATCCTCAGCTTGAGAATGGCATTTTCAAAGAAGATGATCCCACTTTATTTTCTGGATGGTGGGCAAGGATCAGCCTTGTCCTGGGGCCTTTGCAACCTGTTTCCTCCCCACTCCAATCCCTCTGTGTTCTTGCCACTTTTCGATGTTGCCGCGGGCACTCTTTCGTAAAATCGGCATGCTTTTTGTGAGTCCGAGGAGGGTGCTTCGACACGCTCTGCCGCTAATTCCAAAATGCCGGATAAATACTTAATGAAGGATGACTGAAAGCAAAGCCTCAAATAATGTCCAACTGCTCATTTTTCCTCTCTCTCTGTCAGGGCGGGGTGGGGGAATTGCAGAACCTTCAGGGAAATTCCCAAAAAGCGCAGCTTGGAAACGATACGTGCCCTGTAGTCCCTTTTCTTAAATCTGTCAATTTAATCTTTTGACGTTCAAGATTGTGACACTGTCTTCAGAGGTAGGAGAGCACGGAAGTGTTTGCATCCTTCAAATTCTCTTGTCTCCCTATTTAGAAACCAGCAGGGGGAAACCAGGTCCTTAGTGGTCACTTTGGGGCTTGGGGAGGATGGGGAAGCTCTTGAAAACGATAATTTGTCTTCCGAGGGGAAAAGGAAATTGTCCAACGTCTCTTTCGGCCTGCCTACCCCAGCAAGGGTGATCCACAGGCTGAAATAATAACAGGAAGGAAGCCGCCTCTGTAGTTCCAACGGACTTCGCTCTTGATTAATGATTTTCAGCGCGGACTATTTATTATCCTGTTTTCAGAGTTGCTGGAAGCAACAGAGAGCTGGTTTGACAAAGTAGTTTCTGCAGAGAGATAAATGAGGGCCAGGCCTACCCCATTCAACGCTTGTGGAACATTTAGCTTGGTGATGCCCTTAAATAAGACTTCAATTAGTGTGGGACATTTGCCCAGACACACACACACACACACAGCAGGAACACGTTGGATATGTTGGAAGAGCCACTCTAAAAGAAGCTCGCTCGTTTTTCTACATCGTAATCTTCACTTTAGACCTTGTAGGGATTTTTTCCCGCAAGCTGGCCACATCTGACTACTTCCCCGGCTTCGGATTTGCCTTCCCCCTATTTCAAAATTTGCCTGCTGCTAATTAAAACCAGCAGCCAGTATCCAGAGAGGTAGCTTGGGATTTTTAGATCAATGTTTTTTATCTTTTCTTCATCCTTGCGGTTGGGGACAAAGTTGATTGGTTCTTTGCCTCGATTTTCCCGTTGCAGAACTCATCCATTTTAAAATTTTGCCTCATATACCTAGATCTCTCCCTCTCCTTTCAGCGTTCTTCCTCCAGCCCCCCCCCCTTTTTTCATTGTGGCTTGGTTCACACACTGAATAAAGCCAAAAGGTGGTTTGTTGGGTTTGGCTCGGCATGCTTTTATAAACCATAAATTATGGCTTAGCTTTATGTGCGAGCCAAGCCACTCTGGATTTTCAGCAAATCTTGGTAAAATAAACTTAGCATGATATAGAAGCCCAGCCTTCATCGAGGCCAGCGTTCCCAACCTTGGAAACATCCAGATGGGTGCATTTCAACTCCCAGGATTCTCAGCAATGGCTATGGTGGCCTGGGAATTTTGGGAGGTGAAGTCCACACATCTGAACATTGCTAAGATTGAGACACACTCCCTAACTTGTCCTCTGCAATGTAGCCAGTGATGGCCAAGGCTGCTTGTTTGTCTACCCTCTGTGACATCACAGATGCTCAGCCAATCAGCACAACTCCACATCAACATTCATTCATTCATTCATTCATTCATTCATTCATTCATTCATTCATTTTTTGTTGGCTTTTTAAGCAAACACATCAGATGAAGCAAACTCTTCCTCACGGTGCACAGTTGCATTGTGGAATTTGTTCCTATGCTCTGGAGTGATGGCCATCACCAGGAATGGTCCTTATGCAGAATTAGACAGATTCGTTGCAAGGGGGAAAAGAATTAACAGGGCTTCTATAGTGCTTCCAGGATCAAAATATGAATTGCTAGGACATTTGACCCAAAGTATGCTACTGCAGTTAAATTTTGCTTGCAAGATGCTTAAACTCATTGGTAAACTAATAAGGGGGCTATTTAGTCTGGACTCAATAGGCTAGTGGTCTGATTGCCTTATATTTTTGAATCAATAGTCTTTTTGAGACTCTCCAAGCTGCCCTCCCTGAAGCTACACTGTTTTCCCATTGCAAAATATATCAGTTCATTTTTTTGTCTCTTGAAGATAGTGGCTGAGTGTCTTCTGAGTGAAAGCATGCAGAAAAACCCAAGATAGTAAAATAATGGTTGGGAGGATTTTATTTTCACAGATTAGTTTTTATTCCACAGATTAGTTTTTTTTATTTCACAGATTTTATTTCACAAATCAGTTTTTATTTTATTGGAAAGTACCATTCCACTGGATCTTTTTCTGTTTTAACCTCTACTTCAGATTGGGCTGGGGGCAGTTCCCCCCTCAGAAAAAGACTTGATTCCAAACCCTTTCAAGCACAGGAGATTAGCAAAGTCCTGAGTACAACATGAAAAATGCAATGGGGTCAATCCTCGAATTTAGAAATGGCGTGGAAAGCATTTCTTTATGATCGGGCTAAAAGGGACAGTGACTTTTCTTGGATGCTGATAGTGGTCAACGCTCTTTGCAGTCACCTTTGAATCTATCCCAAAGTCATTCCCTTCTGGGTAAAGTTGACTTGCCTCCATCAAGACAGAAAAGCATCTCACCTTGACCTTCTAACCCTCCAGATATGATACTTTGATCTCTTCCTTCCCGGAGTTCCTGCAGTACTGCTAAATAATTTCCCCAAGTCTTCAGCCCAAATGCTGGTGGGATTGGAAGAACATGAACTATAGGCCTATCCTTCAGGGATCTAGAGTGTTTGGGAACAGTGTAGTCCCATGACTGATCTCAACCAAGTCTTTTCCCAGCTCTAGTTGTGCAGGAGAGTGAAGATCAGCCAGTTATTTATTTATTTTTTAAGAAAAACACCTTTCATGCCCAGTAGGTTCACAAACAATTTACTGTTCCTGTCATGCCTTCCCTGGTTGTTTTGTGCTCATTGCTTTCTGGAAGGAGGAGGTGGAGGTGGAGGTGGAGGTGGAGGTGGAGGAGGAGGAGGAGGAGGAGGAGGAGGAGGAGGAGGAGGAGGAGGAGGAGGAGGAGCAGCAGCTAAGATACCTTGAAAAAAGCCTCCTAAGGCATGCTGTGCCACTGGGAAGCACAGCAGGAGACAAAAGGGGAGCAACTTTGCCCAACTAATTCTGCTGCACTGGGAAATTGAGGTTCTCATTTTTGCCAAAATGTGAGTTCAGTGTAAGAACCTCATGCAAATGAATTTCACACCTCTACCAAACAGTAAAAAAGGGGGAAATGTTGGATTGCATTTTCTTTGTGTTTTATTACTTGGAAAGTGCTACATAAATACACAGGAAGCACAACATAATTTAAAAAAAAATTACTTTGATTTCTATCCACTCAAGGCAGCTGACAATCAAAATTAAAAACATAAATTGTTTGAGTCTGGCAAAACTACTGAAATTTTGGCTCATTAATTGAAACAAAAAGGGCTGGCTGAAAAGGAACCCTTGTCTCCTTTCCTAAAATTGGAAAGAATAGGAACTGAACATAGATCTAGATTTTGGGAGCAGCTGTTCCAAGATTGCTTGGGGTAACAAACAGTATAGAAATCAGGTTTATTTATTTTTTTAAAGACATCATTAAAGCAGCCAAATGAAACTCTAGTATGCTGGCTTAAAATTCCAAGAGGTTGTATCTCACCTCATTTGCAGGTTCCAAGTCTACATTGATGATTCAGCTGACATACCTTCAGAGTTGTGAAGATAAGATGCATGTTTAATAGGATTCTCTAAATTCCCCGTAAGCCACTTGAGGTTACAGGTCTAACAAAATCTGGCTGTATATACATCACAGATGTGTAGGAGTACATCTGCTCTAGCCATCCATCCAGAAGGAAGATGACTCTGAACTTAAGACCCTTCCCCCAGAAAGAGAATAGAAAGGAGAGAGATGGAGTAGGGAAATAGGGAGATGGATGGATGGACGGATGGATGGAGGAATGGATGGGAGAATCATGCAAAAATCTCTGTATGGTGTCCAGTTCCCCCACTTGATCAATCTAGGGCTGCCAACTCCTGCTGAAGCCGGTTCTGGAACTCCTCTTCTCCCTGTGTCCATTAGATATGTCTATGTGATACAGTTGTATGTACACACTCCCCCATAAGGGCATAGCTTGGAGAAAACAAATCACCTCTACATTGCTTGAAATAATTACTAATTAAAATTAATTGTCTGTAAAATAAAGTAACCCATTTACCAAATTAATTGATCTCCATCTCCATGTACCACACATACATTTTCTTTTACACACACACACACACACACACTAACTGTCGGCCTCGCAAGATAAACCAGATAGGAATCACAACCAGATGAGCTAATTCTATTTTATTGTAATGTTACATCGACAGAATTTTGCAAGTCTGAAAATACAATTCTCTCCCCCCGTCTCCTTTACCACCCAAGAGACTAGGGAGGGTCCCTTCTGAGTCTCTTGCCCCATCCACTATCCAGCTGAGGGCTATGCTGTTATCTGACCAGTCCCTTGGCAGCGTCTCTTGGCCCAGTCTCCCAAGGTCTTTCCCACATCCCATTACAATAACCCACTCTCTTGCCTAGAAGATTAAAGGCTCATCCTTTACAGGCAATCCTCAACTTATAACCATTCTTTTAGCAACTGTTCAAAGTTATAGCGGGACTGAAAAAAGTGACTTAGGGCTGGTTCTTGCACTTATGACCATCGCAACATCCCTGCAGTCACATGATCAAAATTGGAGCACTTGGCAACTGGCATGTATGTATGATGGTTGCAGGGTCCCAGGGTCATGTGATCACCATTTGTGACCTTCCCAGCTGGCTTCCAACAAGCAAAACTAATAGGGAACCTCATGATTCACTTAAGGACTGCCACAAAAATGTTGTAAAATCGGGTGCAATCATGTGATGCCTCGCTTAATGACAAATTTCCTGGTCATAAGTCGAGGACTACCTGTATTCTTCTACCTCCTTTCAAACAGAAACCACAAAAATGAAGGAGGTGGGATAAGAGGATGGGGTGCTACGTTGAGAAGGGAAGAAAGAGGAACTAAGGTGGATGGAGATGAAGAAAGAGGAAAAGGTAATTGGACAGGGAAGAGAAAAGGTGAAAAAAGAGAGTGAAACAGAGTGAGTAAGGGTGAAATTCACTAGGCAGGCTTATCTTTTCTGCATCCCATGGAACAGGATGGGCTTCTTCCTCAGTTCAGGAGCGAGGCCAGGAGAGAAACTGCCTTTGGCAAATCATGTCATAATGTAGCTTGAACTGCAGGACACAGATGAGGTCTTGAAAAAAAAGAGAGGCAGTGACTATTCTCTTGCCAATCCCATTTCATCAAGCAAGACTCAGAATTAACTGCATCTGCTGAGGGCAAACCATGAGAAGGGTTTTTTGTACTGGGCTTAGCCTTCCTGGCAGTGTCTGGTCAGCTGTTCCAGAGGCTAAGCTGGGACATCCTTTTTCCTAATCCAGTAGGGTTCGAATCCGCTTCCAAAGGTTAGAAGCAACAATTAACCTCAGATGAGACCTGGTACATCTTTTTATTGGTGGGTCAGTTGAGAAATCACATCTCAGTTTAGTCATTCATACTGCTGTGGCTTGTGCTAAATGTACTGGCTCCAGTTTCATCTTCCAGATGTAGAAGAAAACGATTGATTGAATGAATGATTGGATTGATTTGATTTGATTTGATTTGATTTATATCCAATCTTTATTTGTACAACTCAAGGTGGTGTGAATAATGCTACCACCTCCTATTTTCCCCTTAACCAACAATTGCCCTTGTGAAGTGAGTTGGGCTGAGAGGAAGCGACTGGCCCAAAGTTACCCAGCTGGCTTCTGTACCTAAGGGAAGACTAGCCCTCATGTTCTGGTGATTCAGTTGTTTCTGCTGCTTCTTTTCCTCCATTTAATTTTTATTTTGGGTGCCTACCTCTGTATCCTGTCTCTCCTCTGGAAGCACAAGGTTGTGTCCCTGAGGTCCACCACCTTCTTTAACTCCACCACAACCATAACCCATAGACAGTTGGTTCAGGTGAAAGACCCAAGTCATCTTTGAAGTCCGTGGTCACCTGGTCTTTGCTTGACATGGGCCAGAGGCCGGTTCCATCACCTTCAAACCATGTTTTATGGATTTTGCATTGTCACTGGACTGCAAATCATTGCACTAAGTGTGTTACCTGTTTTCTACCAGTAGGATGTGCTTATATCAGGCTGAAGGGACCATAGTAACCTTATGATAATCACCCACGTTGCATTTTCATCATTCAGAGGCCTCTACAGATGATGTTCATCTGTCCTCCTCATTGTCTCTAACCTCTAGCCATGCTATTTGGAGCTGATGTGTGTTGGAGCCCAACCAGTATTTGAGAGGACTACAAATTCTGCTTCCCTAATGATTAAAGAAATATGGGCATCTATTTGATAGTCAGTACAAAAGCAGTAGCTTTCTCGTGTTGTTAGTTCCTGGTTCTGGTATGCTGAGATAGAAGTGCTGGAGAAGGGGAAATGCCATTCTTAATTAACATACTATATTGCTGTGAATTTAATCACTGTCATGGAGTTATCTACCCCTTCATGAAACAGGGCAAAGGTTGGTCTCATTTTCAGGAGCCAGTAAAACAGATTGGACGTTTCTGGCAGATTCAGAAGCACCTATCTGTTATTCCTTATACTGGACATTGGTCGACCATATATTTACCAACATGCTTGGTCACCACAGGCGATCAGGAATTCTGAGCAGGCAAGCAAACATTTGGAGTGGCTTTTATTACAGCTAGCTCAGAAACCAAGCTAAAGCTAGAGGGATCTTTCCCATTCCTCCTCCATTTGCAGAAGATCGATCGATCTTCCCACATCCTGTGGAATTTCTATTATTTACCAGGCTAGTAATAAATGCACAGGAAGAGATTTATTTCAATAGTAGAGAATCTATGTAGCTCAGGGTTGAACTGTTGGGTTCGTGGCGTTCTCTCAGCTTGCTTGTTTTCCTGCAGATGTTTTATTACCAGGCTAGATAACATCATCAGTGCACAAGAGATTTATTTGCAAGGATGAATGTAACATAGCCTGCCTCTGAGTATTTAGATAGCGTAGCCCAAAGCTCCTGATCCATCCTTCTCCCTAAATCTTGATTGCCCAACTGAAAGTGAGACCTGCTTAGCAGAAGTAAAAGGATGATTAATGGTCAACAGATAGGGCCTTAGAAAATGTGGGATAGAATGGTTAAGAGAAAAGACCTTTTCTTCTCCCTGAATGTAGAGTTTAGTCTTTCAGGTTGATTACCGATACAGTATTTTTTTTTTCCCCCACAATACCTTCTTCACATTTCATGCTACTTTTGTAACTGCTGCCTTACCTCATTTTAAAGGCAGCTAGACAGATTCGTGGGGCTAAAAAAACCAAAACCAAAAACCGTTGTTTGATTTTGCCTTCTCCAAACCAGGTTCCCAGAGAAAGGAATATCTGGGGGTTGCAGTGGAGGTACATCTGGAATATATCTAGCTGGGAGAGGAAGGGTTATCTGAATCACCATGTTCATAGACAATGCACTTGTGAATTCAGTTGCTGGATGACAGAAGGGAGAGCCTTCTGTCTTGCTTGGGGGCTCTTGCAGAAGGCATCTGGTTGGACACCACAAGAATGAGGATTGAGAAGAATTGAGAGGTTCTTGAGAAGAACCACAGTTATGGCTCAAGTCTGCAGAGTATGTCCTTCTGTCCTCACTTAAGGATGAAGCATTTTGAAATCTCTCTGAAGATATCCTTGAATTCCCTAGCTCCCCAAGATCACCCCTCCAGATGAGATTATGAAATCACATTTCCAATATGGTGGTCTCCAAATGGGTTTGAATTACAACTGGGACGGAGGGGAGTTGGAACATCTGGAGGCACCGGGCGGGGATCACTTGATGAAAAGTAGGATATCTGAGGTTAGGATTACGCCCCCAAATTGTTTTTTGCTCTAGGCCTAGGCCAGGCTGAAATGCGAGAAATCATTGCACAGGACAAGCATGAGCCATTTTAAACACAGATTGATTTTGAAAGCGTCTCGTTTGGATGACGTTTCCGAATGCAAAGGCTTTCTTGAAGAATCAGGCAGCAGAGCTGAATACAGACACAGAGAGGCATAGATGAGACTTGCTAAAAGGTGGTAGCCAAATCTTCCTAGAGACTTTCTTCTTTTTCTAGAAGAAAAATACCTGTTTTGAACTGGTAATGTCTGCTGCTCAGCCCTCAAAACAGAGCAAGCCACCATACCAATATCTATACCGATTGTCTAGTGTATAGGCAAATATATACCTCTTTAATTGATTAAAGTACATGCAGAGTTGCTGGCACCTTTATTTAAAGTGGGTAATGTTAAAAAACCAAGTTTTTTAAAGCTTAAAACTAAGTAGAAGATAAATCAGCAGGAGATCCACAAAGCATCCACCCTCAGGGGCAGAGAAGGAGAAAGACCACCGTTTCCAACAGACTTCAGTTTTTGATCCTGCCCAAATATATACATAGCAAAAGAGAAAGCAGGGCAGAGGGAAAATTGGTGGCATTTGTGGGTTTCTTTAGAAATTGCATTGATTTTACTGGTGTTTCTTGCTTGGCTGCGTCTCTGCCTTTCCAGTGTGTGGTCTTCAGGCCAATACCGAGAGAAGGAATCTTGATTATGAAATCTTTGGAAAGAGGAAAGAAAATGGGTTTCTATTGATGTAGGTTGAGTGTATTTTGGGGCAGAGGTATAATTTCCCCCATGGCAATTGTTTTGCAGGTTCACCATATGCTCTTTCAAGGTTTCCGTGTCATCGCTGGGAGAAGAATCAAAGGGAAAGGCTCTTTAATTCATGACAATTCCATCATGTAATCTGGCTTTCTCCCCACCCTGATGATCATCAGGGTCAGAACTCTCAATAGTCATCAGAACTGGAGATGAACCAAGGGGGGTGGGGGGTGGGATATGGGAAGAAGCGAACGATATAATGTGACTTTAAAGGGGGTGGAGAGATATCAAATGTGCTTGTACTTGCTGTAAAGAAGATCGGAAGCCACTTCTTTAACCTTCCTTCCTTCCTTCCTTCCTTCCTTCCTTCCTTCCTTCCTTCCTTCCTTCCTTCCTTCCTTCCTTCCTTCCTTCCTTCCTTCCTTCCTTCCCTCCCTCCCTCTTCTCCCTTCCTTCCTTCCTTCCCTCCCTCCCTCCCTCCCTTTCTTCCTCTTCTCCCTCCCTCCCTCCCTCCCTCCCTCCCTCCTTTTCTTTTCTTCTTCTTTCTTGTTCTTCCTTTTTGCACTTTTAATTTTTTTCTACTTTTCTTTCAGATCACAGTTAGTATTATCTTTTACTATTGTTAAAATCTGTAATAAAGGTATTGGGGGGGGGGGAAAGGGATTGGAGATGAGCCACCAAGACACACACCTGTCTGAGCTCTGATTAGTCACATTCATTTCTTTAGAACATTTATATGGCTGCCCAACTCAAACAACGTGATTCTGGGTGGTGTCCAAAAAATGCTAACAAAATACAAAAGAAAACAGCCCATGCCACTAAAAGAAAACAGTGGCAATCAGGAATGAAAATGTGTTGTGTCCCACCAGGTGGGAACTCTGCTCATCCTAACCCAAGCACCCAGCAGAAGACTCAGGTCTTTGCTGCCTGTAATGGGATGTGGGAAGGACCTTGGGAGACAGGAGGAAGAGCCGCAGACAAGTCAGCAGTCAGAAAAGAGGCAACTTAGCCCACAGAAGGAAAAGAGGTGTGGGAAGCATCTCAGAAGGGACCCTCCCTAGTTTCTGGGACTGTGAAGGCGAGGGGGGAGAGAGTTACTTTCAGACTTGCAAGATTCTGTTAATGGCACCTTATAATAAAGTTAGAGCTAGTAATTCTGGGTGTGCTTCTTGTCTGGACTACCTCGCAAGGCTGTCGCTGCCTTTCTAAAGGCCTATAGGATTGGGTCAACTGTATTGGGGGGCATCATTTGAAAAGGGGCAGGAGCTGCTACCGAGAAGACCCACCTCCTGGGTCCCATAAGATGACATCCTTTCAAAGAAGGGACCTTTCCTATTGTATGGGATGGACAGATTCTCTTGGGGAACAATGGTCCTGCAAATAGCTTTTATTAGGAAAAAAAAGGTTAAGGGGCTGCACAAGAATTCCAACAAGTGTTCTCGTTTCTGTATCTATAGGCAATTAACTTTTTGTTTAGCTTCTCCTCCCAGTCTTTTGGTGGTATGGGGAGAAAACTCTTTCTCTTCTGAGAAGGTGGCTTAACTGCACCCAGATATTATTAACAAAATGACTGCTGGATTCTTTATCGGATTGCACTGAAGTTCACCTTGCTGGCCGGGAATTACAGGAATTGTAGCCCATTATGGAGAGATGTTCTAGTGATTGTACTGAAATAGCTTTCTTTTTCCCAGCACCCAACCTTTGGGTCTGACTCCTTCTTCTTCCCATTCTTCTTCTTGTCACAGGAGGATACCATGGAGGTAGAAGAGTTCTTGAAGGAGGCAGCGGTAATGAAAGAAATCAAGCATCCAAATTTGGTGCAATTACTGGGTAAGTGACATAAATGCCAGCCAGGGCAACACGGACGGGAGACCCTGCGTGGCGCCGTGGATGTTAAGAAGCCAATAAGCTGCTCACTGCACCGTAGCTTCACATAGAGATGTTTCAGTTCTTTGTCAGTGGCTGGCAATTTATTACTGGAAGAAAAAAAAGCAGAACAAGGTTTTTAATGAATTCTTCTTATGTGCCTTTAATCTATGGAAGGCCTAGAGCTTCGGTGCAATTTGGGAAGCATTTCTTTTTCCCTTCTGTCTCCGGCGTTGCGCTAAGGTCAGCAGATGAAGCCTGCCGAAGATCTGGGTTTTATTTTAGGTTCTTTTTGCTTTTTTTCCAAATTGTTTGGCAGGTGTATGTACGAGGGAGCCACCGTTTTATATCATCACCGAGTTCATGACCTATGGGAATCTGCTGGATTATTTGCGGGACTGTAACAGGCAAGAAGTGAATGCCGTTGTGCTCCTCTACATGGCCACCCAGATTTCCTCTGCCATGGAGTATCTGGAGAAGAAGAATTTCATCCACAGGTAGGGCAAAGAATGCCAGCTCCTTTTCCAGACTTGTCTTCCAGTTTCTACCATTGCAACGTTCAACCGTTGCAATAGTCTATCGTTGCATCGTTCTGCTGTTGCACCATAACATGGCACCTCCCACATTCATAAAGTTTCAGCAGGCCAAATATTGCAGATTTATACCAAGGGGTCTTGTGTTATCTGCTAGCAGCTTACACAGGAGGGCAGGAGAGGAGGCTCTTCTTCAACTGCCCACGAAGTCATTTCTTTGAGGCCTTTGGTCTCCAGCTGTTGAAGGCAACTTCTAATGGGGTCACAACAGACTCCCAACCTACATAGGTACCCTGTGTGTCTGGTTTCTTGACATTTGGGGAGGAGGGATACATGAAATGGGAGGGAGAGGCTGAGATAGAGTATTCCAATTCTGATCTTTAACACACACACACAAACACAAAGCTTAAATCATATTACACAATTCCTGGAAGGCTGGTTGATGATCATTCAGACACTGGTGATGGTGTAAAGTTGATGGGTCAACGGCTTCATCTCCTGGTATGCTATTTTCCTTTCAGCAGCCTAAGCAGGTTAAGAGCATACCAGATAGTTGAAAAGGGGTAGGTGCATTGCAATTGTCCAGCATGCAAGAGATCACCTTCTAATTTCATGTGATCTGACTCTGGCTGCTCCTTTTAGGACAAGGAGAGAAAATCTTGATCTGTTTCCTCCCACGGGGTGAATAATTTCATCAACTTCTTCCAGGCTCTTCCTCTCAACTAACCCAGGAGCAATCGCCTCTTCTGCACCCTTTCACAACTTGGCAATATCCTTTCAACCAGAGGACAATCTGAGAGGGCTTTGCCATATATGATAACATTATCATTGTAGAGCACGGAGAGGCCCTTGATGAAAATATGGGGCAACCATTAATGAAAGGTGAGCTTAGCCCAGGAAAATAGGAAGGGGTGAGAAAGAAGCTCAAGATGGCCCTGTCTTGATTTTCTTTGGTACACACTGTCAGACTTTCAATATTCTGGCCTTAGAGCTAGAGTATCCATAGCATACGGCTGAAGGATTTCTTGTCATGTTTGTTTCCTGGTCTACCTTAAAGGGTTACCAGTAATACAATATGCAATGTAGAGAAAGCTGGTCTCATTTGTGATTGTCCCAGCTCGAACAGTTGCCTGGAGCAAAAACGAAACTGTAGTTGATGAAAGCCCCCTAGTTTTTGATCCAAGATGGGCCCAATGCGTTTTTTTTTCCTTGTGCAAACTCTTTTGGCCTCTGCACACAAAGCCCCACACCCTTTGCTGTCCTCCCAAAAGCATCCCGCTGAGATGTTCGGCGGAGGATCTGTTAATGCTGTGTTTCCATCCACTAAGGGGTTCGTAACTCTCCAAAGACTTCCCTGACCCCCTCGTTCTCCCCTCGGTGTTTGGCACAGTAGAGGTGAGCCAGTGTTTCTCATGCCTTTGTGCTTTTGTAATAAGGCTTGTGATGAAACCACCCTTCCCATTCATCACAGCTCTTTGTGAGATAAATCTCACCACCGTGCCTCCAGAAACGGAAAAATTGCCTGTAATGATGCTCCTGTTCTCCTGCTATTAGAACAGCTTGAATGCAGCTTCTGCTTGAGGAGTTCTCAGTTTTCTTTCTCTCCTCACTCTTGTTCCTTCTTGGACTCCCCCCCCCCCCAAATGCTTCTTCGTGGTGACGTCCATCCTTCACTCACCTTGTCATTGGTGGCTTTCACGAGTCTGTTCCCGTTATTGTCTGAGCTGTATCTCTCTCCCACTCTCTATTAACCATCTTTGCAAGTCCTGCCTGTCTGTAGGATTTTGACCTTTAAGCGAGCTGCAATTACAGTTAGTACTTAGCATTCTTTGTCTGGAGAAATGGTTTCTGATCGCCGTAATAGCGGAGCCTAGCGGGAGGCTTGATCAACTCTTCCAGCAATGTAAAAGTTCCCTTCTTATGTCACCTGCACTGAGAGACATTTGGGACTCTCTCACAGGCACCGTGGGGGGAAAGGTGCCAAGGTTCTTCTCTGAGACTTTGAAAACTGGGATTTGCTAGGCTAATGTTCTGGGGAGTGCCCTGATTTGAAAAGCCCCATAGCCATAGAGCGTGACCTAAGAAAGCCCAATTTATGCAGACTTCAATGACTCTGGTGTCCTTGGTGTTCTCTGAGCTTGGTTGTTTTCTTGCAGACGTTTCATTACCTGACTAGATGACATCTTCATCTTTAGAAGCACTGAAGATGTTACCTAGTTGGGTCATAAAACATCAGCAAGAAAACAACCAAGCTCAGAGCTCCACAGTTCAACCCTGAGCTACAGATCTTCTTTTCTGTTGAGACTTCAAGGAGTTTTAAAGCCAAGAAAGGGGGATTTTGAGTGCAGAATCTTGATCATCTGAGATTACCAGACTCGTATCACGTGCCCTGGGGGAAATCTGCAAGCAGGTGGTCCCAATCCTCAACCTCTCCATGTGGAATGGAGAAATGTGCCACTCTGGAATCTTGCACTTCCATGGCTGGTCATATAGTCTCAGCCAGGGTGGGCGTCCTGGGGTGCAATGGACCCCCAATTCCTTTTTTGGCCTTCTTAATTCTTCCTAAATGCACCTGCACAATTTGGCTTCTGATTTTGGTAGAGGAATGCAAAAATCACATCACCCCCCTCAAAAACAAAACAAAAACCCTGAGAAAATACCTCTAGAAAATCTCAGAAAGTGGCCCAGCCTGCTTTCCATCATAACCCTACTGCAAAATAGCCTTACCCTCCCTCCACCAAGAAAATCAGGACATCAGAAACATCAGTGGTTGATAACATAACAAGATATGCGTCAGGCTTCCCAGGTAGACCAGACAGGAAACACGACCAGATGAACTAATTCTACATTATTGTAGGGCTACATTAACAGAATCTTGCAAGTCTGAAAGTACAAATCTCCCACCATCTCCTTTACAGCCTAAGAGGTTAGGGGGAGTCCTTTCTGAGGCTCTTTCACCCATTATGCAGCTGTGGGCTATGCCCTCTCTTATCTGATCATTCCCTTGGCATCGTCTCTTCACCCACCTTCCCAAGGTCTTTCCCATTACAGTATGTCTGTAATGGAGGGAAGCTGGCAGCTTTCCAGTCTCTGGTCTGATTTAACAAGCTATGGTCTGATTTAACACCTTTTCTTATTCTCCTGATGAATGTTTGTGGGGTTTCCCAATCAACTCCTGAAAGAGATTGCAAAGATAGAAATAATCCTGTGGCTTTCAGCCTGGGGGTGAGGAGCATCACTTTTCTTTCCATGAACTTCTACTTGAAACAAGGTCTCTCTGCATATAGAAAGCTAACTGGTCAGGAAAACCAACTGGTAGGGACTTTCCCCCTCTTTCTGATGGAAAAGCCAGTTTGGTATAATGGTTAAGGCACCAAGCTAGAAATCAGGGGACCATGAGTTCCAATCCCACCTTAGGCACAAAACCAGCTGGGTGGCCTTGGGCCAGTCACTCTGTCTCAACCCTAGGAAGCAGGTAATGGCAAAACACTTTCAAAATCTTGCCAAGAAAACCTCAGGGACTTGTCCAGGTAGTCGCCAGGAGTCAACACTGACTTAAAGACCCGCACACACAAGGTAGCCTTCCTGAACTGGGTGCACAATGAGTTCTGGTCTCCACTCTCTGAATGCCCAGCTGAGAATCCACTTGGAAGATCTCTGAAATGTTCTCTTAGGAGGCAGCCTTCAAAACTGATACTACCCCTTGACAACTTAAAGAAGGGAGACCTGGAAATTTCAGAATGTTTCTAGAGGAGATACGTGCACTTTCTCTGTATTTTGGTGCTTCTCTGCTTTTGGGATGTCCCTGTCCTCGTGGTTTTCAAATTCGCTTGTCGTCTTG
This sequence comes from Python bivittatus, assembly GCF_059951505.1. Taxonomy (NCBI): domain Eukaryota; kingdom Metazoa; phylum Chordata; class Lepidosauria; order Squamata; family Pythonidae; genus Python; species Python bivittatus. The sequence continues at coordinate 7,794,881 of NW_028277076.1, read as the reverse complement.
GTTTTCAAGAGGAGCTGTTTCCTCTCTATGGGTGCTGATGCTACTTTGGAGGAACAGAAGCTGTGCTCGAGCAGCGCGAGACAAACTGAAGCGCCCTTAGGGATAAGTCACTCATACTGAATGACAGAATGGCCACTTGTCCTGCCAGGGCTAATGCAAAGCGAGCGTTTCTGATATACCTTGTTCCTTGTGAGAAAAAGCGAAACCTCTGGATCAGTGTCCAATTCAATGTAACATAGGGTGGAAAATTTCTCTCTCTTATCTTAGGGTTCCTTAACCATTGGTCAGTGTTGCCTTCTCAGCAAAAATAACTTCTGTTCTTTTATTTATTATAGTGTGAGTCCTTGGATCTTTCACACTGTCTCTTTTATCTCATATTTACCTATGTGTCTTATCTGTCTGTCTGTCTAATCTGTCTGATCCTGAATCCTATCTATGTCCTTATCTATCTTTAATCCTTCTCCTCCTCCTCCTCCTCCTCCTCCTCCTCCTCCTCCATAGCCACCCACTCTAGCGGAGTCTGTGAATCATATCTATCTAATTATTTACCTGTCTTATTTCTATATATACCTCCTTCCCTCTCTCCAATCTTTCTATATCTCTGTTTAACTTTTCATCTCCCTAAACTGTGAATCATATCTACCTATCTGCCTTATCTCTCTCTATACCTTTCTGCCCCATCCCTCCCTCCCTCCATCTCTTCTGTCTCTCCGTCCATCCATCCGTCCATCCGTCCATCCGTCCATCCATCCATCCATCCATCCATCCATCCATCCATCCATCCATCCATCCATCCATCCATCCATCTATCTATCTATCTATCTATCTATCTATCTATCTATCTATCCATCCATCCATCCATCCATCCATCCATCCATCCATCCATCCATCCATCCATCTCTTCTATCATCTATTCATCCATCCATCCATCCATCCATCCATCCATCCATCCATCCATCCATCCATCCATCCATCTCTTCTATCATCTATTCATCCATCCATCCATCCATCCATCCATCCATCCATCCATCCATCCATCCATCCATCCATCCAAACACCCCTACTGGGAATACAGGGAATTGGAGTATCCTACACATTCAGAGACAATCTTGTTGGAAAAATAAATTTAAAGCCTCATTTTTTAGTTCTACATCGCTTTTGCAGTTCCTGCTCTTACATGCTGGTTTATAAAATGTCAGTTATTAAATTAAAAGTCACCTTTCTTATTGCTGCCACAGCTTTCTCTCTGAGTTTTCCTAACTTGCAATATTGCTTTCTCTCCAAATTGTATTAACCCAGGCTCCTGCTTTCTCTTGCAGTTTTTAAAATCAGCTGTCTCTCAGTGTTTTCTTTCCCTTGAAGTGTTTTTAAATTGCTTTTGCTCAGCATTTTCTTAACTTGCCTTCTCTTGGTGTTTTCTTAACCTTACTCCTGCTTTCCCTGAAGTGTTTTAAGCTGTTTTCTCTCAGCATTTTCTTAAGTTATCTTCTCTCAGCATTGTCTTAACTTGCCTTCTCTCGGCATTGACTTAATCTTACTCCTGCTTTCCCTTGAAGTGTTTTTAAGCTGCTTTCTCTCAGCATTTTTGTAACAGCAGCCCTTTTCTGCCCCTGCAGGGACCTCGCTGCCCGGAACTGCCTGGTAGGGGAAAACCATCTGGTGAAGGTGGCCGACTTTGGCCTAAGCAGATTGATGACGGGTGATACCTACACCGCCCATGCCGGGGCTAAGTTCCCTATCAAGTGGACCGCACCAGAAAGTCTCGCTTACAACAAATTCTCCATCAAATCTGACGTCTGGGGTAAGAGCTGAAAACCATCTTCAAGCAGCTGGATTAGGGCTACATAGATGTTTTTAAGCTGAAGGGGGCAGTTAATTTTGAAGTGCCACACCGGTGTGAGGGAGTGATCCCCTAAACTTGTACTGTTAAGATGGTTGCTCCTGATGAATTTTAATACTTGCTTCCTTTTGACCCATTGAAAAATACAATTTAATTTGGGGAGGAGAGGATAAATGTCTCCCCAAAGGCTTTGAGGGTCATGCCCGTTTAGCTTGAAGGAAGATATGAATGAATGAGCAGGTGGGTGAATGAATTCCTCTGACAGAAGAGAAGATCTGTAGCTCAGGGTTGAACTGTGGAGTCCTTGGTTCTCCCTGAGCTGGGTTGTTTTCTTACAGACATTTCATGACCTAGCTAGGTAACGCCTTCAGTCCTCGTGTGAAAACTGATCCTTTTCCTTAGCAATGACCAGAGAAAGAAAGCGCGGTCTGTCTGCACATAACATACACATGTGACCACTTAACTGAGGGCATTCCTAAGATTTGCACACAGTGTGCAAATGTGCCCAGATCAAATCAAATCAGTCTTTATCACGGTCATAGACCGGCATGCAAATATGCACAGCTTCGTTGAGCTGGTTATTTTTCCACCAAATGCTTTTTTCCAAGTTGATGCGGAAGGAGCAAATCTCACTCTTTTTCACTGACTGACATTCTTCTCAGCTCTGCAAACCCCCATCTCATCCTCCCTCGCGGTTTCCATCTTGCCCCCGCCTCTGTGCACACCAAAATCTGAGAAAGGACAGCTTTGTGTCCATTGCACGACCGTGCACGTATTTCTCTAATCCCAGGTGGGGTGAAAGGGAGCATCTGGCTTAGTCTTGACTTCTCTGAGTTTGGACTTCATTGTAACTTTAAAAAAAGCAACCTTCTTCTAGCAAAAGAACGTTCCTGCTGCTGTTTCATCTTTGGATTCCCTTCTCCTTTCTAACTTAACACCATATTTCTTCCCCATCTCCTGCTGCCTGGGGACAGAGGTCTAATAAAGAAATAGCTTGGAAATAGCCAGCCTGAAATGACCAGTAGTTATTCCTCTCATAATAGAAGATGAAGTTTCCTATTTTCAAGACCCGGCAGCTGCCTTCTCTTCAGTTAAGGGGCAGATGCATCAGGTTGCTGAGCCAAAGCAAGGGAGTATGTGGGGGGATTTGATATTTATCTAGGTGCCTTCAGGGATCCAAGAATGCCTTGTCCTTTTCCCAAGCCCTTGAAGGTTGTTTCAGTGAGATTGGCTTCAAAAGCATCATTTCTCTGTTCCTGCCACCTCTCTGTAAAAATGTTGGCCTGATTCATCGTTACGCTCTTATCCCATCTCTCAGCTGGGAGCTTGAAGCAGATAGCCAGCTAAGGAGGTCTTCCTTCATTCTGTCCTCTCAGGACCAACCTGGGGAGGCTGCGGGAGAACAACGAAAGTCCCCGTCAGCCCCACTAGGTAGACCAGACCAAGAAATCAACTCTGCAGGAAGGCCAAAACTACTTTAATTGAGATTGGCTGTAATAACAGAGTCTTGCAAGTCTGATTGTGCTGGACCTCCTCCCCTTCTTATACTCCTTTGAATTAGGGAGGTGTTGACCTGAACCGCTTACACATATTTCTACTTGTTTTGGACTTAAACTATGTTTTTCCCTTGTCACTTTGGTAATGAATCTCACCTAACTCCATCAAGGTCTTCTTCTTTTCTCTCTATACCAACTGATACCCAGGATCAAGTGGAGAGTTGAACCCAGGTCTCCCCAGTTCTTAGGCCAGCACTGTAATCCTCTAGTTTTATTGAAGCCACTCTGGGGAAAATGTGATTTGGGTGGGGTACTTGATGCTTCTCCACCATGACTTAGCCCTCTCTGGATCCATCTCCCAAAGTCACAGCTGCTGGGCGTCTTGCTTGGGCAATGATGGGAACTGTGAATGAACTTGGAGAGTTCATTCCTGGTCTTCAGGAAATGGAATGAAATGGATCACTTGTCAGCCCTACAAGGTAGACCAGACTAAGAAGCCAATGCCATATAGATCAGGACTACTTTTATTGTAATGGCTGTAGTAACAGAATCTTGTCATTCTGAATGTGCTCCCCCCTCACTCACTTTATCGCCATGTGAACTAGACAAGGACTTCTCTGAGATGTTTTCTCAAGTTACTGTCTTGGTTTGGGCTCAAGCCCCTCTTATCTGTCCATTGCCTTGGGAGCAGCTCCTCCTCCTATCCTTCAAGGCCGTTCCCTCTGCCCTCTACACCAGTGCACTACCCTCTACACCAGTTCACTACTCCCACCCCCTGCAATTTAAGGGAAGACTTAAATTGGTCTGTGGGTTCAGCGGGGTGAATTTAACATTATCCTCAGAATGTGAGGTGCCTGGTTAGATGGCAGGACATAGAATAACAAAGAGAAGCTGTCTTTTGTTTAAGCAACATGCAGCTGTCTTAGTGCAGAGGTGAAGGGATACAAGCTGGATTTCAAAGCTTTTCTTTTTAAGAAGAGAAAGACAAAGAATAAAACTAGAATTGGGGTGGCAGTGATTCTGGAATTAACCCCTTTTTCTGGGTTTCCATAATGCAGTCAACCAAGCAGGCAGGCTGACCCAACATGCCAAGATCGAAGCTAACTCAGTCCAGCTGGTTGGAGAAATCAGTTAGCTATCTGTTAAGTGTGCTGTATCAATCTGGCTGTGAAAAAGGAGGCTGTGGACTTTTGAAAATACTGCACTTAAAGACAAATTGCCACTTTCATCCCCAAAGCTGGTTGGGGATAATGTTGTAATGAGTAGTCTGGCAGACGTCAAGTTGGAGAAAGTGACCTGACAAACAGGAGATGGTTTCAGGGAAGGAGGTCCATGTCTTCGTCCTCATTGCCACAGTTCATCTCTCAGCCTTCATCTTGGCCATGCTGGGATCTTCTAGCTCTCCCTGTTGTGGATCTCAGAGGAAAAGATCCCTCCTCCTTTGCAGGAGACAGACCCAGAAGGGAGAGAGGAGATGGGAAGAGTAGAAGGGAATAACGCCGAGCTGCTCCCATTTGCAGAGAGACCCCCATCACTCACCAATCCAGTTTTCAATCCTCTCTCCCAGTGACATCTCTTAATGGTGCTTCTAGGAGCTCTGGAAAGAGCAAAAGTATTCAGGTTGCATGTAGGGAAATGAATGGAAAATTAGCTAACCCCGCCCTCTCTGGAGACTTATCCGGATTGAAGAAGAGACTTGTAACGCTTCCTTCGTGTCGGTAGCCTCTAGACATGGCCTCAAAGCAAGCAAGGAAGGAAAGGTTGGAGAATGCTTAGCTCCCACATCTCTCAATAGCTGTCACTACTCTAAGAAACACATTTACACATTTCCAGGTCATGCTAGCAGAGACAGCCTTGTCTTCTTCCAGCCTTCTGCTTCCAGCTCGCAAGATTAAAATTGATTGAGGGAAGGCAAGCGTAGTGCTGGAATTCAAATAGAGTTGCCCTCGGGGGCCCTCCACCTTCAGTAGTGACTAATGGAAAGCAAAAACCAGACTTGATCAGGGAGTCAAGCAGAGATGTGGTGGGCATCCTTCCATTTGTAGGTGCTGTTGATTATTTCAGTATTTGGTGATGCCTTCAGAAAAAGCAAAAAACACGTCTTCTGCTAGATTGTCCTTCTGACTCAACGTCCTCGATTCTCCCAGGGACATTGTAAGATTGGTAGCAAGAAAGCACGTCTTGGTTGGACACCTTCTGCATGCCAACAGAGCTGTAATGGTCTGCTCACTGCATTGAAAGCATTTGTTGATTTTCCCCTTCCACCCTCCCAGCTTTTGGCGTCTTGCTTTGGGAAATTGCCACCTATGGCATGTCCCCGTACCCTGGGATCGACCTATCGCAAGTGTATGAACTTTTGGAGAAGGATTATCGCATGGAACGCCCTGAAGGCTGTCCAGAAAAAGTCTATGAGCTCATGAGAGAATGTGAGTCTGTTCGTGGTTTACTTGGATCTTTTTTCTTTAAGGGGAAGCCATAATGCAGATCTCAGACTACACCGAGCATCATTTTTCTTCACCCCCCCCCAAACCCACAACTATTTTAGGTCAGCCCTTCAAGGTAGACCACACTAGGAAACCAAAGTCATGCACACTTTTATGATAAGGTTACAGTAACAGAATCTTGCAAGTCTGAATGCATTTCCCCCCTCCCCTCCCTTTATGTTTGTGAAAACTACGGTGGGCATTGTCCGACATGCTTCCTCAGGTTACAGTTCTAGCCCAAACTCCAATTTCTTTCATCTGACTGTTGTCTTCATTGCAGCTCTTCCTCCTGTTCCTTAAGATTATTCCTTCTGCCCATGACAGACAGACAGACGGACAGATAATGGGTGGGTGGGTGGGTGGGTGGGTGGGTGGGTGGGTGGATGGATGGATAGATAGATAGATAGATAGATAGATAGATAGATAGATAGATAGATAGATAGATAGATAGATAGATAGATAGATAGATAGATAGAGTCAGTTCCTCAAGGTGGACCAGACTAGAAAACCAAAGTCATCCACACTAACACTACTTTTATTATAAGGTTAGAGTAACAGAATCTTGCAAGTCTGAAGGTGCTTCCCCCTCCCTCCCTCCCTTTATCTTCATGAGAACTAGGGAGGGTCCTGTTTAAGATGCTTCCTCAGATTACAGTTCTGCCCCTGACTCAGGTTTCTTTTATCTGAGCATTGTCTTGGTTGAGGCTCTTCTCCTGTTCCTCAAGGTCAGTGTTGTCCAAACTTGGCCACTTTAAGATGAGTGGACTTCAGCTCCCAGACTTCATGCTCCCAGCATGGCTGGCTGGGGAATTCTGGGAGCTGAAGTCCACTCATCTTAAAGTGGCCAAGTTTGGACAACACTGCTCAAGGTTATTCCTGCTTCCCAGTACATCTTAAGGGGAGGGGCTGGGACTGCCAATATTCAATGGAAAATTGTATTTTGCAATCTGAGGTTATCCATACAGAACAGATAAGAATGGCAGCAGTGGGCCTCCTCTTAGCCTGCTGCCCTTTCCAAGGTTAAGACAAACGGACCATGGAAAAACCCAGACTCGTTCTTATCCTGGACTGAAAAGACAATGTTTCTGCAGTTCACACCTGTGTTTTTCACACATTGCTCCCCTGATCTTCTCTTTAGGCTGGCAGTGGAGCGCTTCAGAAAGGCCCTCCTTTGCAGAAATCCATCAAGCCTTTGAGACGATGTTTCAAGAGTCCAGCATCTGTGATGGTGGGTGCCTTGGGGGATAATTCTTACCTCATGTTTTTTGCAATGGAAAACTTCTCCTTCCTTCCTTCCTTCCTTCCTTCCTTCCTTCCTTCCTTCCTTCCTTCCTTCCTTCCTTCCTTCCTTCCTTCCTTCCTTCCTTCCTTCCTTCCCTCCCTCCCTCCCTCCCTCCCTCTCTTTTTTCAGTCAAGGCAGCAAGCTTTCTCACATCCTTAAGAAGGCAAAAGGGATTGTTGAGCAGAACAGCTCTGTGGTCTTCCTGTGGGGAGGAGAGGGTGGGTGGATCTGCCACGACATTAATAGAGTGTTGACTCTGAGTGCAGAAAGGCCAGAGTTAAGTTCCCCAACATCTCCATTTATAAGCTAAACAGGCTGGAAAAATCCCCTACCTGAAATCCTCTCTCTGTCAATCAGAGCTGCTAATATTTGGCTTGTGGGACTGTCATTCCGGCTTGATAAAATCATATTGTTGAAGAGTTGATAAAAGAATGACAGCTCCAACTTTCTATCTCAAACAGAGGAAGCGGGGGAAACGTGCGCAAATACACAAATAAACGTGCCCCAACCCCAATATTAGTTTCCAGGCCAGAGAGGCTGAAACGGAGCATAAAGTTGGGTCAGATGCTGGTTGGATTAACCCCTGTCATGGAGCATGGTGGGTGAATGTGGTTTGTTCGGTCTGGGCGAGGTGCGATGGGTGAATCCAGCCGTGGGTTTTGAAATGGCTGTGCTAACTGGGTTAGCCCGTTGCATGACCTGGGAACTGTTGGTGGTTCAAGAAATGAAGCAAAAGGCTTGTGCACACAGACGCCCCCCGCCCCCCAAGAATTTCTAACCGTCACACTGGGAGTGGCAACTACGGCAAAAACAGCACATTTGCCTGTCTACCTTTGTCGATCTGGTTACACCTCTTATTTGGATGTAGATGTCGGGTGTAAAGCAGGTATCTTGTCACTGAGCTATAGATCTTCCATGAAGTTTCCTCTCCATTTTTATTGTCATAGCAATGCTGCATCATGATATTCTGTTGCTGTCAGGAGTGGGAGGGGGGAGGTAACTCAGCTAGTGAATAATCTCTCTCTCTCTCCCTCCCTCTCTCTCTCTCTCTCTCTCCCTCCCTCCCTCCCTCTCTCTCTCTCCCTCCCTCCCTCCCTCCCCCTCTCTCTCTCTCTCATATACATACACACACACAACCTGAAGGAGGAGGTAGGTCGTCCGTTCAGTAGATGACTTCAAGCAGAGCCTGGACCTCCATGTGTCTGTCTGTCTATCACCCATCCATCCATCCCTTTCCTCTCTTCTACCAATCATTTATCACCTATCATCCATTCTATCTATCTATCTATCTATCTATCTATCTATCTATCTATCTATCTATCTATCTATCATCCATCCATCCATCCATCCATCCATCCATCCATCCATCCATCTATCTATCCATCCCTCCCCCTCTTCTGTCTCCTTCCTTCCTTCCTTCCTTCCTTCCTTCCTTCCTTCCTTCCTTCCTGCCTGCCTGCCTGCCTGCCTGCCTGCCTGCCTGCCTGCCTTCCTTCCTTCCTTCCTTCCTTCCTTCCTTCCTTCCTTCCTTCCTTCCTTCCTTCCTTCCTTCCTTCCTTCCTTATCTATCATCTATATATTGATCGTCCACCCACCCATCCCTCCCTCCCTCCCCCTCTTCTGTCCCTCCCTCCCTTTCTTTCTTTCTTACTTTCTTTCTTTCTTTCTTTCTTTCTTTCTTTCTTTCTTTCTTTCTTTCTTTCTTTCTCATCTCTATCTATTTATCTATCTTTCTGTCTATCATCTATCTATCAATCGTACACCCACCAGTCCATCCATCCATCCATCTATCCATCCATCCATCCATCCCCCTCTTCTGTCTGTCTGTCCCTTCCTTCCTTCCTTCCTTCCTTCCTTCCTTCCTTCCTTCCTTCCTTCCTTCCTTCCTTCCTTCCTTCCTTCCTTCCTTCCTTCCTTCCTCTTTTCTTTTCTTTTCTTTTCTTTTCTTTTCCTTTCTTTCATCTATCATCATCATCTATCATCTATCATCTATCTCTATCTATCATCTATCTATTTTTCTGTCATCTCTCTCTCTCTCTCTCTGTCACGCTTTAACTCAGATTCTTTCTTCTGCTGTAGCGTGAGAACTCTTCCAGCTGTGTGGATGTGACAGGCTTGTTAACCAAATCAGTTAAAAGCCAAACAGCTGCATTTCCACAGCATGATAAACTTGATACCTGTTGAGTTTGTTTAGGATTTTTTCTGCTCTGCCAGGTGGCCTGAGCCCAGAAAGTTGGATTAGGGTTTGATTCATTCAGCAGCTGAGCTAAAGGCTTGAGTTGGGCAAACTCAGCTTCTGATTTAAGACTGTCACTTCTGAAGAGGATTTTTTCACACTGGTTAGGAAGGGGATGGGAAAGAGTGAAGAAAAAAAAATTCAAAGTTTTGTGGCATAACTGAGTTGATCATTATGGTCCGTCACTGAAACGGAGGTCATTTTTAAGAGACTGAATTTTAAAATGCCATGTCCCGTTCTTAAATCTACTCTAAGTTTTCTTTTCATCTCTTCCTTTCCAGAAGTGGAAAAAGAGCTGGGAAAGAAAATGCTGAAGAGCGTGGTCAACCCATTCTTGCAAGCTCCAGAGCTGCCAACGAAAACTAGGACATCTCGAAAGATGGCTGAGTGCAAAGACGTCGAGAGCTTAGAGGTGGTGTCCATGAAAGGCCCAGGAGAAAGTGGTCAGTTGAGCTCTTCTTTCAGCAAAAGGAGCATCAGACACCCCTAATGTGCTCTTTACCATAATGGGGTACTGTCCTAAGGGTGGGAACCTGAATCTAGTTTATGGGTTGGTCCATTAGGTCTTTAGGTTGATTGATTGAATTTAAGATGGAGTATGTGGTGCCCTCTCCTCCAATTTTTCTTGCCCAACAGCAACTCTGTAGGGTAAGTGGGGCTGGGAGAACGTGGTTGGCCCAGAGTCACCACAGGAGCTTCCGTGGCTGGAGGTGGACTTGGACCATAATTCTGACATCAGGCAGTCATATCATGCAGGCCCTGGTAATGTTTGCATTTACAGCTTAGGGGGTTGGGTCAACCAAGCCTGTCTGTTCTTATTTTGCAGAATCTGCCGAGCATGAGCCGGCCGTGTCCCCTTTACTGCCGCGGAAGGAAAGGACCGCTGCGGATGGGAGTTTAAACGAAGATGACCGTTTGCTCCCGAAAGACAAGAAGACCAATCTCTTTAGCGCTCTGATCAAGAAGAAGAAGAAAACAGCCCCCACGCCTCCAAAGCGCAGCAGCTCCTTCCGAGAAACGGAGGGCCACCTGGACCACAAGGGAGCAGGGGAAGACGAGACCAAGGATGGCAGCAACGGGGTCGCGATCCCACACCCTGCTGACCCCGAGGACCGTTCCAGGTTCCAGAACCCCAGCAACGAGGCGGCCGGAGTCACCAACGGGACCACAGCTGGGAACTCGGCCTTGTTGTCCCCGAATCTCTGGAAGAAATCGGGTTCCTCAGCCAACAGTCGCCCAGGCCCCAGCGAAGAGGAGGGCGGCTTGATCTCCAGCAAGCGTTTCTTGCGCTCCTGCTCTGCCTCTTGTATGCCCCACGGGGGCAGGGACACTGAGTGGAAGTCGGTGACCCTCCCTCGGAACCTGCAGTCCACAGGGCGCCAGTTTGACTCCTCGACCTTCGGGGGCCACAAGAGCGAGAAGCCCGCCCTGCCTCGGAAGCGAACCAGCGAGGCGAAGGCTGACCTGGTCAACAGGGCAACCGTACCCTCAGCTCCCCGGCTGCTGAAGAAGAACGAGGAGACCCTGGAGGAGGCATCCAAGGAGGCCGAGCCCAGCCCAGGCTCCAGTCCGCCCACCCTCACCCCAAAACTCAGCCGGAGGCAGCCTCTGCTCCCTTCCGCCGGAGGGGGGCCATCCACAGAGCAGGCCACCACGGGCAAAGCCGCCCTGGGCATCTTTGGTGGCAAAGCTCTGGGGGAGGAATCCCGGCTGCGAAAGATGAAGCAGGCCCCAGAGAAGGAGAAAGGGAAACTCTCGAAGCTTAAACCCGCCCCACCTCCTCCGGTCTCGAACTCATCCTTGGGCAAAAACAGCAAGGGGGGCCTTGGGCCCAGCCACGAAGGGCCAGAAGGGTCGCTGGCAAAGAGCAAACAGGCGGTTGTGGCTGCCGAGCCCGTGAGCACTGAGACTCCCAAGCCCAGCGTGTCGGTGGAGGGGGGCAAAAAGTCATTGATGACCTCTGTACCAAAGTCTCCCTCGTCCACCAAGCTGCTCTTGATGGCAGGTTCCCCTTCTCCGTCTCCCCCCACCGTCCCGTCAGTCCTGGCTGCAGACCAACCCGCCTCCACAGCCTTCATCCCCCTCATTTCCACCCGGGTCTCCCTTAGGAAGACCCGCCAGCCTCCAGAGAAGATAGCTAGCGGCACGGTCACAAAGGGGACGGTCCTGGAGAGCTCCGAGATCCTGCGGACCGCCATCAGCAGGAACTCGGAACAGATGGTAAGCCACAGCGCCGTCCTGGAAGCGGGCAAGAACCTGTACACCTTCTGCGTGAGCTACGTGGACTCGATCCAGCAGATGCGGAATAAGTTTGCCTTCCGAGAGGCCATCAACAAACTGGAGAACAGTCTCCGGGAGCTTCAGATCTGCCCTGCCACAGCTGGCGGAGGTCCGGCCACCACCCCGGATTTTAGCAAGTTGCTCAGTTCGGTCAAAGAAATCAGCGATATTGTCCAGAGGTAGCAGAAGTGGGTGGATCATTGGTGACCCACATTAGGTGGGACTGGCCCGAGACATTTTGGTTCCTGGGGCAGAACAGTTGGACCCCACGCAACAGAGAGGCAACACACAGACTCCGCCACGTGGGTTGTGTTTTAACTGCCCTCCGGGGTTCTCCAAGACCCTCAAGCTCTTGAGCATCCCAGGCATTGCGTTGCTTGGATCGCTCCCACCCTCAGGATATGCACACCCTCTGCTTCCCACAGGCCACATTGTGAAATGAGAAACCCCTCCCTGTGCACCTCCCCACCCCTAATCCATGTTTCTAACCTGGATTTCCCTTCACTCCCGTCTTCTCAGACACTTCTTCACTCTGGGGAGTCCAAGTTTTGTAGAGCTTAACTCATCTTAACGTTGCATCCTTTGGGACATTCTGACTAATGTTTTCTTTCTTTCAGTGTGAGCTTTGTGCTGAAAGTGGGGCCTGTGGGTTGCAAGGGGTCCCCCCTGGTTGCTTCCCCTTGCCCTCCTGCCCTCATCCATTGCTGCCCGTGGGTGTATTCTCACACCACATCCTCCCTCTCGCATTGATTGAAGGCCCCAGCCTTCAGTGTGAAATTGGCAGGGCCCCTAAGAGGATCAACAGAAGCGTCTTTGCTCTCCATCTGCCCCTCGGATAAATGAATCGATACGTGAACAAACCCTTCCCTCGCTCGGTTTTGTTTCAAGAGCTGCCATCAGTTGCTTTGGGATTGGAAAGAGGCAATCGAACCTTCCACTAAAAGCCAAACTTGACCAGTTTGGGTCATTGGGGATCTGCACATCCTTTTTTTTTTTTTGGAAGGGGGTTGCCCAGTGCCACTCTGCATGAGTCTGTGCCCAACAAAGAGGTCATCCGCTGCTTCTCTGCATGACTCACTCCGTTGGCCTGCAGGGGAATCATTCTGCGCTCCTTGGATGTGATCAGCCCTAAAAGTGTGGGAGCAGAGAAACCCTGGGGGTGGGGGTTGTTTGGGATAACTTTGCATGGTTTTAACGGGCTAAATTCTTTGGCTAAATTCTCCCCAACTACTTGAAATTTGCCAGTCTGATTTACACCCACCCACCCCTTTATCTCTTTTCATGAATGAAGCCCAGAAACAGTTGGGAGGGGTTGTTTTAAAGTGGACACGATTTGCACCTCCAGGTGCTTAAGATCTTTGGGTTCATTTCATTTTTCTCCTAGCTGGGGCTGCCCCAAAACCTTTTTCCCACGTGCCTGTACCCAAGGCCAGTTTCTCATCCCTTTCCCCCCTCCCAAGGCGTGTCTTTCATGACACCCAAGGCGGGTTGCCTGAAACGGCTTTCTCATCGAAAACAGCCCAGATGTCTGGACCCTGCCTTTGTCAAGGGAAAAATTGCACAATGCAATACTCCCTTATTTGTTAAGGAAACCCTCAATAGAAAGCCAGTATGTCAAGGAGAAGAATTGCCTTCCCCTGATTTCCTGGACATGCTACTGTTCTAAATGCAGGGATGCCCACCTGTAATGGTCTGTGGGAATGACCTTGGGAAACAGAGGAAGAGCGGCAGGCTAGACAACAGTCAGATAAGAGGCAGCTTAGCCCACAAAAGCAACGTGGGCCTGGCAAACATCTCCGAAGGGACCCTCCCTAGTTTCTTGGGCTGTAAAGGGGACGGGGAAGAAATGCACTTTCAGACTTGCAAGACTGATGTCAGCCTTGAGGGGTAGTCCAGACAGGACCCCCCCCCCCCGGATGAATTCATTCTACTGTATTGTAAGTTTCCATGAACAGAATCTTGCCAGTCTGAGAGTGCATCTCTTGCCTTTACAGTCCAAGAAACTAGGGAGGGTCCCTTCGGAGAGGCTTGCCAAACGCCCATTCCTGCTCTGGGCTCAGCTGCCTTTTATCCGACCCTTCTCCTGGCTGTGGCTCTTACCCCTGTCTCCCAAGGTCATTCCCACAGAGCATTACACCACCATTTCCTCCCCCATGGGGAAAGCTTTGTGTATCCTCTTCTCCACACGTGTCCTTGGTTGCAGTCCATCTGCCTGTTTCTCAAACTGGTCTCTGCCCCAGCTCCTCTGCCATGCCAGCTGTTTGGCAACTCACTCACTAATCAAGACCATCATGGTGCAGTTGGCCACTTGGGGGATGAAGAAACAAACTTGGGACATTTCCCTGCCTCTGGGGAACCTTCGCAACCATCTCCAGCTCCAAAGCTTTTTAATTATTATTTCCCCACATTTTTCCTTCCAGGCCTCGTCAAGTGTGATGCTTGGAAACGTCCTCCCAGGCTTTGCTCGCGTGCTCGGTTTGCCAGACTGCCCTTGGGTTTTGTGCCCAGCCTAACAGGAAAAAAAAAATGAAACTGTGACTCAGGTTGCCTTTGAAAGAAGGGAGGTGAGGGGGGGAGCCCCCCAAATTCAGAGGGTGAGATGTGTTCAGAGGGTACCGATACTTTGTGGATAATCTCTCATTGTAATATAGTATATGTTTATATCTCAGTATTACGCCTCTTTGTAGACTTGCCCCCCGCCTTCCAACGTGTAAATAGCTGCAACTTTTTCTTCTTAAATTCTATAATACTTGATGGGGAGTTGTTTCTCCCTCTTTATCTCTTGCTTAGAATTGCCCAGTTCAGAAACTTTTCCAAATCTTTCCACCAATTTTCCTCCCCTTTCACTTTAGGTGTGTTCTTTAAAATGATCCCAGATGGTCTTTCTTAGTCTTTGTTGTTGTTTTTTTTAAATAAATTGATGTTCGAGAAAAGAAAGAATGTCTGTAGCGAGCTGACTCTCTCTCCGGTTCAGATCAATCCTTGTCTGCGCCTCTGGCATTTGTCAGGTCAGGAAGGAGTTTGTGGGAATTCAAAAACCCGTCAAAGCCAACGGGGACAGTGCTGGGAGGAACTCTGGATCCCCAGCAATCTACAGAGTTGGGCTGGATTCCCCCAACAAAACTAAACCCAGATTAACAAGGCCTAGTTCCTGAGTTTGTATACCAACTGTGACCAAATGCTTTGATTTAATGGTCTGATCACGCAGCAGACAAAGATAAAGGCTGAACCCCAAAGAACTCCAAACTTCTAGAAGTGCATTGCACAGATTCGTTCAAGTGAACGCTCCCATCAGCACACAACCGGTGGTGGGGTCTCCGGACAATTACAGCCCTGGAAGGCCCTGAAGCAAGAAGGCGCCTGCTTTTTTCATCTTCCCAAAATTTTTCATTTGCATTCTCTCAAAGTTTCTTGTGACAACACACGCCCGGAGCGTTGTTTCCAAAGATCAGGATAGACCCTTCTTCCCTCAATGGAGTTCCTGGTGCCCTCTGAGTTCAGTGGTTTGCTTGCAGACGTTTCATAACCCAACTAGGTAACATCATCAGTGCGAGGGAGTGTGAGGTTTGCTGCCTTGAGGACTAGAACCTCAATGGTTTTGGTATTCTGCTGGAAAGTGCTGAGAATCTCTGCTGAAAGCTGATCATGTGGAACACTGGTAGATTCCTAAAGGCATTTTCCAGAACCAGGATGGTTTCTAATCCCGGGCATAGTTTATTTTTTTTCGCCCTGCTAAGGAGGGAATTTTGCATCTGTTTCTGTTCGCTGTCATTCTGTTTTTCTCAGCCCACTACTCTCAAGATGGGGCGGAGTTGTGCCCTACTTTCTTTAAACAGAAAATGGAAAATTTGGAAGGGATGTTGTTCGGAAGTTGCACTAATGTAGGCCATGAACAAAGATGCCTCTTAAGTTCTAGAACTTTAGATGTCTTTGGCTGGGTTTGCAAAATCATAGTTTCATTTCCACACCTCATCAAGAGAGCAGGAGCCGAGGATGAATGAAATGCAACATCTCTTGGCTAAACGCCTTGCTCACAACGATCAGCTATCCGCTTAGAAGTCAGGCAAGTGGGGCATTTGGAGGGAAACACTGGAGTTGGGCAGCTAATAAATTTAAAATAACAACAAGAGGAGTTCAGAAGTATGGTATGGTAGTGATGGACGGGGATTAAGAGATGAAGAGGTTCAAGTCCACCCTCCGTCGTGGGACCTTAGTGGGTTCAGGTGGTTGCGCAGAAGAATTGGGGATGGCTGTATGATGCATCTACGTTGAGTTCCTGGAGAAGGATGGGATCCAAATTGATTTGATGCTTCTGGCCTGCCATGGCATTTTTGGCACTGCAAGGAAATCAGCGTTCTGTCCAATAATTTGGATCCCAAATGGATTTCCCCAACTTGGTCAAGGAAACGGTTGAGAAGGTTGGAATTTGGGGCGGCTGTGTGAGTTCAGGCTAATCTTTGTCTCGGTAAGGTGATTGAGACCAAGTGAACGTCAGCGCATTTATCAATATGATCATTCCAGTTCTCGGGTGTTGATCCTGAACATACAGCCGTGGAAGAGAGGGAAACGGTATTTTCTTACTGGTGGTTAAAATTTTCTCTCCAGCCTGGATTTAATGCCTTTTTGCTGAGTCTTGGCAGAGAAATAGCTTCAGGTCTTAGCTGGAGACCTAGCAGACAGCAGGAAGAGAAAACCCTGAAAAGGAACTGTTTTGGTATTAATTTATTTGGGCGGCGTAATTATTCCATCCAAGCTAAGACATTTGATGGCTCATTTGCCAGAGTTAAAGGTTTCAAGCAGGCGTTGGCTCCGTCTCCAGGAAGTGAGAATGAGGGGGGATTGTATCCCAGACTGTTCTTGATTATGATTATTACGTGCCATCAAGTCATTGTTGATTCTTAGCAACCACATAGATTTTCTCCATGGTGATCCGTCCCTAACCTGGTTCTTCAGGTGTTCCAACAGTGCACTAATGTAACTGAGTCCCTCCACCTTGCTGCTGGTCATCTTCTTCTCTTTCCTTCCTCATTTCCCAGCATTATAGGCTTCTCTGGGACTTTCCTGGATGGATGGATGGATGGATGGATGGATGGATGGATGGATGGATGGATGGATGGATGGACGGTGCATGGATGCATGGATGCATGGATGATGTGCCATTGAGTCAGAGTCAGCTCTTAGCAACCACATAGCTAGACCTTCTCCAGGAGGATCTGTCCTCAGCCTGCTCCTTCAAGTCTTCCAATATTGCACCCATCACTGCTATAACTGAGTCCATCTGCCTTACTGCTGGTCCTTCTCTTCTCCTTCCTTCCATCTTTCCCAGCATTAGGAACTTCTCTAGGAATTGTATCCAGAGAGCTAGGTCTTTGCCTAAGGGGTCCAAAATAGGATAATTTGAGCCAGACCATCCTTATGCTACCTTAAAAAGTCAGAGGCAAGATAGATGATGGAGAGGAAATAAAAAATGGCCAAGGCCTTACCGCAACCCTATCATACCAAAGGACTACGTCCAGCTTTTAAGCTTGGAGAGAAGGCAAGTAAAAGGAGGTATGACACACTTGTGATCTCAAAAGCTAAACAGAGTTGGTGTCAGTTAATACTTGGATGGGAGCAAAAAAAAGAACCCTGAAAGACAGTAGCAGCCAAGTCCTATGTCCACAAGAGATCAGCTGTCAGCTCAATTTGAAGGCCACTTCATGTTTTTTTCTGCAGACTGTCAGTAGCTTAACACCTCCATGGCTGTGCAGACTCCAGAATCAAAGGTAGCCTTCCTTAAATACCACTGCTGGGAAGGGCAATCCCCCCCTGCCACGATTGGGAGCTTCTGTTGGCCACCACAGGTCCACAAATGCCAGACTAGATGGATCTTTGGCCTGATCCTGCATAGTTGATCTTCAGAGAGGCAGTGGCCCTTTTTTCCTACCCTGGATCCGTGCAAAATAGGTCCTCTGCTTTCCAGTGCCAGTGCCAATTCCAGAGTTGCACCAATTCATATGTGCAAAGCTATAATGGGGGAAAGGCCAGGGGGCCGACGTAGAAAGAAAATAGCCAATTTTTTTTTTTTTAACTTCATTGATATATACCAACCAACCAACAATGACCTCCCCAACTTTCACCTACCAGCATCAGCCAACAATGGAAAGATGAAGATGGAAAAGGGCAGAACTTGGGGGATGTTTGCACAATTGGGGGAGAAGAAAGGACCTCATTTGGGGGATTTGCCCATCTGGGGCAGGGGTTCCATGATTCCTGCTTTTGCCCTCGTTTCTGAAAGATGGGGAGTTGAGGGAAGGGTGTCGAGAAGAGGAGGCTGTAAGAGAACAGTTGTTCTCTCTACTAAAAATATTGTTGGAAGTTGACACAGTCACGAAGCCGGCAGAATTTTTTCTCCTTGTCATGAATTCCCTGGGTAGATCTGCCGTCACTTCGTGCGTGAAAAACCTCTCGTTGAAGCAAGCTTGAAAAGCCTCCTTTTTTTTTTTTTAATAAGCCTTGATTTCTGCTTTGCCAGCTGGTCATAAAAATGATAGTTGGCCAACATCCCTTTGGCGTTACGATAAGAGTCTTGTCCTGCATGATTTACTTACATCTATTTATCCTCCTCCTAATCCACCCAGAACCAGAATTCCTCCGACAGATTGCAATGTTACTGAAAGCCTGAAATTTTCTAAAGACAACCTCAACAGCAGGGAAAAAAACCACAGTTAAATAAACTAACCCATTTCAAACATATGAGCTAAGTTCACACCTGTCTAACCCAGTTAGTGTTTCCCCAATTAACAGAGTGTGCCATTCAGCCATTTCCCAGTGACCCAGTTTACTAGTAATGGGCATTTATTAAGTCCTCCCAACCAATCCTTAGCAATAGAGGAAGAATTCCTAGAGAAGCCCCCTTTTCATGGGATTCTCTAGGACTTCATCTCTGTCTTGGAAGGGGAAAGACGTAGTTAGTTCTTTCTCATCAGAATCTATTCAGATGACAAGTTGACTTTAGCCCCAAACAATCCTTTGGCGCTTTGGGGCTCAAACTAACCGTCTTGAAATTAGTGTTCCCAGGTCACTTGTTCCCCCATGAGCTAGTAAAACCCAAAGCCACTAAAGTATTTTCCATCCCCAGACACGGCCAAGGATTTTCTTATTAGCAAAGCTCAAATCTCCAATGACGTGGTGACTCACTACTCTTTCAGTGTTTGCCCATTGATTAAGAAATCATGGATTTGAGTAAATTTGTGGTTTATTCTTGGCTCAAAGCAGGGACCCAGATTCCATTTTCTCCCCACCCCCCAGCCCCAAGGAGTCTTAATTAAACTAGTGAGCCATGAATCTTGGCAAAATCTTTGTTTATTGTGCTGCTCTCGCCACGGCTAAGAGAAATCAGCTGGAGATTTGGAGCTGGCCAATTAGCCTGTTTCTTTTTAAACCGAGTCCAGTTTGCAAACATCCGTTCATCGCAGCTCGATAGGAAATTGACAGGGTGAATATTTATGAAGGCTCTGAACGCTTGTGGGAGGGAGGAGAGAGGAGAAATAAGAAGGCACAGGAAAGTCAATAAAGTTTCCTGCAGCTTTGCCATTCCAGCGGACTCGGTGCAGAGGTGTTTTTTGAACTCAGGCAAAGGAGGGAAACTGAGGCTACAGCACAGCTTGGGAGGATCTTTCTGCCTTCTGGATACGGGTCTTACGTTACAGTCAGGTTGCACCTAAGTAGCCTTTTCTGTCTGGAAAAAGCAGTGTAAACCAGGCAGCAGAATTCATGCTCAAAAATGTCCACCCATGTAAGAGTATCGAATTAGCAATTCTTCTTCTTCTACACTCTCTCTTTTTGCTCATATTTACTTATGTGTCTTATCTCTCTGTCTGTCTCATCTGTCTGTCCATGAATCCTATCTATGTCCTTATCTGTCTGTCTTCTATCCTCCTCCTCCCCCTCCCTGTTCCTCTTCCTCTTCCTCCTTTTCCTCCTCCTCTTCTATCCTCCTCCTCCTAACTCCTCCTCCTCATTGTTGTTGTTGTTGCTCTCCTCCTCCTCCTCGTTGTTGTTGTTGCTCTCCTCCTCCTCCTCCTCCTTTCCTCCCCCTCCCCTCCCCCTCCTCTTCCTCTTCCTCCTCCTCCTCCTCCTCCTCCTCCTTTCCTCCCCCTCCCCTCCTCTTCCTCTTCCTCTTCCTCTTCCTCTTCCTCCTCCTTTCCTCCCCCTCCTCTTCCTCTTCCTCTTCCTCCTCCTCCTCCTCCTCCTCCTCCTTTCATGGTGGGGCCTGAATCCTAACTAACCCACCCTTAATTGACCCTTAGATTGCATTCCAATTAAATTCCCTGCTCACAGGGCTTCAGACTTTCTCCTTTCTGAGTTTGTAAAAATTACAACAGGCTGGCCCTGAAGCTCATTTGTCAATGTTTGGGAGCCACTACAGCCTCCGGGCTTCCATGAATGGTTTCCTATCCCATGCAAAAATGATGGCTGAGTGTCTACACTGTGGGTAACCGCAGTCATCCCATCCCGTAGTGTAATATGCCGGTTCTAATTCATCCATAAAACCAACGTAACTAGCAAAAAGGAAAGACGTTTCCTAGGGTTTGCGTTCTCAAAGTAGGAAGCTAGCACCACACATGTAAGCTGATGATATAAAAGTTAGCAGGTGCATTTGCATGGCATGCTAACCTTGGTTATAATTGTGGTTATTGAACGCCTTGTGGGTTTTGCAAACCCAACCTTCTTGGTTAGATGATCGATCAGCGTATTATGCAACTTAGAAAATGGGTTAATCTAAAAGTCAGGTTAATGGTGAGAGTTTCTTTCATCTGTGTTTTTTTTTTTTCCTCCTCCTCTAACTTTTTTTTAATTAAAATAATGTTAGGCAACCAAATAGAGATTCAGTCATGCCTAGCTTCTATCTCTCCCAGAGGGCTTTTAAGAGGAGGAGTAAGAGGGAGCCCAAGCAGTGCTGATTCCTACCCCCCCCAAAAACCCCATAGAAAGCAGCATTGAATTTGCAACCACCCCCCTACCCAGCTCAACTTTGGCATTTGCACATTTAATTCCTGGCATCATGCCCTGTTCTGGGAGCTCCTGAACAAAACTTCCTTTTTTCATTACCCCTTTAGTTGATGCATCTCAGAGGTCTCACCTGCCTGGTTCCCTCACTTTGGACCACTTTTGGAAATGTTAAGCCAGGTCTGGACCCCACCATCTCTTTCTGATTGGCATTCTGGGTCAGAACGGTGTCTTATAAGAATGCCAGGCTGGAACCCTGAAATCTAAGAGTGCTGTAATGGTAAACAAGGGGAAAGCCACCTCAGTTCATCAGAAAAGGTTGGGCTGGTTGGACAATTGGCCTCTTAGTCACCCAACCATGACAGACCTAACCAGGAGTGGATCTGCTTAATACTTTGATGGAAAACCATCAGGAATTTCCTGGGTTATAGCTGAAAACATCTGAAAACAACTTCTTTTGTGCCATTGCCAAGACATCTAGATAGACCAAGATGCCTAAACCTGTACTTGGTTTGAAGGAAACTAGGATGGAACCCCCTTTTGCAGATTATTTGACGTCAAGCTACACCCCATGGATTTGAACAACCGGGATTCTCCACCATCAGCTGCAGAAATCTGCTAGGGTGAGAAGTCAACAGGTGTGCATCCAAGAAAACAAATATTTATTCAAAACACAATGGATGCATGTTTTCATTCACATGGCATCGTCCCATCGATGGGTACAAAAGCAGGGCAGGAATGCAACAGGGCCAGAGAACTTGCTGCAGACTGATGTAGGAGATTTCTTTTCTAAAATCGAGACCATTGGCTGTTCATCATCCCAAATAACAAAACCTTGACTTGCCAGAGGACCCCAGCAGGAAGACCCAGCAGGGGAAATGTCAGGATTATGTTCCACTCTCATTTATCATTGTGGAGAAGGCTTTATTCTGTGAAATTACCTGCCACAGCATTCAACAGTGGGAAAATATGCTTCAAAATCAACCAAAGGAGGTTCAGAAGCTTAGATCAGTCTTCTCCTTAGGTCAGATATGTTGGGACTACAACTCTTAGCTTTCAACTTGATGTTATCATAGAATCTGTGATGGAATGAATTATGAAGGCCAGGCTCAGGGAGATAAGCGTTTTCTTAGTTCACCACAAAAGCGTGGGAACTTCAAGAGGATGAGGCTGGCACCTCCCTGAGGAATTCACGGTGTTGTGGCTGGCTGGCTTGGGAGCTGGGGTTCAGTCTGGGGAGATTGATGTCAGGTTTAGCCCAAGGAACTCCAAGAGACGGTGCAAAATCAGTTCAGCTGCGTTTATTAGCTACAACCTCTAGCAAGAATCTCCCCAGACTGAACCCCAGATCCCAAAGTCAGCCAGCCACAATAGTGTGAATTCCTCAGGGAGGTGCCAGCCTCATCCTCTTGAAGTTCCCATGCTCTTGCGGTGAACTAAGAAAATGCTTATCTCCCTGAGCCTGGCCTTCATAATTCCATTCCATCACAGAATCTGAGATGGAAGAAACCATAAAGATCATGTAGTCCCACTTTCTGCTCAGTACAGGATCTTAAACATTGTCCTAGAGCAGTGTTTCTCAACCTTGGGGACTTTAAGATATGTGGACTTCAACTCCCAGAATTCCCCAGCCAACAATTCCCCAGCCAGAATTCCCAGAATTCTGGGAGTTGAAGTCCACACATCTTAAAGTTCCCAAGGTGGAGAAACACTGTCCTAGAGTCTCTGGAGGACATCAACTTCAACTCAGAAGATTAGATTCAAATATTCTGTATCTTTACCCATGTGGGTAGATTCCCCCCCCCCCCAATCAATGTATAACCTAAGCTTTTGGTGGGTGGGGATCATTTTGGAAGTTCTCTGATAGGCCAAAGTTGACCAACCCCTGCTTCATCTAGACCGAATTGAAGACTGTAGCACCAGATTGAAGTTTTAACTTTTGTTTGCCCTGAAGCATTTCCAGTTCCACACTAGTTTAAATATAGATAGATTTTCTCCATGATGATCTGTCCCCAACCTGGTCCTTCAGGTCTTCCAACGTTGCCCCCATCACCACTGTAACTGAGTCCATCCATCTTGCTGCTGGTCAGCCTCATCTTTCCTTCCACCTTCCCCAGCATCAGAGCCTTGTCCAAAGAGCTAGGTCTTTGCATAATGTGTCCAAAGTAGGATAATTTGACCCTGGTCAGTTGTGCCTTGAGTGAGAACTCTGGGTTGATGTGTTTGATGATCCATTGGTTTATTTTTGTGGCTGTCCACGGTATTCCCAGGAGTCCTCTCCAACCCCAAAGTTCAAGAGCATCAATACCCTTCTAACCTTATTTCTTTGCAAAATTAGCCCTTTCATCTCTCCATAATTAGTTTCCTAAGGTGGGAGAGTTGTTCAAATCTAGCATCAAATCCCCAACCACATGTTAAAGGTAGATGCAGTGTGACAGCCCTGCACCATCGGGGAGGGAGGCATTGTAAAAATTGCTCACCACTTCTCGACGAGCGCTTTAATAACGTTTAATGAAAGGGCACTTTCTGTAATGAAATTGTGGAACTGGTTGCAATCGGCAGATCTGCTGAGTTTACAGAGCTGGGGCTCCATTAGCTATTTTGGAGAAAAGGGTGGGTGACAGATGGTATCCTTTTTAGAATTTAACCCAGTTTCAGGGAGCAATGATCCAATTTCTAACCCTTCTATTCCTATTCCCGTTCACTTAGTCAACAGTCCTGTTCTTCACAATTTTGTCACCTGGTGGTCTGCTCATTCCCTTGAGGAATTTTAGGTGCAGCCACCTTCCCACGAGTCCATTTTGCCTATAAAAAAAACCCTTGCAAACCCCTTGCATGGATTTTTGTGCATGCTTCTCGACACGCACACCTTTTGTGTGCACTTGTCCCAATCTCTGCTCTGTTTTTGTCTTTTGGCATGCGTGCATTTTTTTATTTCTTGCAGTATATTTTTCTTAGCAAGCATCTTCCTATAAAATAAGCATTTTCCTGCATTCTTTGCCCTGATAAACATGTGTTGGGTGTGTATGTGTTGCCCTAACATATGCACTTGGAGGCACCATTTATTGAACAGCTACACAACGTTCCCAAAAGTGACAGCTGCAAAGGACAGGCGTGTTTTGGTTATGAGGTCAGTCCCAGAAATTCAAGCTCGGTAAATTTGCATTCTGAGTGAATCCAAATTAATTTCTCCCCCATTCCCAATCTTTCCCCACACGTGTAAGACCATGCCCCCAAAACCATCCACACACATATATGTTTGACCTTCTTGCTACACCTCAAAGCTGGAAGAAATAAAGCAGGATATTATCGTCATCTGGCAATGGAGATTAGTGTATTACTAAATATACTTCTAGACCTACAGGGCCCACTGCCCCCCAAAGATGGAAAAGGTTCACGCTTACTTCTACATTCAAATGATTTTTCTGGCTTGCACTGAGCTGAAGGAGGAGTTGTAAGAGGTGAACTTGCACAGCCGGGGACCCTTTTGTGCCCTCCTGAAGAACTGAAATTATACTCTTGATCTCGCGGCTGTCAAGCAAACTTTGTGGCTGGAGGGACGTTAGCATTAATGGACAGTGAATGGAAAAGTGAACTTTACTCTTCTTGCACAGGGCCATTATTCTGGATGTCAAGAGCTGGCACTAGCCTTGGAAACCCACTGCCCCTTGAATGTTTCTCGGCAGGGGATCTGATGCCAAAGGAGGGGTGGTTTTACTCGTTCCTGTTTCTCTTTATCAAGGTTGGCTGGTGCTCAAAGGAGCCCAAGCCCACCAGCTGTCCATCAAAGCATTGCTTTTAATGGAGTTGAGCTGTTGGGAGGACATTCCCCCCCCCCTTAAGCATCTGCAAAGTTCTCCCCTCCCATCTTCATTCCCTCGTTTGGATCCTTGCCCATAATTCTGGACAAAAATTTCAGATGTTGGCCGGGTTGGAGGGAATTTGGGAAGGGGGTCCCCAGAACCCTCCTTCCCTGCTAAAAAAGATACCTTTTTTGTTTAACAAGGGGGGGAAGAATGTGAAAATGAAAAAAAAAAAGGCAGTTTGGGTTGGTGCTACAGATGTTGGATTTGAAATGCTTTTTGTTTCGAGGAGCACATCTGCTGCAGAGCTGGCAAAGACGGTGGAGAATTCCGGGCAGCTTTTCCCCACCTGTTCTCCAGATGTGGAAGATCGCAGCTCCCTTTGGGACTGTTGAGAGCTGCATTCTAGTGCACATCTGGAAGGCCTCCCGTTGGGCTGTGGGTTGTGGATCTTGGAGGCCCCCCTGTGAAAATGACACATGCTGCATTGTCCCAACCAAGTGGCACACGGCAAGCAAAAATCCACCTGGGGTGGTCCAAACCACCTTGGACCTTTCAAAAGACATGGAGAAAACTTGATTGTGACAGTTAGCTTGGATCTATCTCATGCTGTTCTGTGGGAAGCAAATTAAATTTTGGAGAGGAGGGGTTAAGAAAGAGGAAGGGACAATGAGAAAGTTCTTTCAGATCCCTGGAAACTGCAGAAATGAGAAATGGATGGTGGTTTGAGAAGCACAGCTAGCGTTGCAAATGGATTGTGTCAGAGCTTTGGAGCTCCAAGAAGGGTACCTTTGGAACAAAAAGCTTCTCGTTTTCTTCTTCCAAACCAGATGCTAAAGCCAGCTTTCTTCCCGTTGTAGTAGCCATTCAACTCTTCTGCGAGGGCCTCCAAACTGCTGGCCCCTTTCTCACCCCCTTCCTCCAGCAGATCCTTGACGGCGTTGGGATTCTCGTCCATGTCCCGCCTCCCAAATCGGAATTGGATCCCCGCCTTCTCTTTCCCAAAGCTCTGAAGCTCTTTGGCGATGCTGAAGAGAGAACTGAGGTCCATGGGTGAACGCCGCCACTTCAGAGATGGGGTCTCCCAAAGGCCAGGATCCTTTTGTACCACTTCCTCTCCAGGGTTTGCTGGCACTTGAATGCTGTTGGCGGGGAAACAGGTCCCGAAACTCAGCAGGAGAAGGCAGGAGATGTGGCTAGGGATCTTCATCTGTAGAAAAATAAATACAACCAGCTCACTGGTCAGTACTGAAGCCAAATGACTTAATGGCACATAATCAATCCATCAAAATCTTGCCTATCTCTACATTTTATTCTAGGGGAGGGACAGTCGAAGACAACCTTGTGGGCTTCTCTGCTGGAAGATGGAAGGATCCTATGTCATTTTTCCTTGCAATTGAGCTCCTTTCTGGAGTAACCAGTGCTGATCTTTGTCCTACAACAGAAGAGGAGATGATCTATGAAGGAGAGACCTTGGACATAATAGCATTTTTGAAGCAGAGTATGCCTCATGAGGACTAGCGTGGAGAGTCGAAGGAATATGACTTTGATGGAAATATGCACGAACTCTTCCCTAGGGGCTGAAATATTTTTTAAGTCCAGAGAAATGAGAGAAGATTCAGAAGTGACAGATAGACACCTCCCTAATTCACTGGAGTATAAGGGGCGGGGCGGGGGGGGAGATCCAGCCCTATCAGACTTGCAAGATTCGATTATCCTATCTCAGTAAAAGTAGTTTTAGCCTTCCTCTGGAGTTGATCTCCTGATCTAGTCTGGTCTACCTGGGGCAGGGAGTTGACAACTAGTGACTCCCTTCCCCAAATTCTGCTTCCTTTAATCTCTGCTTACATTTGTTCTGGAGGCATTTTTCAGAGCACCCCCGAACGAGACCTTTATCGGGAATTTACTGTGGATACATATTTTTTGCAGTGGTCGTGGAAAATAAGCCCAGCAGCGTGTTCCCCACCCCCGCCCCATTTGAAACGAGACTTCTTGCTCGTGACAAATGTCACCCCAATGCTTTCTTCCAAGCATATACTGTATTCTTAATCAGAAGGGCAAGAAGCTTGCTTTTTTAAAAATCTCCGATGAAAAGTGAAACTTAATAGATTACGTATGCCAATACTCAGTTTCCAGCGGTGTGGGAAAAGGAGGAGAGGGAGTTGTTCTTTCTGAATACTATCTTTAGCAACAAGCTGATAATATATCTCAAAGGGGAAAAGTAAAATATTTCACTGAAGTCTTTCTTACTCCTTTCTCTATCTAATTCAAATGCAATTCTTCAGCCAACCAAACAGCCTACATTTTTCTTCCTGTACTATGGATTTCAGCACTATGATGATTATCTAAAGACCTCGCTACAATTTGTTAAGTTCCTGGAAAAGCTGTAGCAAATTGCTCTTGTGTCCAACTGCTCCGGCTTTCATTTCCAGAATCTCTCAGTGACTGTTTGCAAGTACAGGGAGTCCCTGGGTTAAGAATGCCCAGGTTACGGACGACCCATAGTTAAGACGGAGCCTATTGTAGCAAAATCTGAGCTAAATACACCATGATTTGAGTTCAGTACACAACGGTTTGAGTTCATTACACAATACTACTTCTACAGGATTATACAATAATACTGTTCTGACTTACGTACAAATTTGTCTTAAGGACAGACCTTGGGAACGGAACTCATTCTTAAACGGGGATTACCTGACTTTAGGAACAGAAGTCAACCCATTTTTCTGAATTTGCACCTGAAACTAACCCAAAGATATTGGGTTCACATAGCACGCTAAGCCATGAAACAAACTAGCTTCTGTGTTTTGTGCACAGGGCCAGGCAAGAAGTGTTGACTATGCTGGATAAATTTAGAATCTAATTTATAGAAGGCACTTGCTGTATTCCTTTACTGTACCTTAAGGACTAGAATCTTATTTTAAGGAAAGGTTGGGCCAATCCTTTGCATACTCCGATTTGGATTCAACTTCTGGTTGGCTGTCTATTTAGACCTGGGCAAGCAATCGATCTTAAAGGAGCATCCAGGATCCTTAGAAGTCCATGTCTTCTGTCCTTAACAGACATGACCAGCCGGTGAGATTGGTATGCGGTTTTTTTCTTTTTCTTTTCTTTTTTTATGCCCTCAAGTCAGTGTTGACTCCTGGCGACTGCCTGGACAAGTCCCTGCAGTTTTCTTGGCAAGGTTTTTCAGAAGTGGTTTGCCATTGCCTGCTTCCTGGGGCTGAGAGGGAGTGGCTGGCCCAAGGTCACCCAGTTGGCTTCATGCCTAAGGCAGGACTAGAACTCACCGTCTTCCAGTTTCTAGCCTGGTGCCTTCCCCACTACTCCAAACTGGCTCTTATATTCAGCTCAGTATACACAAAATCTCAGCTAACCCCAAGTGTTGAAACAAGCCTATAGTTTCTCTACCAGTTGTCAGCTGAAAACATCAAAAGCCCATTCTCGCTATTTGATTTCCTCTTGTAATTGTTCTGATTTTTTAAAACAGACTTGAAAAGGAGCAGCCATGGGCGATCAATGTCTACAATGTTTTGAGGAGCCAAGGTTAATATTTCAAAGTGGGGTGGGACTGTGAAGAGTGTTCTGGGATAAAGAAGGTGAGAGTTTCCATTTTTCTCATGATGGAGGGAAACTGGAAGGGGATATGCCTCTTCCTTTAAAAAAATGCTGAGATTATTTTGTTATTTAATTGATTTGTTGGGTTTCTATCTCCCCTTCCCCTTAGAAGGCCAAGGCCTTAGAAGGCCTTCCCACTTTCCTCCACCACCTCCTTGTGAGGTAGGCTAGCCTGAGAGAGAATGGCCAGTCTAATGTCTCCCAGGGTGCTTCTGTGTCTGAGGATGGCCTTGAATCTGGGTCTCTCCAGTCTTAGTCCAGCACCTTCCCCTCTAGTCCACCCTGGTGGTCCTATCTTAGAGCTGACATTTCCAGTTGTGCATCTTCCTTCCAAAATGTCACCCAACAGCCCCTGTTTTGGAAGCTGCAGCCCCGAAACGGGCAAAAAAAAGGGGGCTTAGAGGCTCCCTCCAAATGGGGCTTGAATAGCGCAATGGCGACACCACGCAGCTCTCGCACTCAGCAATCAATTAAGAAATCCATTGCTTTCCCCCCTCCTGTCGGCCTTCCTTTAATCTTCCCATTGCAGAGGATGAAAGGGATAATTCAACACATCTGGAAGCCAGCTCCCCCCCGCCCCCCTGATCCCACCTTCAGGAAAACTTCCTATCTCACCAGCCAAGATGAGCCTAAAGAACTTGAGAAGGTGATCAAATCTTTCCAGTTCAAAAGAGGAAATTAATTTCGCAGCAGGAGAAGGAAGAGCCGCATACATGAATATTGCTGCGTCTCCAACCTGGTCTCGCATCAATGGGGTCAGGTTCCAAAAAGGATCTTGTGCCATGTTCTTTGAACCATAAAATAATCCCACCGATGGTGATGGGAATTGACTCTCTCTCCCTACCCGCGTGGCCAAATTAAGCTGTCCAAATATGATGATTCATTTGTGTTTTTCTCTCTGTGTGTGTGTTTTTCTAGCCAGTTTGTTTTCTGCTACAAGACCTCTGTGGAAGCTGTACGAGCTGAGATTGGGGCGTACGTAACCAGCGTGGAGTTCGGGAGCCAGCCCTGGCCTCGGAGCTA
Source organism: Python bivittatus (assembly GCF_059951505.1). Lineage (NCBI taxonomy): Eukaryota > Metazoa > Chordata > Lepidosauria > Squamata > Pythonidae > Python > Python bivittatus. The sequence continues at coordinate 7,765,829 of NW_028277076.1, read as the reverse complement.
ATGAAATGGGTCCTACTGAATTTTAATCAAGGTTGCAATCTATGCAACTGCTCTTGTGAGAAAGCTGCAAGAATAGAGAACGCGGTTAGCATCCGAGGAGAAAACCTCGGGAGGCACAGAGTTTCTTTCCCCCTCAAAGGGACAGCCTTGTTGTTGAGGGATAAAGGCAACATATGCATGATTGCTCCAGTAGTAATGTATGGCTGTGAGAGCTGGACCATAAAGAAGGCTGAGCGCTGAAGAATTGATGCCTCTGAACTGTGGTGCTGGAGAAGACTCTTGAGAGTCCCCTGGACTGCTAGGAGGTCAAACCAGTCAATCTTAAAGGAAATCAACCCTGACTGCTCATTGGAAGGAGTGATACTGAAGCTCAAGCTCAGATACTTTGGCCACCTAATGCAAAGAGAGGACTCTTTGGAGAAGACCCCGATGCTGGGAAAGATGGAAGGCCAAAGGAGGAGGGGATGGCAGAGGATGAGATGGGGAGATAGCATCACTGAAGCAATGAGCATGAAACTGAGCAAACTCAGGGAGGCAGTGAAGGACCGGAAGGCCTGGCGCGATATGGTTCATGGGGTCATGAAGAGTCGGACAGGACTTAACGACTGAACAACAACAACAACAACAACAACATGCATGATTGCATGATTTTATGGACCCATTTTTTTTCTTGCCAGAAAAACAGAAGCTGTCTGTCTTTCAGGATGCTCCAAAGCTAAGCAGGATGAGGTCTGCTTAATAATTGGATGGGAATCCCAGGATTGTAGACCAATCTGGGAAGTGAAAAAGGAAAATATCCCAGAGGCATCATTTCTCTATGGCTTCTAAGAAAGCCATATGGACTGGCCCATGCTATTGCCAGAAATCTCAGTTTTCCATTTTTCAGGATGGAAGCTTTCAAAAGAAGAGGTGAGAAGCCCTCGGGAACTTGTTGGAGAATTTCTCTATTTCCCAGAGAAATTTGGAGAAATTGCCCATCCCTTTTTCCCAGCCATAAATTTGAAAGGTCATTACGGCCTTGGTGCAATGACTCCTTTATCTTTCTGGTTTAGAGTCTGTCTATCCCGTTCCAAAGGAAAGAGGTGGAGCTCAGTTTCGGAGGAAAACAATGGCGAGCCACTTTTATCTTGGGGATAAGAAGATTGCATGGATGGGAGATCGTGAGGTCTCCAGGAATCAAGCTGGACTCAGGAAGATGGACTCAGCACATGGGAATATCTAGCCAATCTCAAAAAGTTAACCATGGGCCCAAAAAGGTTGAAGATTCCTTCTTTGGACCACGCTGTCCACTGTAATTTAAGCCCTTATTAAAATCTCTTTTATTAAAGGATAAAAGATTTGGAGAGGGGTGGTGGCGGCTCCCCAAATGTTACCCACTTTTGCTTCTGGATTTCAAGTTATCGGAAATGTCAGACTTGAGGTTCCAGGACCATGGATAGCTCCTGAGAAATGACTTCGCTATGACAGAGCCCTTTTTAAAACCAGATTTCTGGCTTCATCTAGCGAACCTTGGTTGATCTCAACAAGCTTAGCTAGATCAGGCATAGTTAGCGTTGGATGAGAGACCACTAAAAGATCCCAGGGCTATAGGCTAGACTGGGAAGTTGAAAAATATATATATTTCAGAAAAGAGCGGGGGAACTGCTTCCATATTACTGCTAAGAAAACTGCATCGTTGAGTCCCTGGAGTTCATGGACTTGAAGGCATCTTATCTTTGAAATCCAGGATAAGAGAACACAGTTTCACTGTTCCAAAACAATAAGCAATGTTTTGTTTTAGTGTGAGAGCCTGGTTGATCCAACATGAAAAGACAGTGTGGTGTAATGGTTAAGCATTGACTAGGAGTAGGGAGACCTCCTGCCTCTAATGGTCCTTCAGCCTCTTCAACTCAGTTGCACACTTTCAGCCCATCCTACCTGCCAGGGTTGTTGGGAAAAGTACGAGGAGGGAATGCTCTGTCTGCCTCCTTGAACTCCTAATAAGTAACTATGTTATTATAACTCTAACCATGAGAGCCAATTTGGTCTAGTGGGGAAGGTGCTGGCCTAGAAACCAGGAGGTAGCGAGTTCTAGTCCCGCCTTAGGCACGAAAGCCGGCTGGGTGACTCTGGGCCAGTCCCTCCCTCTCAGCCCAACCTACTTCACAGGGTGGTTGTTGTGGGGAAAATAGGAGGCAGGAGTATGAGGTATGTTCACTGCCTTGAGTTGTATATAAAAAAGTGGGATAAACATCTAACCACCACAACAGTAGTAGTAGTAGTAGTAGTAGTAATAATAATAATAATAATAATAATAATAATAATAATAATAATCCCAAGACATCTGGAGCACCACTTGAACATCATCGGCGTTGACCAAATCACCATCAGTCCATTGCCAAAGGCAGCTTGACTAGGAACAGCTTCCATCCTGCAACGATACCTTGAACCCCATCAAACAACATCTGCCTATCCCAAGTCCTTGGGAAGGACTCAATAGGTGGACAAAAATGCCAAATCCAGTCTGAACATCTGGCTGACTGTGCGACCAACCCTAATAATAATAAACTATCCAACCCATTTCAGCCTAATCTGCCATGTTTGCAAATCCAGGGAAGGGATTTCATTTGGGCACTTTTCTGGCCTGTGAGTCCCTGTCTCAGAAGTCTGGAAGAGCATCCAAAATGTTGTCCATCAAACCCAACAGAACCTGGTCTGGCTAACGGCATCAACTTTAGGGCAAGGTGGATATTTTCCCCTCCAGCAGACGTTTTTAAAGAAAACCACGTAGCCACAGTGTTGGCGTGGAACTGGGAGTCAGGATTAGATCTAGGTCTACTTTTCAGAGGGAACTAGGACACCAGGATCTCCAACCCCCCGTTCTCCCTTGCCTGGCCCCAGAGAAAAAAAGAGTGATTTAAGTTTAGCTAATTTTTCAGCCCTGTTTCCCCCCCCCCCCCCAAGGCAAAATAATGAATCCATTCTGCTTTGAGGCTGTTGCCTTCCAAACAAAATAAACACGGTGTCTTCATGATTGAAGCAAACCTTCAACGTGATCTTCATCAGCTCATGACGCTGCAGTGTGCTATTTTTATACAAATTGTCTTTTGCAAAGAATGGGATGGAGGAAGATGCTCAGAAACGCTTTCATTATCTGAAAGCGCTGCGGGAGGGAGCTGCTCTGAGGTTCAAAGCTGGTTTCCAGTGGCTGGCATCTGCCTTTTGTTCAGTTTAGAGGCTTGGCATGTGGCCGAGTTTGAGGGGTGCAGTCCAATACGTGTGTGCATGAATAGGTATTTGACGAGAGTTGTGAGTGGGTAAGCAGTCAACGGGGGGAAGAGCAATTTTGCTTTATTCATTGTTGCGAGCTATTGCAAGTCCGCATTAGAATCAGCCTATTCAAATGGACAGATGTGCATGTCTACTTCGTATTGCATTGAATAATTACAATGCAGTAACGAGTGCAACCCAAACCCAAGAAGGCCAAGGGGTGCATTTGTGTATTAATGTAATGGTCTGTGGGAAAGACCTTGGGAGACGGCGCCAAGAGACGCTAACAAGGAACGGTCAGATAAGAGGGAGCATAGCCTTCAGCTGCATAATGGGAACAGAAAGAGGCTCAGAAGGGACCCTCCCTAGTTTCTCGGGCTGTAAAGGAGATGGGCGGGAGAATTGTACTTTCAGGCTTGCAAGATTCAGTTAATGTAGCTTTACAATAAAGTAGAATTCGCTCATCTGGTCCTGTTTCCTGTCTGGTCTACCTCATAAGGCTGACAAGGAATAAAACAGAGCTCTCAGTTGATGTAAGACAAGACAATAGTTTGAGGAACTAACTCAACACCCAAGCCTTGCAATCGTTTGCCAAGATGGAACTCTAGCTAGAAAGCAGCGGATGGATGGACGGACAGACGGACGGATGGATGGATGGAATGGGGTGTGAGATAAAGATGCTTGAATTACTTACATTTTTGTCTCTTGGGGATTCAAACCTTCTCTGATTGTTTGGCAGAATGGGGTCTGAATGTCCCCTGGTTCCCTGTCTTTAAATAAGGCACCTCATTAATTCTCACCTTCCCTTTTAGCGTGTTTATTGCTGTACACATTCCGGAGCCTAAGATACTATAATGAATGGCTGGAATTTGGAGAAAACGGCGACCTGATTAGACTTGAGTGAACTCCGCAGGAGAAGGGGGGGACGGCAGAGGAATCATCTTGATTGCTTCAGTCCTTCCATCTTATTTAAGTCATGCACGAAGCGTTGAAAAACCAAGCCAGATAAAACCCTGATTTTTCCTCCAAGCCCTCTTGTTGGGTGCTAAGGGTGGGTGCTCATAAAGAAAAGGGGGAGCTGGTGTTGATTTAGGTGTGAGACTAGAACTGCTAAAGGAAATGAACTGTCTTTAGGGTTTGGGGTGAATCATGGCTCTCTCTTTGGGATAAACTAGGTTTCTGAAAACTAAACTGAAGAGGAAGCCATTTAGTGGGTGTTTTAAAACAGAAGGGGAAGCAGGAAGCTTTTAAACAAAGGGCCAAAAGTTCTATAATGCCTCAATAGGATTTTGCCATCCTGATGTTTACTGTTACTGATATCTCTACTAGGAAGCTACTAATTCATCAAGTAGAATCTCAAATGCCTAGAATATGGATGGGAAATTATTGGAATTCTTGAGCTTAGTTTGGGGAGAGGCCGTGAAGAGCTGCTGGTGAGACCGAGATGCTTAGAGAGGGTTTTTAAAAAGCATCTGAAATGTCCCTCCCTTCTTTTAAAATATAAAATCAGATTTCTTCCCCACCTAGTAGATACAGCGGGCTCTGCCACATACACCCTTAGTTGCCTCTTGTTTGGACTACTGCAACCCGCTCTACGTGGGGCTGCCCTTGAAGACCACTTGGAAGCTACAGCTGGTCCAGATCGATGGGTGCATTTCAGTACACCTAGAGGACACCTCCACTTCATGAGCTGCACTGGTTCCCAGTGGGCTTCCAGGTACAATTTGAGGTGTTGGAACCATTTGTGAAGCCCTTCATGGCCCAGAGCCTACAGGGTTGGCCTGCTCCAGGTCCCATCAGTCAAACAATTCCATGTTATTTGCCTAGAGCCTCACATGCTCTTTGGAATAGCATCCTTCCAACCCAAGAGCCAGTTGGTTCTCACCCCACTGTCCTTGAAGAGCTGGCTCTTCCTACAGGTGTTGGACCAGGAAGACGTGTGAATCTGCTGAATGTTATATAGTGAGAGTCTGTGTTCCCCCATGAGTCCTTTTATTGCTGTGATTCTTTTCATTCTTCCAATTTGCATGTTTAAACTCATGCTGCACGATGCCCAGAATCTAGAAATAACAACAGAAGGGCCAAACCACCAAACCCAGCATTTCCAGCTAGGATTTTATCTTATTTTTATTTATCTATTCTGCAAACGTTTAGGGCTGCCCACTATAATTCAGGTAGGACAAGAGCTGGGAGCCCAAAAAATCAGGCCAAGTTTAGAAGGAGCCTTTTCCAACTTTTAATTTTACTAAAAGCATAGGGACCCCCTCTGGGTGGGATGTGACCTGTCCCATTTAAAGGACCTCATTTGGAACTGGGGGGTTTTAAAGTACCCCCCCCCCGATGGGCCACACTAGCAATATCCAGCTTTAGGTGATGATCGATAATAACAGCTTTGTTCCCACAAGACATTTAACCACTTTACTGCCTTAATCCATTTCCTGGGTTCTCACCAACTACCGCCTCCTAAATTAACCAAACAGGCTGGAGAATTTAGCTGCAAAACCAAACCCAATGAAAAAATAAACTCCCTTGTCAGCTTCAGTATGTGGTAGGATTGCAACTGCTGGCTGTATAAGTGGGCTGGTTCTGCCTGAAGTTTGAATGTCTGCAAAACCTCAGCTGATGAACTTTGCCTGACCTACATCGCAGGGCTGGTGTGATGGAGGCTTCAAGGTGGAGCAATATGACAGGTAATCATCACTATGTTTTTTTCGTTATTATTATGAAGGAGGATGAACAAGTCCCCACAGCATTTTCTGTCGTGCTTCAGCACATATGCCCCACCCCTTCCAGAGCCCTGGAGCACAGAATGAGTTTTCTGAGGGTCAAGATGACCTGGTTTCTGCAAAACGTTGTTGGAAAAGCTAGGCAGGGTGGCATGGAAGGACCTGAGTTACTTCTGCAGGGGATCGCATCTGGTGGATGTGATCTGGGCTTAGAATTAGACAAGCTTGGATAGGAGACCACCAGGAAATCTTTGGTCTTGCAGGCTCGGCTGGGGATTTGAGAAAACACCATGAAATGGCTTCTGGATTGCTCTCTTGAACGTTAAATAGATGCATTGGTGAAGTCAGTAGGAATTTTACTCAGAGCATTTAATTTACTGGAACAGCACCTCGGCCCAAAGGATCAGGTCCAGAACATAGTGTTTAAACTTTCCATCCCAACTAGCTTCTGTTTCTCATAGCCCCAATTTTCATAGCCCCAATTCCTTGGACAGGGAAGACCCTCAGAATGGGGGGTCAGGTTGAGCCATAAGCAGGGGCTCCCCCCCTTTTTTTTTTTTCCAGCGGACCGTCTCCCTTGGCTCCGCTCACTGCTAAATTTCTCTCGAGGAAGACACAACGCCATCATGACTTCTGTTTCGAGTCGTTTCTCACCTGGTTGCAATTCGAACGAAAGGCTCTGGAACCGGAGGCCATCGTCAGCAGACGGTCTTTGCAGCCCTGGGAAGAGATGGAGGGCCCTGCCAATCCTTGAAGCTTGAGGGAGGCCCCTGAAGGATTTGCAGGGATCTGAGACCCGGTCAGCGATTACTCTGGCGGCTGTCTCACTCCCATTCCCCCAGAGCTTCTGACCTCCGCGCCTCTGGGAATCTGGTTCCAGCCTCAAGCCGTTCCTGTCGGGGGCTTAATCCGAGCAGCAGAAATAACGGATGGATCGTAGACCTGATGGGAGACCTACCATATCACAGCACTGAAGTCTAACCCCTGCTCGGCGTGGAAAGATCTATGCTTGATCTTTCCCTAGAGAGAGAACCAGCAAGCCCCTTTTCCTCCCACCCAGCTCCCATTTTAATTTGTTTCCAAATGCATCATCCTGGATTTGAGGGAAACCCGAGGGGGAATGAACGTCTCTTTGCTTCAAAGGGCCAAAATATCTGCATTTTAGTTCTGGGCTAACAATGGGAGACAACATTTCTTTCTCCTGAGCAGAACAAACCAGCTTAGAAGCCCACTTTGCCAGAGCATCTTGGTTTTCTTCCACTCGCCAATCTGCAGCTTCTGCTACTTGGGGCAATTCCCTCCCTCTCTTAATCCGAACATCGATGCAGAATTTGGTTATTTCCAGCATGTATGACTCTGCATTTTGAAACTCCTAAGCTGTGCTTCCGGAAAGCAAAGCCTTATTCTCCGCTCTCTGGCCACACCACTGGAAGTTTTTTCAGAGTTGTGGTTGATCAGAGGAAGCAGAGAGGAACCCAAACAGCCTTCTTTGCAGCCCATTTCAGTCACAGAAATGTGGCTTTCCAAATGCTCTTGCCAGCTAAATGATGCTCCATTTGCATCTGTCCCTCATATTGATGCTGTGAAAAGGGACTGACCTTCCCATCACCAAGGATGAAAAACTCCCATCCAGACACTGGTGATTTTTTAGCAGGTTAGTTAAGGGCAACAGGAAACAAGACAGGGAATCTTTCTCACCCCATCTGAATGAATAACCAGCCTCCTTCCTTCCTTCTCCCTCCCCTCTCTCGTCTTTTTGTTTCTTCTCCCTCCCTCCCTCCCTCCCTCTCTTCCTCCTCCCTCCCTCCCTCCCTCCCTTCTCTTCTTTTCCTTCTCCCCCTTTCCTCCCTCCCTCTCTTCCCCTTCCTTCCTTCCTTCCTTCCTCCCTCCCTCCCTCCCTCCCCTGCCTCGTCTTTCTGTTTCCCCTCCCTCCCTCCCTCCCTCCCTTCTCCCCTTTTCTTCCTCCCTCTCTTCCCCTTCCTTCCTCCCTCCCTCCCTTCCTTCTCCCCTCCCTCCCTCCCCTCATCTTTCTGTTTTCCTTCCTTCCTTCCTCCCTCCCTCCCTCCCTCTCTCCCCTCCCTCCCCTCCCTCGTCTTTTTGTTTCTCCTCCCTCCCTCCCTTCCTTCTCTTCTTTTCCTTCTCCCCTTTCCTCCCTCCCTCCCTCCCTTCCTTCTCCCCTCCCTCCCTCCCCTCATCTTTCTGTTTTCCTTCCTTCCTTCCTTCCTCCCTCCCTCTCTCCCCTCCCCTGCCCTGCCTCATCTTTCTGTTTCTCCTCCCTCTGTCCCTTTCTTCCTTCCTTCTCTTCCTTTCCTTCTCCCCCTTTCCTCCCTCCCTCCCTCCCTCCCTCCCTCCCTCCCTCCCTCCTTCTTTTCTTTTCTTTTCTTTTCTTTTCTTTTCTTTTCTTTTCTTTCCTTTTTTTGCAGGAACTCATGGGAGGAGTGGAGAAAGAGCACCACATTAGCAGTCAGGGGAAGTTTTACTTGCTTTCCGACATCCCGGAAGAAAAGGCAATTGTTTTAAAGAGATTCCAGAGCGATACAAGCCGCGGCTGATTATATGTTTGTTCATATTTCTCCGTCTTGCTTTTGTCAGCTCTGGTCAAATAGCACTTGTTGATTTTTGGAGTGTGCAAACACTCTGGAACGGAGGCGAACCATACCTATATTAAAGGCGCCCACCTCCAACTTTTCAGGGAGAAATTAGAAACGGTCTGCCACGTTTTCAGCTGGCTGCAAGACAAATGGCACCTTTTCCAAAACGGCTTGCAAGCAGATCCTTGAAAAGCAGATCTGCAAAAAGAAGGGGTTTTGCACGGTGGATTCCTCTGAATCAGCAGTTCCCAAAATGTGGTTTGGGGACCCCCGGGGATCCCTGAGACCCCTTCAGGGCCTCTGCAAAGTCAAATAAATACTTTAACAGTTTTAATTTTGAATACAGTATATATTGAGAACTATAGCTGCAGTGACCGTATTTTCTTGGGGGAAAAAAGGGGCAAATCTGAAAGGGGGTCATTAAACATTTTAATTGCTTCAGTTTACAACTTGGCTTTACAAAGGAAAATTCAAGAGCAAAACCAAGAAAAAACTTTACAAAAATGCATATTCTAATCAAGGTATCTCAAATCAAACCGTATATGTAAATCTATTTAGAAAAGACCATTCCGTTTCCATATTTTTCACATGAATGGGAATGGCTGGGCATTCAAGAGTACCATTTGCACGGAGAAAGTTAAATGACCAAGCTAAAGGACAAGAGTGAGTTTTGTTTGAAAAATAAATACATTTAAAGGACAGCTTTCATCTAAAGGACATATGGTCACTGTAGATATAACCCCCATAAACCAAAGTTCTTTGGGGTCGTCAGTTATATTTAAGAATATAAAGGGGTTTTGAAACCAAAATGTTTGAGAACTGCTGCTCGAAAGCATTCTGGTGATGTTTTCAGACCATACCTACCTGTGTTTAGTTGAACTGTGGTTTATGGAATTAATCTCATTTTTGTAGCTGGCACCTCCATTAACCAGGCACGGGGAGACGGGCAAAATTCTGCTTGTTTGTACAAAGCCTGGGAAATACTGAGTGCTTTAATTTTATTTTTGAGGTGAGTTTTCCAAGAGACCTGCAGCTTTGGGATTACACGGGACAAGAACAAACCCCAAAAGTCACATAGGACCAAGGTGTTGGGTTCAGATTTTAAAAGCAAGAGGTAAACGTTGGTCCTTGCCTGTCTGCGGGAGCGTCGGAAGGCTGTTAGAAAGGAAATCAGAAGATCTCTGATAATAATGAGATATTGCTTCTAAATGGGAAATAATTTAGTTGCCGGAATTCTTGTGACTCCGTCCCTTTCGTCTCAATAAATCTTGTTAAAGAGTAATCCGTGAGAATCATGGAAAAGAATCCTTTTAGAAGCTCCATCTTTGCTAAACTTGTGAATTTTATAAGGAGAAGGGCAAATTGAAGTTCTGCAAAACTCTATTGTTTTGTTACACGACTGTGTATGTTGTGCTGGGTGAAACTGTGCCCATCCTAAGTTGATTGTTAGTTGGTCTAGCCAGATACTATCTCTTCTGGCTGGTGGAGATTCTCCAAAGCCCCCAAGCCTAACTCAATGGCTTGTGAGTCATTTTTAATTGGAAACACCCCTGTTTCTACTTTCCCATATTCCCGTGGACCTGTGTAAAAGGAAATGAGAAATTTTGGATAATAATATTACTGAGATTGAGCATTTATTGATAACAAAGGAGCCTTGTTTAAGGTTTAGTAGATAACCAATATAAACATGAATTCTGGGCCTGGTTGAATTGATTGTTTCACTGTGAGATTGAAGGGGTGTGAAGGAAATAAGGGTTTTGGGTGCTCTGTTGTCTTGGTGTTCGGATCAGCAGTACAGCAACCGTTTGTTTTAATCCCAAAGCAGATCAGTGAGTTTTCTTCTCAGGAGGGAACTTGATCCTTCAGAAGCCGCCCAAGTGAAATGTTCTGGGGGCATCAGGAGGAGCTTTTTTTCCATGGCAACTCTCAAAAATGTAATATTGTTTTCATTTGGATTTCTTTTAACCTTGGTTACGAGATGCCAAACATGACTTAAGCTCGGCTGAGGTTGGTTATGAAAAGCTTCAGGAAGGTAACATGGGTAGATCCAATCTGTGCAGTGGCTTGGTTCTTCCCATTTGCACACGAGGATGGAAAACATACCTCCTGATCTCATGGTTGCCATGATCTCTAGCATCAAAGCATTTCTGCCTTCTGTAGTGTTCAGGCAACAAGGCCAATTTGCATCTAATGATAAATCTAACTTCTATAACCATCCAAGCAATTTGTCTTCCCCTGTATAGATTTCACCCTGAGCGTCTCTTAAAATGTGGCTCATTTTAGTCGCCGTCTAAATCCTTTCTTCCTTATTTGTGCGGCCTTACTCTGAACTCACCTTGGCTGAATAATTAATGTGTGGCTCCCCATAAAAATAATTATGGCAACTTTTTTATGGGGACAGGATGTCCTTGGAGGATGGTCTTGAACCAAAATGAAACATGCAGCTCTCAGACTAACTTCTTTGGACAGCAAAGCACCTCTCTTAAAAACACGGTGGACGGGTAGGGGAGGTGTAAGATTACACGAGGGGGGGAGAGATGTTTTTCTCAGGTCCGTTCACTTGAGTGTAGAGAAGAGAACAGATTTCAAAGAATGCTTCTTTTGCATCAGAGGGAGGTATACAAGGAGTGCCTTCTCCAAAACTCAGTTGGGCACACAGGGAGAACGTTTGACGTAGTCAAGTGTAATAGGTGGCAAGGGGATTTTTCAGCTCCTGTGTTTCTCCAGACTCAGACAAAACCACACTGAGCTACAAGGGGAAGGTGGGAGAGGAAGAAAGGAGGAACACATGTAGGCCTTGAGTTACTTTTCATCTCTGACGGGCCGGATCTTCATTTCAGTGAACTTGAGCGAATACTGCCAACCTGTCCAGGAAGACCACTCGATCCCGTCCGCGTAGGAGCTGTGGTGGCCTTTGAGGTACTGCCCGTTCAGGTTGGACGTGTGGCAGTTGCGATACCACCAAGCACCATGGTAGAAGGCAGCGCAGTTGTTCTCTGAGTGGTCATTGTCCAGGTCTTTAGTGGTGAACTTCATGCCGTTGTGTTTCAAGAAAGAGTCTCCTGGGGAGGAGAAGCGTGTTAGATGGGTAGGATAAGTCAGAATGTGGTTTCATAGAACTGTAGAAGAAGCCACTGAGGTCATTGCTCCACATGAGGATGTGTCCAGCCTCATCTTGGAGGCACATCCAGTGAGGAGACCCCATCAACTTCTATGAGAATTGGCTCCACCATCAAACTACTGTTAATGCTAGAAAGTTATTTTCTACCATTCCACCAGATTCCTACTGGGTGATGCTGCGTCCCTTCACATCCTGTTTTGGCAAAGAACCATAATTCCATCGAATCATGAAAAGTTGGAAGGGACTGTTGTGGTCATGCAGTCCACCCTCCTGCTGAGGGCAGAAGAGCAAATTAAAACCTTCTTGCCAGATGGCAACCCAACCTCCCTTTGAGGAAGAACCCAACAGTTTCCTTTCCCATGTCCAGGAAAGGGGAGCTCACCACTTCCTTCACTGGAACTTTGGGGGACACCAAGAGTGTGAAAGCTCTCAGTCCCACCAGTCTCCTCATGGTCAACCTCCCAACTTCAAGTCAAGGGATCCAGCTTCCAAGTTCTGGACTTGCTCAGGGGTGGATCTTTTGCAAACTGCCAAATTGTCGGGGGTAAGGTGAAGGAAGGAGGCCATATCAGAAGCAGGTTTGGGGAAAACTGAGGGAATGAACAGAGTTGTGAGTCCAGGAGTGGTCAGCTGGCTGGTTTGAATAAGGCAGTTGAGATAAAATGCTGTCCCGTTTTTCTGTCGGAAAAGCAGAAATGCTTATTTCCAAATCAGCCCACTGACTGATGGCTTCCAAACATCCACACGGAGTGGATATTCTAACTGAAATGTTCTTTACCATGGGGTGAAATATCGATTTCTGACATGAAATTTCAATTCTGGGTGGATGTTTTGAAGTGGAAATTTGCTACTGTGGCAGACCAGGCTGTTTAATAATGCTGGGGATTTTCTCTCTCTCTCTCTCAATTTCTCTCTCTCTCTCTCAATTTCTCTCTCTCAATTTCTCTCTCTCTCTCTCTCTCTCCATATATATATATATATATTCTGAGCAGAGAGCAACTGGCTTTTCCTTTCTTTTTTCCATTAGAATAACATGAAAAATTGCACACAAAATAACCCATACATCATTACCAAAACACACAACCAACACATACTTAAAAAAACATACATACACAAACTAGAATTAGGCACAAATGGCCTTTGGAAATACTCCAGTTCACTTGTGGGTTGAAAAGCCTGGTGGATAATTTCTCTGCATTTTTTTTTCCAGGGGGATGAGAAACTCCCCCATCCTTTCTCAAAAGCGAGTTCCGCCTTAGGGGTGCCAGGAGCGCTGCAACTGAAAAAGCCCCATGGAGAGTCACATCTCATGTCCCCCCCTTTGGATGGAATGGAAGGGTAAGAAGCCAGGGAGGCTGCAGAGGGCTGGAGAGAGGACTGTGCATTCCCCATCTCTTTATCGTCCTGCAGCCTGCCTGGCTACCTACTCTTTCCCATCTGAAAAAGCCCCTGGGAGGAGTTCCCTTCTGAAGTCTTCCTTTGAGATCTGTAGGAAGCCATTCACATGCACCCCCTCACCCCAGCTTGCTAAATAAAGGCCAAATCAACTGCATTCCACCAGAATCTGTTTTCCTTCGAAGTCAACTTGAAAAGCAAATTCTATTGTATCAGGCTGCCTGCAAACCAGGAGAAGGAGAAGAAGAACACACATTTCTTCAAATGGATGTCTCCTTCTCCAAACCAGGAGAGAAGGAGAAGGAGAAGGAGAAGGAGAAGGAGAAGGAGAAGGAGGAGAAGGAGAAGGAGAGCACACATTTAAAAATGATGGGTATTTACCTGCTGTCCCAGAATAGTCAGCAATAGTGACTGGATAGCCATCTTCTTCAGGGTCAACTGAGAAGAGACCAACAGCAAAAGTCCCGTAATGAGCGTACGCTGTGCCATTATCGAAATCTTCAAGGTCAATGCGCAATTCATAGGTTCCTTGCGTGCTCAAAGCATGGATTCGCTTCAACCCTAGTGCAGAAAAGAGGAAGAAAATAATCAGCTTCATGTATCTTCTTCTCTGCTCCTTGACCAAGGATAGCAAGACTTTCAGTAAACCCTTAGTACACCCTTAGGGATGGGTTTAATTTCCTTATTCCATTTCCTTTGCTGTTTAACCCAAAGCAAAGATTTCCAGAAAAGCTTGCTGAGTAGAACATTCTCTGCAGTGGTTTAGAAGATCAGAGCCCCAGCACAAAAGGTAGAAGCCACGGGAAGGGAGAAGGAAAAAAGAAAAGCATAACTTAAAGAACTTTTTTTTTAAAAAAAAGTATTTGTACAGATCTCTTAGCAGTGTATCTTTTTCTCCCTATAACTCTCTCCACTCTCAGTATTTGGATCTAAAGGAGATGAATGCTAGCCAGAAGGGATGGGAAGGGAGACAAAAATGGAGAAAGTATAACTTGAAACACTTTTTAAAAAATGTAAGTGCCCCTGTTTGCACAGATCTTTTAGAAGTGTACTTTTTTCCTCCTCATAATTCTCCCCATGCTCAGTAACTAGATCTAGGGGAGATGAATGCTTTCCTGACTTTGAGGATGGGGTTCTAGCTGCTGTAAACTGGGGTGAAAGCAAAATACCTACTTCTGTTCCTAACTAAAGGCATGGCAGAATTCTTTTGTAGTATTATGGACAGTTTGCTGGCTTGTCGAGGGCTTGAACCATCTGCTGAGCCTTCAATACAGACTAATTACATAAATAAATAAATAAATAAATAAATAAATAAATAAACACCCACAGTCCAATTTTCCCCAGAGATGGACATACCTAGCCAGTGTTCTCCTGTGAGTTTTCCAAATCCATCTTTGTAAGCTTCCCAACCACGAAAGAAATTCACCGACCCGTCCTCACGCCTCTGAAAGACCTGGAGAGGCACACGTCGGTGCAGAATTAATGTGCGTGAGCAAAAAACCCCCCCACAAAACTGTGTGTGCTGATGGCTGAGCCCTGAGCCCCTGTCACTTCCAGCCCGGTTTCTCCCTTTCCCCGTAGCCGCATTCTAGGACAGCCACTTATGAGATTTGAGTGCAAAATGCAAATTAATTAAAGGGTTTTAAATTGGCTAATTACATTGGAAAGGCTCGGCATAAGGAAGTTCGCAAATGCTGCCTGTCAAGATTAATAGGCGGTTGAGATTGTATGGAGAAATACTCCATCACTGATGTGGAAAAAAATGATGGTCCAATTTACTGGTCTCTGCTTTAAGGCAGCTTTCCCCAACGCCGGGCCCTCCAGACGGGCTGCTTTCAATTGCTATCATTTCTCTCGCAAATCGAAAAGTCATCAGGTTGGAGAATGAATGGGTCCTAATTTGCATCTTTGCTCCTTCTTCATCTCACTGGCAGGAATGTGTTTGACCTTAGATCAGCAGGAAATGGATAAATCATTTTTGGTACGGGTTTGCAAGAGGGTGAGGCGGAAAGGGGACCCAGGACAGGCATTCTTGCTTATTGAGGTAGCGCGTGGATCACTTATTCTCGCTCTGGTCTGAGTTCTGCAAAGTTTGAGGGTTGGGCTTCTTTGAGACAGCCGAGATCCAGATCCTTCCTCTCTTTATTATTTATTTTTTTATTCTTAAAAAGGTAAAAAAGTAGGGAGAGGGCTTTAACCAAAAAGGGAACGAAACACCACCAGAAAAACCATGTTGATATGTCATTATAACCACCATTACAATTCTATATATGCGTATCTATTATTCTAGTACGTATGTCTTTCTAATACATTTACATGACTATCGTGTTTTTTTTTTATGTTGTTCAACCCACTGTATTTTGTATAAATGAGCCCCATGAGATTCAGATCCTTCCTCTAACAAGTTAGCAAAAGGAGGCAGGTGAAAATTCACTTGTATCCAAATTAATTTGGAAGCTGGAATCCCCCTCTCAAGGGGGACAAGTTAACATCTAGGCTGAATCTTGCAATTCCAGGGAGTCTGACAGCTCTTCGTGTTTCTTGGCCTCGTTGCAGTTCTTGGCAAACGTGGATACACTGAAAGATCGATTTTGCACCTCGGGGGTTACCAAGAAGCACCATCCCAACAGAGTTGATGGCTGTATTTGTATGCTTCAGGTTTCTAAAACAGTAGTTGTCTCTGTTAAAGAAAAGTCATACACCCATCAAACCTTACAGCTCCTTGGTTTCAAATGCAATGTGTCCCATTCCTCTGTGATGTATTACTCATTAGTGCGCTGTGGAGCGTGTCAGTGAATTGTCTTTGTGGTGCTCTGCTAAAGTTTCAAGGTTCTGCAAAGTGGGGGGTGCCAAGGGAAGACTTGCAAATCAACGTTTGCAACCAGAAACGGGACGGTTGCTATGAAACTCTGAAGGACTTGGCCTTCATCTCAGAACCATGAAACGCTTTCTTAAAGGGAAGCCTTACTCATCTGTTGAACTTCAGTGTTGGAGAAGACTCCTGAGAAATCCATTCTCGGCCAAGGAAACAAATCAATAGATCAACTCAGAGTTCTTGCTCGAGGCACAAATGACCAATCTCAAATGATCCTGCTTCAGACACATTATGCAAAGACTTAACTCTCTGGAGAAGGCTCTGATGCTGGGAAAGGAGGAAGGAGACCGGAGAAGAGGACAACCAGCAGCAAGGTGGATGGACTCAGTTACAGTGGCGATGGGTGCACCATTGGAGGACTTGAAGGACCAGGTTGGGGACAGATCATTCTGGAGAAGATCTATCTATGTGGTCCCTAAGAGTAAACACTGACTTGATATCAATCAATCAATCAATCAATCAATCTCTATCCAGGTAGATGATACAATCCCCAGAGAAGTTCATGATGCTGGGAAAGGTGGAAGGAATTAGAAGAGGACAACCAGCAGCAAGGTGGATGGACTCAGTTACAATGGCGATGGGTGCACCATAGGAAGACTTGAAAGACCAGGTAGGGGACAGATCCTCCTGGAGAAAATCTATCTGTGGTTGCTAAGAGTTGACACTGACTTGATGGCACCTAATCGATCAATCAGTCCTTATCTGCCTGTGAATCTAATTCAGCCTTCTTAACCTGGATATCTATACCCGAGATTCTCAGCAGTGGGTCACCCAACCTGGGAAGTTCTAGCAGCTGAGACTCACCCACCTGGAGGGTGTCCAAGTTGGAGAAGGCTTTTTCAACCATTCACTTTCTGGGGAGGCTCTCAAATTATCCAAGGGAAATGTCTTCCTTTGATGAAAGGTTAATTTATTGACTGGGATAAAGAAAATGCCACTGAGGTCTGACCGCTTGCTATTAATTAAGCACTCGTCCCTTGATTTAATCACTCTGAACTTAGCTTGGGTTCACTTTAATTGGAAAGGAACCCAACAAGATGCTTTCAGAGATCCCCAGATGCCCACCTCAGCAGTTTTCCTCTGCGGCAGAAGAGTTTTTTCAAAAGTTATTTGCAACGTGGAGGGGTTTTCCTTTATTCAGAGATTACTCAAGTGGGGAAACATCTCTTTTAGCTACTAATAATTTAGAGGTGAAGAACTGGGGGGTTCTTGTCTATCACCGCGGCGACTTTAAAAGAGCTTCAGCTTGACTAATAGTTAGCAGAGGAGCTTTCCAGGTTTCTTAAACTTATTTCCACTTCTGGCATTCTCTTGCACATGGAGGCTCAATTTAGAATATTGGGGCTTTTATTTGGTGCTAGATCTAACCTTCAGTCTAGAGAAAGAAAGAAAGAAAAAGAAAGAAAGAAAGAAAGAAAGAAAGAAAGAAAGAAAGAAAGAAAGAAAGAAAGAAAGAAAGAAAGAAAGAAAGAAAGAAAGAAAGAAAGAAAGAAAGAAAGAAAGAAAGAGGAGTGTTCATCTACATCACTTCTGGCCATTCATGAAAAATTTCCTAATAAGTGAAGTTTATTAAGAGTTCATCCCAACACCTAGTGACTGTGTGCAGTTTTGGGGCAACAGTACAGAAGTGTTATTTTCTGTAAAATCAGCTTATTTCTGATTTTTTTTTTTTTACTCTCTAGTCCAGCTTACAGTCCAGGGACTTCCTGGTGGTCTCCCATCCTCAACTCATTCTCAGTTCCTACTGATCACTGGACCTGTACATGTAATTTTCTTGGCCACACTATGAAAGTGGTTTGTCATTATTACCTTGAGGTAATGATTTTATATACTTTTTATATTTTATAATATTTATATATTTTATAATATAAAATAATAATTTGATATTTTATATAATAATTGTATAATATAAAATAATTTTATATTGAGGCAATAATAATTTTCAAACTTTCCAAGCTAACCTGCAGCCCTAGGGTTTCATTTTTGGTTTTTAAATAGAAATGGTATTTATTTTAACAAGTTTTACCCCAAAAAACAAAAATGAAAATGGGGGGAAAAACCCAAAGGAGCATATATATATAAACAATAACAGACTACAAGAAAAGGAACAACTCAACTCCATTAAAAAGAAATTATAGGCTATCAATATATATCACACATTCATCAGGTGTTAAAACAATATTTAAATGTTGCTAAATCTATGCTAACGAGAATAAATAATAATATGCTAGCATGATAAAATGTCATGAAACCTATGCCAAAGGAAAATGCATTGTATTTTTTTTATTTGTAGATAAAATCTGCCTTTTCAAAAACAGATAAATTACACATCTCTTGAATCTAGTCCTTAATATCAGGAATACTCAGTTTCTCAAAATAATTCTCTTCGCAACCTCTCAAACGTGACACAACCAGAACTCCTAAAAAGTAGTCAGAATCCAAAGCTTTCGGACATAATTTAACATAACAGGAACCTCTTTTAGCATTACAAGATTTTCCCCGAACTCTATCTATGTCCATTAAAGTATTAGCCCACAAAGGTGTCAATGACTCACAATACACAGAGGAGCCAAGGACCCCCTGAATTTTTTCCTTTGCCAATGAAGAAAATTTGACCGCCATCCTTTTAAATCATTCCTTGGGGTGTGTGGATTTCCTTGTGGTCTCCTATCCAAATGATCATCGGGTGCAACTCGCTTAAATGTTGAGATCAGCCGGGTTTGCCCGGGTGCTGCCCTTTGCTATGACAAAATATATTTCGTGTTACTAGTCCATTGCCTTAGATCAGTGTTGTCCAAACTTGGCCACTTTAAGATGAGTGGACTTCAACTCCCAGAATTCCCCAGCCAGCCATGCTGGCTGGGGAATTCTGGGAGTTGAAGTCCACTCATCTTAAAGTGGCCAGGTTTGGACAACACTGCCTTAGACGATCTGGAAAGTGAATATCCTGAACAATATTAACCTCTCTCTGAGTTGCCCAAAGCAAATGCTCAATTTCTCGGAGCTGCAACAGACGGTTCTTCTTGAAAAATTTCAGGCAATTCCATGCTGCATAAATTACCTGCGACTGCATTCAGGCTCAAAACCCCCGATGCACCACAATGGCTTTATTGGGGGCAGAGGACAGGGGCCCCCTTCCCCACCACCTCCCTCTGAAATTTGGCCCTTCCCGTGAAGAGAGGAATCCTCCAAACGGGAGCTCAGATCAACCAGACCAGGCAGCAACGTTCCTCTTCTGATTTTCCCAGCCCCTTTGTTCTTTTGCATTCTGGAGGCCTTGGCGAGATTATTTATTTTTTTGCATTATTCGCCGCCGTAGCACGCCTTTCATGCATGCATAAAGGAGCCCCAGCGGAGGTGGCGCACAATTAAAAAAATAAAAGACCCAAGCGATTGCCGGGTAACCATTAAGAAAGGTCTCATTAAAAATCAAATCAAATAAAAAAAAAAGCTTGAAAGGGAAATAAGGAGTCCACGAGCCAAGGACGCAGCAGGCGTCCAGATTGCAGGCTGAAGAGCGGCATTGTCCGTCTGCAGCCAAAAGGGAGCCGAAGAGAGGCTTTTACTGGTCTAAAATTAGATAAAATGGAGCCGGGCACAAGAAGGGGGGAAAAATCTGTCCCATTTCCTCACTTGGTCATCTCTGAGAAATTCCATGCGTGGGAGGGATCTCAGCTGCTGAGTGTTCTCCCAATTGCAGCAGGATCCTAAACTTTCTGGAAAATTGGGGAATCGGGGTCTCTTCCCGCAGCTGGCATTGAAGGATGGGCACGGCTGGAACGGATGGAGGGTTTTGCTCTGGTTAGATTTGGCACAAGGAACAGATAAAATTCTGGGAGTCGAAGTCCCGCGTCTTAAAGCAGGCTGGCTGGGGAAGTCTGGGAGTCGAAGTCCCGCGTCTTAAAGCAGGCTGGCTGGGGAATTCTGGGAGTCGAAGTCCCGCGTCTTAAAGCAGGCTGGCTGGGGAATTCTGGGAGTCGACGTCTGGCGTCTTAAAGCAGGCTGGCTGGGGAAGTCTGGGAGTCGAAGTCCCGCGTCTTAAAGCAGGCTGGCTGGGGAATTCTGGGAGTCGAAGTCCTGCGTCTTAAAGCAGGCTGGCTGGGGAATTCTGGGAGTCGACGTCTGGCGTCTTAAAGCAGGCTGGCTGGGGAATTCTGGGAGTCGAAGTCCACACCTCTTAAAGTGGCCAAGTCTGAGAAACACTAGTCTAAAGGAATCAAAGTGGCGCCCTGTTTTTGTGACTGGAACCTGAGGGCTGATGCAATCAGAGTTAAATCATTGGCAAAAGTTGAGACAAGCCACACACTAACCACCTTCTGATCCCCCCAGGACTTACTTTCTAGAATCAGTAACTCTGATCTGCGCATGACACCCTCCAGCAGCTGCCACGAAGCCCCCAGAAAGGGATTTGATGAGTTTGTTGGAAATTTCCCAGAGTTAATTGCTCTGGAGGGCTTCCCCCTCCTTGAAAGATGGGGAAAAAAACAGAGAAATCCTGTGGCTGCTTCCTCAGTTGCTCTCAGCAAGTAGGAAGCGGCTTGGCTGGATTTGGGAGATATGCAGGCTCAGGAAATTAGGACTTGGATGGGAGACCACTGGGAAATCAACAGACCTCTGTTAAGCCCCATGCAGCTGGGGATCACCAAGGAATTACACCGATTTCCAGAAAATCTCTTTAACGCTAAATTGGGGTAAATACAGAACCTTGGAACCTGGAAAAGGAATTTAATATAGAGCAAGTTGATTAAGACAGAGTCTCTTTGAATGCTTTGAAATGCATATTCCAAAGTTTCTCTCCACGTGGACTAGAAAATACTATTGATTATTCATTCTATAAAGATGCAGAGTCATGTTTTACAACCTCTTTATTAACTAAATGTCCAGGTCGTACAGATTTATTTAATGGACAACGGTGGTTAGCCGAGCAGTACGTTTCAGTTTTTTTGAACGTAGCCCAATTTTATTTTCTTGCCTGTAAAATGCTCTGCTGTCCGTTGCACTGATCGTTGAGATATGGCTGTTTAATTTGTGTCGTTATTTTATTTTTACCAATGTTGTTTTATTTGATCTGGTATACGTTTAAGGTTTGTGCTCTCTAAATGGCATGCTAATTGATTGGAACGAAGGACAGGCTGATTCGCTATGAGACAAACAGATGCACTTTTTAAATCTTGATTTTTTTTTAATGTTTTCATTTGCCTTCCTTTCCCAGCCTCTCCACAATCTTTCTCTGGCACTGGGTTAGACTGGGGAAATGGGAAAAATATAATGGCAAACCACTTTTGTACACCTGCCACAAAGACTGTATGAATGTGGTCACCAAGTGCCTTTCTCTCAACTCCTTTTAGTTCAATAATCTCCTTTAATTCTGAGCAATAAAACAGACCAAGAAGTTTGAAGAAGTCTGAATGAATTAAAATGCACTCCTAATTCTCTCTCTTCTTCCCCCCTCCTGCCATTTAAAGTCTTAATTACACAAATAGCTTGAGGGATAAGTGATGTGTAGAGTTTGATGACAATATGCCACTCTCCCGTGATCCTTTTTGTGAAGCAAAGAGGTGGCTTTCAACAACAGTTTCATAGCTTGACCAATCCGAGACATGGCTTGTATTTCATGGCTCCTAAAGTTGAAGTTTTGGTGATCATGAGGGCTAGAAACTTTACCTTCAGGATAGAATCTTGATTTAGGCACCCCTTTGCTACGCAGGAGGTGCAAAAACATTTTCACAGCCTGTGGGAGTGTGAAAATAAGTCATTCCCCGCTAGTGCAAATAAGTCAATCTGCTAAAAAATATTGAGATTTGCGCTTGAATCCGTAAGGCAGTGGTTTTATTCACCCAGTTATCCAAGAGATGTTGAATAATGTAGCTAAGGGCTAAGAATCCTGTACGGCCTTTTCTTCCAGCTTCAGAAAAATGAATCAATGTTGGTTGGTAGGTCTGTCGAAAGGTGAAAGACGTGGCTTCTCACGCAGGTAAAATTTAGCAGGTCTTTGCAGTGAAACTGGGCCAAATTTGCCTTTTGTTACTTTCCCAGAGAAAGTAAAAAGAATATATGGATCCAACTAGCCAGATGCATTTGAGTAAATGCTTTGGGGGAAGAGCTAAACTCTGGTTTGACGTTTTGGCTATGAGCTTTGCCCCTTGCTAAGAATGCTAGAAGGTTAAGCTAAGCCCTACATTGTAGTTACAGTCATCTTAAATCACTCAGTCAAACTTTATGTCAGCTGTAGGTCCAACAATCCTTTGTCCCAAAAGAGCTTAAATGATTACATTAGGGAAAGTAGTCATCAAACCTGGCCTATTTGTTAAATCCCAGGAGGAGGAAGATTTAGCCCTGATTGTAGATGCTGATGAGGCAAAAAAGTGCCATTGCCAGTAAGATAACCCTATTGTGGGAAGTGAAACGAAAATCAATGTTCTGTGTATCAGATCAGTTAGCATTTCCCTGAAGATCTAAGCTTAAAAACCCGGATCAAATGTCAGAAAAAAAGACCTAACTTTTTTTTAAAACCCTCCACCTAGAAAACAATAATTTTGAAATCACCGTATTTCAATAAGCTTGAAATAAGACACATTGCAGATTTGGTGGTTAATGGAAACAAGAAATCAAACTTCCGAACTTTTCCTGTTCTTGTCATCCTAAATCATGATTTATGCAAGCTTGTTGTCTGGTTGGCAATGTTGGCTATTATGGAGTCTGTGTCAGGGACTGGATTCATGGCAAACTCCTAGCGCGTTACAGATCTAGTAGTTTCAACAGGCTAAGTTTTGGTTAGTTGTGTTTATGGCTTGAAAAGAATGTTTGTTGCAATTTTATTGATCGTGGTTTATATGGCCTGGCCCCTGGGGAAGGCCATTAACTTGGAAGGTGAGACCTAGATGAGGGTGATAAATAATAAACTGTATTTGTGTAAGATGCAAAGGCAGAAAGATGACTAAGATTAAAGGTAGCCAAGTCTGTGAATGTAGCTGTTTAACGTTCATGGCTAAACATGGTTCAATGTGGTTGCAAATCTAGTCAGTAAATGTCCTTGGGTTATTCAGTATCCATATTGATTATGTACCATCAAGTCGGGGTCAACTCTTAGCAACCAGCTAGAGATAGAGACATATAGTTTCCATCTTACCAATACAATATTGGCTGATAATACTAATTTGTCAGAGTGTTCTAAGGATCAGAAAATAATCATGATTTGAAATGCTAATTAGCAGTGTTGCTGTTATTGTCCTTGTCACTGGGGTGAGAAGATGGGTAGAAACTGGGCAAGTATTTGTGCATTTAATGATGAAGACGGAAAATAAGCATAGGTGTTTGGAGGACGTTTGGAGGTCTGAGTGATGAATTATTTGAAGATTCTCAGTGTGACATCTTGATAGCACTCTGCCAAGGGAAGATCAGACAGCCGTCATCAAGGAAAAAGCAAGCAGATCATCAAATGACATTTTAGACATAGGAATGGAAACAAGGAGATGGATTCTCGCGAACAGTGTGGTGATGGGTTAAATATGACCTTCTAACAAGATGGTGATGATCCTGGAAGAGCTTCAAGCTGCTGAGATGGGCCCACCAGCCTTCTTCTCAAAAGTTATCTCAAGGAGGACCACTCCTTCTAAGGCTGGGGCAGAAGACCGTTGAAGGACCCATCTCAGCCACTGGAGCCCAGCACTTCCTCAAGGAAGTTTCCCACAATTGTTTGGAGAACTTAACTATTGTAGCATTTTGAGAGATGAAAAAAGCTATCCAGATGTTGTCCATTTTATAAGCCTACATCCAGGACAGGAAAAGCGCCACAAGGATGATACTCTATAGGAATGGGGGAAATTATTGTCCAAGCCATCATACAATTCCTGGTGGAAGAAAATAGTCAGTCCTTCATTCCTACAACCATGTCTGAAAGGGCATTCTTCCTCCACCATTTTCCCTTCTCTCAAAAAGCCACATTCCCTGGAAGCTTTGAGGCTCTTACTATCATCTGCATACAAATGGGTCCCCTGATGGGAGCCCACTTAAAAGGCATTTTTGCCAACCTGTTTTGGATGACCACATCTGGAGAAGTTTCTTGCTCAGTTTCTGATGTCTAGATTTGCTCCTGGCGTCTCCGAGGGAGCCGGAGACCCACCCGTTGAAGCATTTTGCTGCCCGCACGTTGGTTTGGCGAAATTATTTTCTTTTCAGGTTGAAAGGAGCCTGCCGACTCAATCAGCTTTCGATAGAAATGTAAGTAAATTAGCTCTCGTTTCCTGCTTCTCTTGAGATGGTCACTTTTCCAGTGTTCGGTGCTATATGGAAAGGCTATTATCGATCTTCTGTTTTTTTCTCAAGAAGGAAACGACATTTTTCTCACAAGGGAAGTGCAGAACATTGTCGTTAAACAATTGCCACAAGAACAGCCAAACTCTAATGATGCAGAAGGCATCATTCTGTGAAAAGATTTGAGCGATTTTCCATATATATATATATATGTCTGCTTCTCACATTTCCTCTGAAATTTGGTTCTGGGTGGCTGGCGTTTCCCCCTAAAATGCAACACTAAGGCAAAATTAAATTTAAAATTGAATAGATTGTCTGAAGAAAATAGAAGGGAGCTACCTTATTTCCTACACGAATGGTGAGCCTCTGATCGCGAAGAAGCGTTTGGAGAATCTGTTTTCCCCTTAGAAAAATTGAATAAACCCTCATCACCATTTTGTTGGGCTCAGCAGTTAAGAGATCAGCTCTTTTTCAGGCTAAGCCTACGCTGGCTGGAGATCATACTCTGAAAACTAGGCAGGACTGTTAGAATGGAGGGTGGGGGGGTTAGGACAAAATGGAGCCTAAATGCAATTTATTTAAAGTGATTAAAGCATGGAATACAATCGCTTCCCTTCTGGCCTGCTAGAAATTAGAGTTCCCTCTTTAGTTTTGGAAAGTGCCTTTGAGGTTTATACCCATGACGTTTGGTGACCTTGGGTTCTGTGTTCCTGCCCTGAATAATTTCAAGGGGCCAATAGAAGAGACTCTCTGGAGCTCAGGGTTGGGCTGTGGAGTCCTTGGTGCTCTCTGAGCTTGGTCGTTAGCCTGCAGACGTTTCATTACCCAACTAGGTAACATCATCAGTGCGAGGGGGTGTTGGGTCTGCTCCCTGTTCATATAGAGTTGCTTGCCCTGCCAGTGTGGGTGGGGGTGTGATTTTCTCCTTGGTAGCTCCTTGATTAGGGTATTGTCTTCTGCTTGATTGTTTGTCTGACTCAGCCATAATTTCAACTGGGAAACTGTGAGCATCCTAGCTAAATCCAAAAGGCGCTAGGGAATTCCTGGAAGCTTGGCCTTCAGACACATCAGCCATCAATAGACATGTAGAGATAAACCACATTTACACACCATTCAAAAGAGACAATAAAGAAGCTAAGAAGGAAACAAAAGGACCAGAACACATTTCCTCCAGCAACCAACACCCAGATAAGCAGGGATTGACACCAGACAAACAATCAAGCACGAAACAATACAATAAGGCAAGCGGGGAGAGAGGTCCTTTCAGGTCCTTGAAAGACTGATGTCAGTCTTGCGAGGTAGTCCAGACAGGAAGCAGGGCCAGATGAACTCATTCTACTTTATTGTAAGGTCACATTTGCAAGTCTGAAAGTACTTCTCTCCCCCCTCACCTTTACAGCCCAAGAAACTAGGGAGGGTCCCTTCTGAGATACTTCCCACTCCCCTTTTCCTTCTATGGGCTCAGCTGCCTCTTATCTGACCATTGCCTAGTCTGCAGCTCTTCCTCCTGTCTCCCAAGGTCATTCCCACATTCCATTAGAGAGTGGGAATGATGAAGAAGCTGGGCTAGAAAGCCATGGTGTCCTCCTGGGGGACTTTGGGTTAGCCCCTCCATCTCAGCCCAACCTATTTCCAGGGCAGCTGTGATGGGGGGAAGCAGAAGAAAGTAAAGAGCATCTGACAGCATCGCTTATGGATTCAGAAAACAAGCTGGCAAATTGCCATGAGCTTGCTGACCGCAGGATCTCTTTGAGTTGGAGAGATTCGGTGACCTCATCCCAGACGATTTATAGAGCACTAGGAGCCCATTTAACCCAACTCATGACTCCCAACAGGGCTTCAGAATTTGCTGAAACGGGTGAGGCACCGCTGGAAGAAACAAACAGCCTGTTTATATCCGCATCGGGCTTGGACAGCTCACGTCGAGGGCAGGGGGTTCAAAAAAAGAAGAGAAAACGGGCGTCTGTAGAAGAATGTTGCAAGTTACACCCGTTCTATTCAAGAAGTGCATCAGGAGAATGATCATTCTTCTAGGGTTCCTTCTCACGCTCAGATGTTTTGCATAGGTTAATCTTTTTTTATTGGTTTTCTTGGAATCCCTCCCTGCGTGTTGTCTGGCCTCGTTTAACCTGGTTTGCTATGTCTGTGGCTCTGGATAATCCACTGAATCGTTCACAAACCAAATAAGCTGAATTAGTTTTCTGCGATCTGTAACAAGACTCCTTGGCCAATATGCAGTGAAATGTCGAGCGGAGGGTGTACATGATTTAATTTGACAATCCACTACAAATTTTCACCTGGAGGGTTTGGTTTCTGCACCACATAGCTAGCGCGTTGATTGAAAAACACCTATGGCTGCAGGGAAATAAAAGGAAGGGGGAACCTGGCTTCATGTCTGCTTTAGACTAACAAAGTAGGATTCTGTTTCCAAACAAATTGCCCTGGTGGGTGTTTGCTCTTGACCAATATTTGTAAGCAAGAGGGGTAGAAGTGGCTGGAAGAGAACCGGGAACGGAGGTCTTTCTCAGGCAACTGTTCCCCACCAAAAAAGGGGGAAAAAATAATAAAACCACAGCAAATTGTGCACGAAAGGGAGTCTGGAGAAGCGGGCTGAAATCTCCCTTGGCAATTGCAAAGCCTTGCAGTTTTCGATGTTTTACTTAAGATGCTAAACCAGACCTTCCAAACTGCTCTGGGCGTTGCTGAGCTGTCGGCCTCACTGGATAAACCAGACAGGAATCATGACCAGATGAGCTAATTCTACTTTATTGTAAAGCTGCATTGACAGAATCTTGTAAGTCTGAAAGGACAACTCTCCCCCCGTCTCCTTTACAGCCTGAGAAACTAGGGAGAGCCCTTCCTGAGCCTTTTGCCCCACCCACTATGCAGCTGAGGGCTTCGCTCCCTGTTATCTGACCATTCCCTAGGCAGTCTTTCTTCGCCCCGTCTCCCAAGGTCTTTCCCACAGACCATGACATGAGCGGACATTATTTTAAGCAAAGTTTTCTCGCCCGTTGAAAAACATTCTAAGGCAAATTGAAGTGAGAACCGGTAGGAAAAGCTGCAAGATTTGTGTGTGTGTTTGTACGACACTAATCTGTTGAGGTGGTTGCACTTGTGAGCATCTCGCCCCGCTGTCTGGCCGTACTAGTGAGTGACAGAAACGGGGCCAATGCCTAAACAAGCAGTTTCAATCCACCTTTATAGATCCATCATTTCATTTCTTCCAACTTTCTTTTCAAAACCAAGCGGTTCCCAGGGGGTCGGGGGGCAGTTCATAAAAGTTTGCCTTTTCTGCAAGCAGCACCAAACGTGCGTTTGTGCTAACGATGAACTTGTCAGAAAAGATTAATTAACAAATTAATATGGGGCTGGGAAGTTGCCAGGGAGAAAGGTCATGTGTTTTTAAAATCAATTTCTCCATTTGCGCAACCCAATTTTCATTTAAGTGTAATTGCGTGAAAAAAAAAAGGCCATTAAAAATGTGGGTAAAAAGGTATTATGGCGAAGTGACACGGCAAAGTATCTGGAGGCAGGTTATGTACTTTCAGTTGCCTCCTGGTCACACCTCTGTAAAAATATTGAGGTGCAAGAACTAGAATGACATTAATTTACACCTGTAGATGTTTGTGATTTCTTTCTTTAAGGGGATTTTTTAAAACAAAGAGGTGGAAGAGTCACGGGGACCCAAAAGCACAAGTACAATGATGAAGTGAGGTGAGTAAATTCAGTGCCACAATTCCTGGTTCACAACTCCCTACTTTCTTGTAGCAACTCTACAACTGGTTTTTTTTTTCCCAAAAGAAACAGCGGGGAAAAAAAACCCAATCAAGTTTCTAGTAGCATCTGTTGTTTTAAAAACAAAACAAAATTTCTTACTTTTACCTACAGCTCTGGGATTTCTTGATGGTCTCCCATCCAAATACTAACCGAGCTGGACCCTACTTAGCTTGCAGATTCAGACAAGATCAGTGAGGCAGTGTCATTGGTCAAAACTAACCATAACTGTTGCTAACATTCAACTTCCCTTTGACAAACACAATGAGAAATGTCCCCGGCTGCTTTTGTGACCCCCCAATTCCCAACAGACAATGTTGGGGTGACTTTCTTCCCAGAAAAAAAATAAAGAGACATCCAGCAGGGTCAGAAAATGGCAAGTCGAAAGGTTGACGGAACGGATGTCACAAAAGAGACATCGATTCACTTTTAGCCCCTTAATCAGGCCCTAAATTCAAGCAGTCCAACAGGACATTGATGGATCTGGATTTGATTTTTTCTTAGCAATCCTGTGCTTGGAGGGCAACGGAAGATTTGCATTTTGCTTTGCGATTGTGTTGCTCGGTGTCCGCTTCCTAATTTAGACAGATAGTCTGTCTGCAGCCTCTGCTTCGGTTTTTCATGGCTTCTTGATTTGGAAACTGGGTAATTTGGAAAAAGGCATGGTCAGACTGCTTTTCTTGGCGGGGGAGTCAAAAGTTTCTCCTAGACTCCATCCACACGGCACGCTAAGCTGTGGTTTGTTTGTGTGAATCCCATTCTTGCACTTTGCAAGCCGTGGCTTGGGCCTTTCCATAGACCTAGTTAATTGTGGTGTCATCAACAGGCTTAAGCAAGCTGTGTTTTTGCGTGTTGTGAAAGAGGCTTTGTGCCAATCTGGCCAATTATTGTGAGTGCTTCATTTGATGCATGAAATCTGTCCTGATGTTGGATTGACACCTGCCCACTTATAAATTATGAGTTAGATCAATGTCTTGCATATCTAGTTCTGTATATCAGCCTGCAGATTTTTTTTTTTAATGAAAATACTTTGGAAGATTCAGAATTATACTCTAGCTTAGTATCGCTAAGTATTACTAAGTTAATGGCAATTTGCGAGAACTTTACAATAAACTATTGTTTATTGGAAATCTCAGCAGATGTTTAAGAAGGGTTGGATGTCAAGAGGAGGAGGAGGAGGAGGAGGAGGAGGAGGAGGAGGAGGAGGAGGAGGAGGAGGATTGCCCACTCCAGAAGATTTGTGCTGGAGACATAATTGTAGTTGAAGGGACTTTGACTCATATGATTTGGGCTTGTTCTGTTGTAGTCCCATTTTTAGCTGATACTCCAACTATACTTTTTACAAAGAGTAAGGCTGAATAATGTTAATGGGAATTGGAATGATACGCCCAAACTTTGGAATTTATTGCTATATGAAGAATTTTGGATTTGCTGAGTTTGGAGCATCACCCGAAAGATAATTGTGCTTTGTTGGGAAGAAACGATTACTCTGGACTTAAACGCCTTGCATCCCATGGATTCCTCTTTTTTAAAATTTAGTAAGATGTATGCAAGCAGGAAGCTAAATGAATTGTGATCTTATGCACACCTTTGTCCTGCGCAGAGTGAGATCAAGAAGGGAAACAACTGAGGCTTAATGATGGTAAGCAGCAAAATCTGGAATGAGATAGCATCTAAACCAGTGTTTTTCAAACTTGGCAACTTCAAGATGTTTGGACTTCAACTCCCAGAATTCCCCAGCCAGCATGGGGATTCTGGAAGTCTACATACTGAAGTCCATGGGAATTCTGGGAGTTGAAATCCACATATTGAAGTCCGTGGGAATTCTGGGAGTTGAAATCCACATATTGAAGTCCGTGGGAATTCTGGGAGTTGAAGTCCACACATCTTGAAGTTGCCAAGTTTGAAAAACACTGATCTAAACAGTGTTTTATAAACCACTTAGCATTCTAAACTAAAATAAACCAAGTCTCATTTATGCTGAATATATTGTATCAATTCAACCATATCAACAGAGCATCTAACTCTACTGGCATACCAAACAACTTCTTTTCTATATTACAAATGGCCCATGCAGCCACGTCTATTAATAATAAAGTTGATATTATTGCAATCTTTCACATTTACACTTGTATAGATTTATTTCCCATCTGCTGTTCTCCAGAAATTAGTTTATTTTACACCCGCATGATGAAGCCAATGGAGGTTTGTTTTATGCTTGTTATTTTTAAGACCCTCCTCCCCAATTTAACCAAATGTGGTCATGGTAGCCATCCCCAATGGTTTTTCAAAATTGGGATGGACTCTGGGGGTAAAAAGAAGCAGAAGAAAATCTCCCAATTGTCCAAAACAGTTAGATGTCTAAGAACGAAAGAAAAGGAACTCTCACAAACTTGACATTTGCCCATCCTTGAAAAACAGGGATGCTTGTGAGAATCAAAGAGGAATAAGTTCATAGAAAAAGACCCATTTTTAAATTCTGCCCTCCTCATAATCCAGCAATCCACTTGCTTGCTGTTCAAGACAGTATGGAAACCAAATTTCCTTGCCCCTCCATCGAGAAGGAACACCATGTCCCCAATTCCTTTGTTGGGTCCCGCAAGGCCTTAGTGTCCCTTGCTTGCCCTCATTTTGGGTTCAACCTTGATGGAAGGTCAAGTGGGTTCAGCTCAGTGGAAGAGATCCAGCCAGAGAAGCGATGGTTCTTACCGTCCATCCTCCACCATCTGTCGTCATGTCGCAGTAAACCTGGAAGCCCTCGGGGTAGTGAGTGGGGAAGATGGAAAAGACCCCATCTCCTTGTTGTCCACTGGCGTAGATGTCAAAGCAATCCCGAGGCCGTGAGCCTGTAGTAAGGTATGGAATGGAAGGATAATTTTATCAGGAGGAGGGGGAAAAAGAAGCAGGAAGCAAGGCTAATGAATGGCCTAATTACAGCCTCTCTGTTTGAACTCTTAAGTAGGGCTCTGTGCTAATTGGCTATCGCTAAAAAGTCTTTCTTTCTACTCGTTTCTAGGACCTGGATGAACTTTTAAGGGTCCATTTGTGGGAGAAATAAAAGCCATGGGTTGATAGCTCAGAACTGATGGATGAAGCAGGAAGACATTTCCCCCTTGGCTTTGCCAAACCACAAAGAACATGTATTTCAGTCCCTTGGCTAAGGATGGGCGTCTTGTGATACGGGAAGGTTGAAGGGTTTTATTTCATTTCTTAAACGTCAGATTTTAGGAGCAAAGTTAGCGAGGCTTATGAAAAAGAGTCAACCCAGATAGAATCTCAAGTGGAATGTATTCTGAAAACAGGAGCAATGGGCCCATTTTAGGACTGGGAACACGCTTCTGTTATGGTTTCTGGATCTTTCTTTGTTGGGTGGATGGGTGGATGTCAGTTTAACAGATTCACAATCCAGGGTAGTTTGTGGATGGTTAGTAGATGGCCAGAGTGGAGTTAGTTGATAGTTAGGAGATGGCCAGAGTGGAGACACTTTGGTTCTTCTTACGTTCCAGCCTGTTCTACCCACTGTGGCCAAAAGTAAGGGACACTGATTTCCCATTCAGAAGTATCCCCAAAGCCAGAAGTGTCCAATGTTTGGAATAATGGATGTCTCCTGAACATTGTGAAGCAGCTGGGGATCAGTGTGGTTTGAAAAAGCTCAAGCGAGCACAGTGGTGGCCTTCCAGAAATGCAGTTTCTGAATTAATACTTTCTTTTCATGACTCATGACTCAAGAATGAGATTCTGATTGACATGGAGGAAAAGATTAGGGGGAACCTGTTGTCCCAATTTAGTGGAAGATCCTCCTTTATTCAAACCCAGCCTGTTTGAAGGACCATCATGCCAGATCCTGTGGCAGGCATCTCTTAAGAAGTGAGAAGTACCCCAGGCATCAGCGCATGGACTGTGAACTGAATGGGCCTAGACCTTCTCATGGTCTTCCATGGTCTTCCATGACCACGAAGAGTTATATTTCTACTTAATTTACGCTAATGAGATCTAGTGTTGGTCAACTCCAACAAAGCCTGATGCAATTCTCTTCCTTCTTTGGCGATCCTTGTTGATGTGTTTCTTCTCTTTATGCTGATACTCAAGGAATCAAGCCTATGTTAGGAGTTTGTAGGGAGCCCACCCTGCAAATGATGGGTACCATGACAGGATGTGGGGTTTGGCAGTGACAGCTTCACAGGGTGTATCTTGTGTGCAGCTACTCCTGGTGTATCTTGTGTGCAGCTACTCCTGGTGTATCTTGTGGGCAGCTACTCCTGGTATATCTTGTGTGTAGCTACTCCTGTTTGCATCTGAACTGAAGAATGAAGTCAACAGGACAATGAAATTTTATAACCTGAAAGTCCTGAAGCTCAGCTTGAGGAATAAAGCTCAGTTGGTAGCTATCATGATTTGGGAAGTGCATAGTTTTTACTTGACTACGCTTCTGCGTTAATCCTGAATTTGGAAAAAAGAAAAACTGTCTAAGTTCCTCTTTTACTGCTGGCCCAAGAAGGAAAAGATGGGGATTTTACATACCATTGGAACATCCTTTTGGCCGCGTGCCCCGAGATGGAATCCTCTGAAGGTCAGCCTTCATTCGTGGTCGGACGATGCTGCGGTCCTTCTGCAGAGTGTCCAAAATATCGCTGACCGAGTTCACAAGCCTTGCGATGTTGGTCTGACTTTCCGAAAGCAACTGCGTAAAGAAGAAAGGGGGGGAAATGGAAACGCTCCCTGATCCTTCACTCTCTTTTTCCTTCCTTTTTCTTTTAAAAATCCCCCAAACCGCCAATCTTTATTGAATTTCTGCAAGAGAATTCCACTTCCAAATTAAAAGAGAAAATGCCATTCATTTATTACGCCAGAAAAATGTGTCAAGCGGAGTGGGTGCGGTGCGCAGCTTTTTATGATGTGAAGAAAATCCAAATATAATAAGGAATGATTTCTTCCACCTATCAGTTTATCTGGAAGGTCCAACGTGCCACCTTAACTCAAAAGATCACTAATTTCTCTCTAGGTGTCGCACCCCACCCCTTAAAACCAATCAGTCATTTCCATCGATGCCTTGATTTGGGTCAACGTATTGATCTGGCCTTTGGATTAAACTTGATTTTTAGGGTGGGTGGTATTTATCGTTCGCCAAGGAAAATCCGGAAGGCAATATTTCTTATTCCAAATCCTTGCCTGCTAGGAAACTAAGATATTCTTGATTTGTCCGCTAGGGAACACAGATATTTCATCACAATTTTGGTGAATAATGCTTGCCAATATTATAGGGACCCTGTCCTTGGCCGTAGCAATCTCCATCGGCAGAGGATAAATTATTTTGCTTTCTACGCAGAAGAATTAATGCTTAAGAAAGTTGCAGGAGATGATTTCAGCCCTTCCAGGATGTTGGGTGAGTGATGGAAAATTCACAATAATGAACAAAGCCTAACCCTAAACAAGCATGGGACTTCTGAATTTGCAACTTACTGCAAAAGCCGTTTAACCTCTCGGTGGATCCGAGATCATTTTCCCCCCACAGCAATTGTTCACTTACTTAGGAAGTTTTTAAGTTGAATACAGTAAGAGGAAGGGGTGGAACGGTTCCCGGTGAAAACATTTTGAGCGCAACGGAGTTTGTTCAGGTCCGAAAGGGGTTGCGGTGATGATTCTGGGTGGGTTTTGAGCATCAAACACTTGAACCAGAGCTTGATAAGTTTTAATTTGAAACATTTTCCATATTCCTGTGCAAGAAGCATTAATTTTTTTCTTTTTTGGTTTGGCATTTCTTTCAATCGCACAGTCCCCCTTGACCTACCCATGTAGCAGATCAGCTATGGGATACAAATTCTATTATTATTATTATTATTATTATTATTATTATTATTATTCGGTTAAAAGCATTTTTTTTTCTTTTGGGTCTTTCAGGGACCAGTGAAAACTTTCCCAAATGTATCTGAGCAAGCCGAGTAAGTGAAATCTATGGTTGAATTTTCTACATTGCTTTAACTTTGGGGCCCAGGCATTGACTTACATGTGTGCCAAAAAAGGTGATCTTAAATTCAGATTTAAGTTCTAGTTGTCTGGGAGATAGGCAAACGCTGTCATGAGTCACTATTTAGTGTAATTGCAGCAAAGCCCCCCCAAAAGATGGAAACATGGGGCAAAAATAGGCAGATTGGATCTCCCGGACAAGGAGTGGACCAGAAGGGCTTCTCAAGCTTGGCCACTTGAAGATGTGTGGACTTCAACTCCCAGAATTCCCCAGCCAGCCCCAGGGAATTCTGGGAGCTGAAGTCCACACATCTTCAAGTGGCCAAGCTTGAGAAACACTGAAAAAGAGCATAGAGGGTGATTGTTGAATAATTATTATTGAGTCTCCCAAAGTCACCCTTTCGGGGAGA
Source organism: Python bivittatus (assembly GCF_059951505.1). NCBI lineage: Eukaryota > Metazoa > Chordata > Lepidosauria > Squamata > Pythonidae > Python > Python bivittatus. The sequence goes on along the minus strand of NW_028277076.1, from coordinate 7,731,468 downwards.
TGGGCAGCATAGAAATTTAATAATAAATTAATTAATTAATAAAGATGATTGATGTGGAATAAAAATACAAGTCAGTATTTACTTTATCCTGTCTCCTGTTCCTTGAGATCAGGGCTTATAACCACTTTTTCGCAGCTGTTAAAAAATGGTTTCGGGGGGGTGGAGAGAGGCCCCATCCATAAAGGAATGCGTGGAACCCGGACAAAAATCTCTATTAAATTTTGTTTTATGGACAGTTAAATTTAATTAAAAATAAACGCAGTGCCCACAACGGCTCTCCAATCCAGCATTCCATTATTTTCACCTTCTGTCCCACTAACCCTGATTGAAGGTCTCTGAGAAGACACCCCAAGCTTTTGGGAATCCTACATAGTCCTGAAAGTTCATGGTGCACAATCGAATTTTGGCTCCTGTTTTGACTTTTTGTACCCAGCTGGCAGTTTATACAGCCTCCTTTGCAAGGAAGGAGCAAAACAATTTTAGGATAGGAGGAGAAAGACCGCAGTTTAAAACCATGGCTTCCCACACTTTGGTTCCAACCCAAGGAAAGATCTCAGGAGGGTCTGAATTACAAAATCTCCCTCCGTTTCGACTCTTGGTGACTTAATAGAGTTACGTCCGAGGAGTTTTCTTACCAGCGAAACAGAAGCAATTCGCTGCCTTTTGCAATGCTTGGAGCTAAGTAGAGTCCAGCTTGCTTATTAATTGGAGAGGAGACCACCAGGAACCCCTCAGTCAAAGAAACACTGCAGAAGGTAAGAGCAAATGATTTCCATATTGCTAAGAAAGCCCCACAGATCCAGCCCAATTTTCCATTCCTCGAGATGAAAGCCGCAGCTAAGCTTTTTCCAAACGAGATAAAAGCCCTGAAGAACTTCTTGGAGCAAGAAGTTACGGAGAAAAGAAATTTGTGGTGGCGAAGAAAGCTCTGTTATACATCAACAAAGAAACAATCTCTGTGGTCTGTTTGGTCTTGTGCCTGCTGTTTTCCAAAATTACACGATTTCCAGTTAAAAAGAGACCGAGTCTGGAGCTGTTTAATGGAAAGGAGTTTATGTAGCATTGCACGTTTGCATGGGAGAAGATGCAAGATTAAACATCGACAAGATTTGCCAACAGCCTCACAGAATCCAAAAAGAAACACACCCCATTATCTCCAAACCACAGTTGTGCTCCCGAAAAAGAAAGCTTACATTTGCAAGGTGGAAAGGGGGACTTTGCATTTCATTTTCTTTAAAAAAAAAAAAATCTGCAATTCAGAGTAGAGCATTGCCCTTGTAAAGCATACGACTTGGTAAAGAATAATTAGCGCTTTAAATTGTATCTGGGGTCATATCTTAGGTGGAAGGATCACCATCAAATGAGGACAACTTGCAAGCATCCATGGCTGGAACCAAGAGTGTTCCAAGATCTTCTGAAGCTGCTGTTCCAGGTTCGAGTCCTGACAGTATACAAGTGAGGGGCTGATGATGGTCTAGAGCAGTGATTCTCAATCTCAAGATGCATGGACGTCACCTCCCAGAATTCTCCAGCTAGCATGCTGGTTGGAGAGTTGTGGGAGTTGAAGTCCACGCATCTTAAAGCCTGCTGGCTGGGGAATTCTGGGAGTTGACGTCCACACCTCTTAAAGTTGCTGAGGGTGAGAAACCCTGGTCTAGAGTTACAGACTGAAACGTTCTCCGCTTCCAGCTAGACCAAGATCCAAGTTCAGTAGAGAAGTAAAGTCATCACTGTTCAGAAATGAAGTTCTACTCCCTCTTGAAGGCCAGCAACTAAGATCTGGATGTGATCCTGCCTGTTGATTCTGGTGTTAAACCCCTCCGTTTACGGCCACCACCATTCAAAAAGAACAAACTGGAGTAAGTTCAGAGGAGGGCTATCGAGATGATGAAAGAAACCAACCCCTATGATCAACACCTGGAACTCTGTGTGTATTTAGCTTATCAAAAAGGTAACCAGAGGGATGAATGATGGCTCTCCATCTCAGGAAAACAGCAATTGCTTTAAACGGCTGATCGGGGCTACTGAATTTCTGCTGTAGTTAGATAGAATAACAGAACCTTCCTAGAATCCCTGCCGTGTCCTTTTCTTCACCTGGCCTACCTCAAAGGGCTGGCCTTAATCTGGAAAGTTGATTCAAGTTCTCACTGTCCCATCTTATATTAAACCAAATCAAGGTTATTTTGAGATTCTCTCTCACACTTTTTTCTCTTTCAGGGCTGTGCGATCTTTTCTCCATTTCCCCCCTTCATGGCTTGCTTGTTCCTTCTGTATCCCCAAGGTTTACTCCAGCCCTTTCCAGCTTCCACACTGTAATGGTCTGTGGGAATGACCTGGGGAGACAGGAGGAAGAGGAGCAGCAGGCTGGGCAATGGTCAGATAAGAGGCAGCTTAGCCCAGAGAAGAAAAAGGGACATGGGAAGCATCTCAGAAGGATCCTAGTTAGGAGATAAAGGCGAGGGAGGAGAGACTCTGTTAATGTAGCCTTACAATCACGATAGAGCTAGTGCTTCTGGGTGTGCTTCTTGTCTGGACTATCTCACAAGGCTGACGTACACATACTCCAAAGTACCACTTTCCCTTTGAACCCAAAGCCTCAATCTACCTCCTCAAGAGAATCTCGTATCTGGCAACAGCACTTCTTTTACTCACCTGTATGAGGCGCCCTTGTTCATTCTGGAGGGCGTTCAGCTCCTGCCCTATGGAGCTGTGCCCCTTTTTCAAATTCTCACAGTCCGTTCGGAGCTGTGTGGCGTGCGAGAGCAGCTTGGAGACCTCGTCCGAGAGGCCGACCAGCAAGGCCCTCTCTTGCCCCTTGGACGACTTGGTCTCCGCGTCGTGGTCCGTCACCACTCGCAGGAGGGATGTTTGGAGGCTCTCCAAGCGGATGAAACCGTTGGCTTGGCTCGGACAATTGGGATCGATGAAGATGTTGATGCGGGAACTGTCGGCTTTCTCGATGGTGACCAAGGCGTTGGCATCGTCTGGATTGGTGCTGATGATGGGCGGGGACTCGGTGACCGGGGTGTGGTAGTGGTTCATGAAGAGGATGGCAGCCGTGACCGTCACCGCTAAGAGGATCACCACGGAGAGGAGAACGGTGCAGAGAATATAGCCACAGTTCGCTCTCTAGGATCAGACAGAAAACAGGGAGAGATTCAGGTTGCTTGTGAAACCCAACACGGGAGTAGGGACGTCAGATGAACAAACCCAGCCCGATCTCGCAGGACCTCCGAAAGCTAAACAGAACTGAACTGGGTTCCTGCTGGGATGGGAGACCAACAGGAAACCCCAGAGCTGGAACTGAAAAATGAGCCTGAAACACGGCCATGGCAAACCACTTTGGGATGTTCTCATTTTGGAAGTGTCCCTGCAGGAGACCATAGTTTAACCTTAGCTTGTTGAACACTCTACTTCCTCAGGTTAGTGTTTCTCTTCCATATGAAAGTGGTAGGGTGTGCCACTCAGTCTAGTGACTAATACCTTATTTTGCGAGCGTGGATTATTGAAATAATCTAGGTCATGGTCCACAGATTGCAGGAAAACGAGCTTTCCTTAATTGCTCAGTTAACTAGGCTACAATCGACCAGGTTAACAGGACACGCTGGGTCGGAATCAAAGAAACCACACCATGATGGCTTGTGACCATTTTTAGCTGCGGCTAAAAAAGTTGTGTTGTTGTATGTCAGTGGGGTGTGTGGTTAGGGGTGTGGACCAGGACTACGGAAGCTCACTGAGTGGCTTTGTGTCAATCTCTTCAGCCCAACCTACCTCACAGGGTTGTTGTGATGGGGAGAAACGGGAGGAGGCCGTGGTATGTCTATCACCTTGAACTCCTGAAGGAAAATCAGGTTAGCAGTCAAACCAGTCGTGTTCACAGATGGTTTAATTCAGTGACGGTCAACCTTTTGGGCTCCGCGTGTCAAAAATTTGGAAAATGCCTGACTTGACTCTGCTGGCGTATCACACACACACACACACACACACACACACACCCCACCGAACAAAAGAGAAACAACTCTTTACATATTCATTTCTTTTAAAAAAAAATACAGTCCAATCCTGTGTGGTGGTATGTCTTCTATAAAGAAACGCCAAATCGTTACAAAAACGAAATACGAGTAAAACAAACTCTGTTTCTTTGGGAACTCAAACTGGGAGAATAGATGTTGTCAGGTGCCAGTGAAGGCTGGCGTGTCACCCAAAACGTCGTGACGTGTCACCTTGGACACGCGTGTCACGGGTCCACCCTCCCTGGTTTAATTGCTTTTCCTGCATGTTGCAAGGGGTGGGCCCGGCCCCTTTTTCTTAATTTGCTGCCACCGTAAACAGCTTCGGTTTATTCCAGGACCCGGATCCAGTCCGTTTTCGCACCTTGTGGGTCATCCCCGCGCATGGTTACAGCGCGGTGGCCAAGTCTCATGACTCTTTCATGCGCCTGGCGTGTCGGAGCGTGACGCTTCTCCTTGCTGAATGGATCACGAAGGGGTTTTGGTAGCAAAACGCTGGAGGAAAAGAAGAGAGGCTAAGGGTGAAGGAAAGGCAGCCCGTTTTGGAAACGTCTGCCTTCTTTTGAAGCAACCAAGTGAATCTCTCTCTTTCCAACGTCATGCCCTGTAAAAATCGGATTTTTGAACGTTTGCACCGTTCAGAAGCGGGCAGGATGACAGTGCGTCTTGCCACGCAGGGGCCCCTGAACACCACAGTCCTCCTGCATTCTTAAACAAGCTCTCCGTGCTTTAAAACCCAACGCAGCCACAAAAGGAAGGAATATTACGCGGCTGGTTAGCTCTCCCCACAGAGGAAATGTCTGAGCCGAGAATACAACGGAGAGCCGAGATCTGCCTATTTAGCAAAGCAAATTTAGGAATCATAATCGCTTGGCGCAGGGGGGAAAGAGCAGAGGATCCAGCGACCCAGTGGCCAGTTTCTAGGTTCTGCTCTTGCGTTGACGTTTATGATCATTTTTTTTCGTAAAACCTGACCGATTCAGAAGAGAGAGAGCTGATGCTCCGTTAGCCCTTCCGAGGGGGAGCAACGGCAATAAAAATGAATAATCACGTTGAAAGAGGTCTCTACCCGCCGGGTGAAAGGGCGAAGTGAAAAATAAGGTTCTAAGGTATGTGCATTTTTATGTTATTGTTGGAAGAACCGCAGCCACATAAATGCACCGGCTGGCCTTGCGGGTGCATTTATGGGGCTATCGGTCTTTTTAAAAAGCAGAAAGGCAGGCTTTGGGATCTGCGGCTCTTCAGTTTGCACCAGGGTCTGAATTCGACCAGCCATCAGCTGATGCAACAGGGCAACTCTTGAGGGGGATTTTTTATCTGCGTCAGCGGGGGAATTATCCTGCAAGATGTTCCATCCCTGGCACGCTCTGTTTGTGACGTTTGGAAACGTGACGTTTGCACAACATCAGAGAGCGGAGGAAGAAGCTGTAGCAATGGGCAGCTAAGGCAAACAGGGACCAAAACAGCCTTACAATTAAGGTTCAGCTTGATGTAGCCTGGAATTCTCCAAACAGAACGCAGGTTAGCTTTCCTGGCTGCTAACCAGCATGTTTCCGCTGGCCAGAAATTAAAATAGGCCTTCAACTCTGGAGGTTTCCAGGATAGATCCCTGCAGATTTCTGGGCCCCAGCACAAAAGGGGTTTGCCACTGCCTTTTTCCAGGAAGTTGTTTTTGACTCCTGGTCTCCCTTACCACTGTGGTATGACCTCGTGGTCTCTCATCTAGATGCAACCCACCTCCCACTCTGCTGGGATTTAGTTTAGAAATCAGCCAAGCTGAGTTAGCGGCCACCATTGGCTGCGGACACGGGCTCACAGCTTGGGCCCTGATGTAGGATGTGTCTATGTCATTTTCTTGGTAATGATACAGAAATGGCTTTGTCATTGTCTTCTTTTAGAAGTCTGTCTATTATCCATCCATCCATCCATCCATCCATCCATCCATCCATCCATCCATCCATCCATTTTCCTCTCTGTCTCTCCATCCTATCTATCTATCTGTCCATCCATCCATCCATCCATCCATCCATCCATCCATCCATCCATCCAATCTATCCATCCATCCATCCATCCATCCATCCAATCTACCTACCCCCCCTTGTCTGTCTGTCTGTTTATCTATCTATCTATCTATCTATCTATCTATCTATCTATCTATCTATCTATCTATCATCACCTTCTTCTGGGATTTAAAAAAAAATCCTAATCCAATTTGATGCCCTGACATTTCATGGAGATCTCCCATCCCAGCACTAAACAAGGCAGGCCCTGCTTAGCTTCCAAGGGCAGACAAAGTCATTAGGATGGTTGAAAGCCCAACATATCTGCAAGTCAACAGAGGAAGGAAGTATGTTAGAGGAGGAGGAGGAGAATTAATTAAATGTATATGCCATCCAACTGCCAATGACTAAAATCAGTCTATTTTTTAAAAGAAAATATTGTAGAAAACAGAAGTGCAGAAAAAAAAATACATGAAAACAAATAAATAACATCCCACAAATTAATTAATATTATGAAATTGCACTACCACAAAGAGGAAAACTGTCAATTCAACAGATAAACAGGAAAAAACCCTTTAAAATGAACACCATTCACAGAAACCACCTAATTCTATCATATATTCATTCCATCATGTAATAACAATGCATAAAAGTTTATCTACTCTTGTAAAATATTATGAAATCTGTGCCCAGGGGAAACGATTGTGTCATTTTTTGACACAAAAAAAATTTTGACACAAAAAATCGCCTTTTCAAAAATGGCAAACATGGGTTTCTTGGATCCCGTCTTTGATACCTGGGTTCATAGTACTTTTCCAATCACTCAATATAATTCTCTTGGCAATTCCCCACACATGATATAACCAATACTCAGAAATGGTCAGATTGCACAATTTGGGGATATAATTCAAAATAACGTTCTCTTTTCTCTCTTGGAGACATTTACCCAGGGATCCTCTTGCCTATGTTACAACGTTTTTCTGGAAAGAGACCAAAACTAAGTTTCATTTGAAGAAAATTCCTTTTCCCCCTCCCTTCCTTTATATTTATCTTGATTCCTGGCCCATGCAGTGAAATCAACATGCGTTAGATGAAAAAATGATAAATGGAGCATTTTCACTCCTTCTGGAAAATGTTCCGATCGGCTATAGCAAACGGCGTGAGTTTAAGATAACTTTTAAGACTTATCCACGATTTCTTGTTTGAATTCAGACTTCCCGTTCAAAGGCAGTCTATCTGAGAAAACCAGTGGCTGCGGACCAACTAAGACACTTATTAATAACCCCCCCAAAAAACATCTGGTTGGAATAATAGGATGCAAATTATTTTTTTTATGAATTAATTAAATGCATTTCTATCCCACCGCAATCAAAACGATTCCTGATGGCTTATGTAGAATTGGCTAGACTTCCGTTCTGTTCCAGCCACATTCTCATATTCAGAGCTTAATCCAAACTTTGGAAAGTAAGAATTATTATTTTTTTTTAGGGGGAAAAAAAGATCAGGCATGGCGTTGGAAGCCTGAGGGTTAGGAGAATGGAGAGAGATGACTGATTGAGGCAACAGTGTTTGATTTGCCAGAATAAGCACATTTATCATTCACATTGTGAAAATATAAACTGGGTTTATATTCGGGGTGTGCATTTGGGGGGAAGCGCTAGGGTAGATTGAAAGATCTTGACTGAGAGATGCGTGGGTTATGCTCAATTAATTCTGTTCTAATTGTTATTTTGGTTATTCGTTACCTATTGTTCTCTCTCTCTTTCTCTCTCTCTCTCTCTCTGTTCCAAATGTTTATGGCATTGTTTTCTCTTTTATTCCACGTTTAATTCCTTGCTTTTATGTTTCCCTAAATTGAAAATCACCTAGAATTGTTCAGCAAATTGGGCAGCCGTATAAATCTAATAAACAAATGAATCAATAAACAGATAAATAAATGAATAAATTCCTCTAGCCGGCTCCTGTTCCATTATGCGCATCTGCCTTTCCTAACAGATGTGGTTTACTCCCAACAGGCGAGTAAAAGACGCCACAAATAAGCCATAGGGACTTGTCCATGATGGGTTTCCTGTTTGTCCTCTTTGAAGGCCTCTGTGGGAAGAATGTTTCCCCCCCAAGAACCCTGCAAGGTAGGTGGAATTGAGAGAGAAGTGGGTGGAGCCGCTGCAGGCCAGTGGGGGGCTCTGAACCAGTTTGGCCAGTTTGTGAGAACCGGTTAATTTTTTTCTAGGGTGGGGTTTAGCTTGGTCTCTGGTGGCATTGCTGTCCAGATTGACTAGTCCTCCTGAGAACCCCAGTGCAGGTCCTTCTGCTGGCCTATTCCCATAACAAAGATTGGTTTGACTGGATGATTTGATGCAGGCCCTATTACTCCTGATCCTGATAGGGAGGATTCTGATCTGGAACTGGGGCAAGGCCCTTCTCACGTATGCAGATGGTTACTGATGCAAAGCCAGAAGTTAGCCCGGTGAAGGAACAGCCAACGATCTTGAGAGCAGAAGAGTTGAAGCTTTGCAGAATCAGAACTTAGACTTCCTAGTTTCAGTTGCACCTGGGTGGAGAATGGAGAAGACTTGAGTATTTAAGGCTAATTCAGAAGAGTGATTCTTTCCTGAAACATTTTTGGGGAACAGCCTTTCCTTTGAGTCAACCTTGATCTCTGGACTGGATACACAACTTACTGTCTCGCCTGTTGAACCTTGATGGGGGAGACAAGCTGTTTGCTGGAACCAAGACTTTTGGTCTGAGTTGAATGTTGCTCGTGTGTAACCCTTGCAACTCTGATGGAAGGTGGAAGTATGATGGATGGCTTTACAACCAAGGATGATAGTAAGTGCAGTTGATTTACAACTTTTTATTAGGCTGGGAAACTGCTGGTTATTGTTGAAAAAGCTGCAGCAGATGGACTCATGGTCTGTCTTGAGAAATGGTGATCAATCCCCAATGTTTCCAGATGGGGTAGAGAGGGAGCGCTTTCCCCAGAAATTTAAGCCTTGGGGCTTGTGGGATCCCAACTCCCATAATTTCTCATAAGCATGAGCAAACGAAGCTGCAATCCAACAGATGTTGGGAAGAGCAGGTTGAACTCAACCAGTCTAGACAAGGCAGCTGGAAGCAAACAGGTGATGACAGAATAAGACATGTTCTTTACATGGTTTAAAAAATTAAATTAACATTCTTCTATACTCACAAGATATACATGCTCAAATCCCTACAGACAGACCTGTTGGAGAGATATTTTTTTTAGCGCCAGATTCCTCCCCGCGCTGTTTGTTTCTGACAAGCAAGGAAGACTCACGATCCTTTTGCATGGAAAAACATTGAATCATGCGTGAACTTCTCCCCAACAATATTCAGAAGCCACTTGACCGCCGGATGGGTCTCCCTTCATCATTGGGTTTTACCCTGGTTGTAAAATACTCAAATGTTTTCACTCAAGGAGAAGCCACCTTTTGGATCTAGCTAAGGTTTATCATTTTTTAAAAGAAATCAGAGCCAATGTGGGTGGATCAAGGGCAAGGTGAGGGGGGCACATGAAAGGGCCATATTTTCGGTGGTTTTAGTTTGGGATTTTTTTTTTAAAAAAAGACACAATCAGATTCTTGAATTAAATTACTTTCCATTTTTCACTGCAATAGTTCAGTCCTTGTTTCATTTTTTTCTATCTTCATTTTGTCTTGTTTAGGTAGCTCAGTTTTCCTTTTTCAACTTTTTTCTCTTACTGTGTAGCTATATATATACACATGCACACACACACACTTTGTGTGTATGCATATATATATAGCTATATATATACACACACACGCACATTATTAACATGCACACCCAGGCACTATGTGTGCGTAATGATTTTATATAAATATAATCGGTTAGGTTTTTTAAACGACAGGGGTCTTTTATATAATAGCAATGCCCTTTTGTTGCTGTATCGTTATCTAGCTTGTGTGTAACCTCACAACCAGTGGGGCCTTTTTTGAAGAAGTGTTAATTGTAATGTTTTTGAAGTTTTGCAGAAATCAAAGCATCTGTCGTTTCCATCAGAACAGCAGCAGGGTTCGGCCACTGCGTGGCAAGCTCCGTGCCCGTTCAAACGTGGCTGCAATGCTGCTATGCTTTTTCCCAAAGGGGCAGACCCGTTCTCCCCCCCCCCCCCTCCATCCAGCATGGCTTTAAAGAGTCTTTATTGTCTGAGAGCAGAGGGAGATAAGATTACTGATGTTCAGCATCACTGATCGGAGGGAATTTTGGTGGCTGTCCCCAGTTCGGCGGATTTAGCTCGCCCGCTCCTGTTTTAAATAGATAATGGTCTCTTTGAGTTTATGATGCGTGATGTTCAGATGCGGTGAGTAGGTTTTTGGGTTCGATGTGGCGGAAACAGCCACAGCAAAGGCAAACCGTGACTTGACCTCCCTTCAGGCCATACAGCTGATCGTAAAATTCCCTGCGTTTTTACACCTTCGGCTGGCGCTTTGAACTTAGGCGCATCTCCTTCATCTCTCTGCTGTTTTTGGTCTCTCAAATCAGGACACACACACACACACAGACCCTGCTCCTTCCCTCTGTTTTCTGTCATTCAGCTTCCTTCCGTGTGGCTGCCCATTTTCCATTGTATTTGCTCACGAGAGGCCGGGATGTTTTCTGACTTTAAATGCGGCTGTCAGAAGGGGCCGTGGCCTAGAGGTGGAGAAGCCTGCATACGCACAGACACAACCCAAAATGAGTTTCTCTCTGGAAAAGCAAGACAACTCCCCTCCTCACCCAGCTGCCTCTGCAAAACGGGCCCTTTCTCCTCCCTTCCATCGTGGTGTCTCCATGCAAATCCGTTTGGATTGACATCTTCCTTCAAGCATTCTTCCTTCCCACCCCCGCAACCATTTGCATTAAGGTGGCTTCAGCAATAAGCTACTTAGAAAAGTGGGGAGGTGGGAAGGAGAAACAAAGGGTTCCCGCAGGTCACAGCTGCCCAGAGGCAAGACGCTGAGCCAAAGGGCCATCACAAAACCAACCGACGGGAAGGTCTCTGTCTCAGCAGGTCGTCCAAAAGCAGCAGCTGAAATGCGGCACTGTCATTTTTGTAACTTGTGTGCTCATCCCGACAAAAGATGTCAGGACTGATAACTGAGACACCTCTGAAGTTAAACCAATTATCTTCTGATAATCTCTTCCAGAAGGTGGAAAAGCCAGACGCAGCAAAATGAGACATAGGTTGCCTTGCGTGTCTGGGGCTTACATCAGCAATGCATCTGAAGTGAGACTGCAAGAGGAATTTAAAGATGCCTTTGTCTACACCCACCATCGAATCAAAGCATCCCCGGAGGAGGACTGTCCAGCTTCTCCTTGAACACCCCTGACAAAGGGGAACCTACCACTTCTCTTGGTTGTGGGAACGGCTCCCACCTTCTCTGAGAAAGGGTAAAAATGGGGGAGAATTGAAGTTTCTGCCTACCACTACTCTCAACTCCCAGATGAGTCCTAGTGAAGGATGACGTTTCCAACCACAGAGTATTGAGAAAGACTCGAATTTTATGGGCAATTTTCAGGGGAAAGCATAAATCATTGACTTATATGTAGATCGCCGCTTATATTTCTGAGCTTTGAGAGGCAGTCTACATATCAGTTAGAGAGCATTATTAATCCAGTTAGTAGGTATAACGTGTTTGTCTCTTTAGCGCTGTCTAAACTTCTCTTTTAAAACAAAATGATCTCTCTGGACTGAAGTACCGTCTGTTAATGCAAGGTCGTTTTTTGGTCTTTACCATCACTGGAGGTGTTTAATCAGTTAAACAATAGGAAATGTTGCATTTCCTGCTGAAGAAAGAGAGAGAACCCCTAAATTTATATCAACATCAACGTTTTCGTGCCTGCAACATTGGGCCTTTCTTTATAGCTATTTTAGCCCTATTTTGGCCACATGGGAGGGGGAGTAAGGGCTAGAAATGGACAGGTATATGCCTCTCAACCTGCTGACTCCAATCATGCCACCAGAAATATTTCTTTTTCACTCCAGTGAAACAATAAACATAAAAATGCCGAAACACAGGAATGTCCTTTGTGGCAACTGAAGTACTGTAGGCAAGGGCGTCGGACTGAGCGTCCCTGGTTGGATGAGGCTGAAGCATGGAATTGTAATAGTCAATGGTATTTATGGAAACATGGTCAGGGGTGAGCTACACATTATGTCTCAGTTCCAGCAGTAGAGCATAGATATAGCCCAGAGTTGAACTGTTGGGTTCTTGGTGTTCTCTGAGCTTGGTTGTTCTCCAGCAGATGTTTCATTACCACGCTAGGTAACATCAGTGCATGGGGGAGTGGGGTGTGCTGGTGTTTATGTATGCTAGCTAACTTGGTGTCAGCCCTACAAGGTAGACCAGACTAAGAAACCAAGGGTCAGGACTACTTTTATTATAACGGCTATAGTAACAGAATCTTGTAAGTCTGAATGTGCTTCCCCCTCTCCCTTTATCTTTGTGTGAACTAGGGAAGGCATCTGTGGTGTTTTCTCCAGTTACTTTTTTGGCCTGGGGTCAAGGCCCTTTTCTCTAACTGCTTCCTTCTGTTCTACCTCCTGTCCTTCAAGGCCATTCCCTCTATACCCTGCCAGTTTGGGATAGGGTGTGGTTTCTTCCTTAAGACATTGTTTCTTCCCTGACTATTTTTCTGGTTCTTTTTCCTGCTTAAGTGCATATTGGCTGCTGGAAGAGGTGTGTTCTAGGCTGTTTATTTCCTTTCTTGACTTTTGGTTAAATCTTTTAAATGGAATCTAGATGGGGCTTATCTCTATGTGTCTCTTGATGGCTGGTTTGTCCATGCCACGCTTCCAGGAATTCCCTACCATTTGGGGATTTAGCGGGGTCTAAAATGTCATCTGTTTTCCAGTTGCAACGGTGGTTGAATTTGTCTTTGTGTTGACAAATTAAGGAATTTCAGATGTGATCCCTGGTTGACAGGCCCAATGTGGGAGGTTATAGGGAAAGATGTACAGAAGGAACATTAGACGTAAACAGCCAAGAGGTAGAAAGAAGGTCTGTAAGTACTTAACTCATAAACAGCAACTCAACCCAGGTAGCCAGAAAGCTGGGAAGAAGCATTTCAAAGAGAGTTTGCCTTAATGAACTCACTGTAAATGAGGGTGGGAAATCCTCCTTGCAGTTTCCAAGAAGCTGTACTACCCCTAATATTAGTATTAAATATTACTGCAGTCTATATAATTCTGGCTTCCTTGATCTTCCCCAGCTCTGTATGGCTTAGCACCCAGAATGAAACAAAGAGGTAAAAAATTGGCTGTCCAAGAATCACACAAGAGAAATATGGTTGTGGAGAAGAAATAACCGTTGCAAACTAGTCAAAGGTTTTCACAGCGGATTCAGCCTTCCTAAACTTTCCAGCCCCCAAACCAACTTCTCTAAGAGATGCTCAGTTCACAGCAATAAGTTGGCCACCTTGGAAATTTCAGGCATGCTGTGCAAAGACAGAGCCATCTAGGGAAGTCTATAATGGTGAGAAAGGTGGAAGGAAAGAGAAGAAGAGGATGACCAGCAGATGGGTGCATTGTGGGAAGACCTGAAGGGCCAAGTTGGAAGCAGATCATCCTGAAGAATGTCTACCTGGGTAGTCACTAAGAGTCAGCACTGACTTGATAGCACATAATCAGATGGACAAATGCTGAAACACTACTTGGAGAGATAAGATTTGCTGAAGTGTGATCCATCATGGCCTACTTCAGACCTGACATGCATCCTTACTTTCTTAATGCTATGCCCACAGCAAAGAGAGCTCCTTGCTTCATGCCATCTGCAGACCCAGCCTGTAAATGAAGCCGTAGAATGCAAAACAATAATAATAATTCAATTTATTTATTTGTAATCAGAAAGCATTACATTGCAGGCAAAATTAAAATTAGCCTGGGTGGGGAGCCTGGGATCTCAGAAGCTGTTTTGTTTCATTCGGATGTAAATGATCAGCTATTAGAACGGCTATGGCAGTCTATTTCCACCGCTTGCCCGCCAGCTGTCGAGGTACAAACTGTGTCCAAGTTACCGTAGGCTGATGACTTGCTTATGTTCTTCACTAGAACACAAGCGGGGCTGAGATGTTTATTAGGAGATTATGGGACAGCTTGCCAAGAAGAACAGTTAAGTGCAAATTACATCAAGATTAAGGTAGCGACGTTTGAAAGCCGTTCTCTATCTTGCAAATAGCTGCCGGATGATCAGAAACTGAACAAAGCAGAAACTTTTACCGTTTTGAGGTTTATTTTTGGAAACAGTGGTTGCTCTATTTGCTGCTTGGATGGGAGGGACAGAAAAATCAATTGGATTTCGGGATGGGGGAGAGAGATGAGAAATGTGCGCAGAGAAACAAGGCGACTGGGTCAAGAATGAGGATCAAACATGAGTGAAAGGTGCAAAGCGTGGAGAGGGTTTGGTTGGGAGAATGAGTGAGTGAGTGAATGGGGATGGGAAGCAAGGCAAATATAGGAAGGAACAGTGAATGGGTCAAGAGGAAGGGGAAGATGGAGAGAGCTATGGTGGTGTAGTATTGCTGAGATCCTGAAAAAGAGAGAGGTGGGGAGTTTAAAAAACAAAACATGTATGAAGCAGTGTGTGGACATGGTAGAAACACATCCATTTCACATAGAAACACACATAGAAAACTATGGAATGTATTCTGTTGGGGCAAACTAATTTTAGCTCCATTTCCTTGTCTTAGATTTTAACTTCTTTGGTTTGCTACTGTTTTCCTATGTTTGGCAAAACGTTGCTTTACCCCAAAAGGGAAAAAACATGATGGGAACGTACGAATGGACTGGCTAAGTCAAAAGCTTCAGGATTCCCAAATGAAAAGTTAGGATTTGGAATAGGAGGAGGGGAAATTTTAGGATGGAATCAAGGAATGGTTGAATTGGAAGGGGCCACAACAATCAGTTAAACCATCCTCAAGAGGTAGCTGGCCAATCTCTTCTTTCAAGCCTCCGGAGATGGAAACTCCACAATTCCAGTAGCTAAGCCATTGCAGTATCAGAGAGATCTTCAGGAGATACATGGGGCAGAACAAGAGGAAAACCGGAAGCAGAAATTCCAATAGTACATTTTGAAACACATGGTTCCTGGGCCCCATAGTTTGACCCAGATTCACTGGTACAAACACCAATCCTATATGAATAGTGATGATGACCCGTCACATATCAGCACTCCGTTACAACGGAGTAACTTTGGAGTCCAGGTACACTCAAGACATGCCACTTGAGGTCTTATCAGATCAGGCTTGAAGACCACGAGTTAGAGAAGAATGAGATCACTACAGTCTCTAATCTAAATCTCTCTATCTAAGGGTAGTTTTCTGTTGGAAGCCACAGCTGCTTGTTGAAAGACATTGGTCCTTGAACTTGGCCTTTCTAATTCCCAAAATTTCACAAGGCGATTCTTGATGTCCTCTAAGCTTAAATTCCCTTCTCTTGTCTTTGCCTAAATGACCAACAACTAGGAATCAAACTGAATCCAACTTCTAGTTGGACTTAAATGACTGTATATTCCCACAACACCCTTTGTTTGACTTTGGGCGATGTGTTGAACTATTAACTAACTGAATGGCCCTAAATTCATTCAATATTCTAAGTCCCCCAATTTAATTAAGGATAACACTAATATTCTAAGCCCCCCAAACCTAACCAAGTTGAATATGTTATATAAATGCAACATGCTAGGTTAATAATTAAAGTGGTTCGACATCTTGCTTGAACATAACATTTATTTAAGTATTTCTATATTGTTTCCTATTGGGGGGGACCCAAATGCTCTGCATTTCTCTGACTATAACTCTTATTTATACGTTTTGGATAAACCTATATAAAGACACTCTCCTTTAAAAAAAAGTTACAAGTACATTCAAAGCACCGTCCACTTCTTTTGAAAATAATTTGTAATTGCCTAAGAGGATGAAAGAAAAAGAAAGGAAAATTAAGCTCTCTACACCGGGGTGTGAATTCCACCCTGTGCTCATTATATATTTTTATGTTAAGTATTTATCACGTTGTTTCTCCTCTGCTGTTTCCCTAACGTGCTTTGTGGATTGAAATACAAGATGGTGCCGTTTTAGAACAATGGAAGAACAAATGCAGCTTTTAAAAAAAAGCAATTTAAAAAGACAGACAGGGCATAAGGCAAGTCCTAATCTATCATTTTGAGCGGAATAGTGGTTTTAACCTGCATTAGAATCCACTAAAAACAGATTAGTCTAGGAAGAGGGCTGAACAAGGTTGGAAGTATCATTGCATTGCACATTCCTTTCAAATGTCTCTCTGTTGATCAATTGAGAAAAGATAACTAGAGAAGGCTGTGGGTTGAACTGAATCCATGCTGTTCAGTCAAATGTCCAGATGTTGAGTGAACAACAGTGCAAGTCCTTGGCTTTCCTTCTAATTGTTCAATTATCTTTAAGGATTGAGGCTGGATAGAAAAAAAAAAAGTCCTCCAGAAAAAGAGACCAGTTCTTTGTCCGTCCTTGAAATTGGACTCTCTTCCATGAAGTGAGCCCTCCTAATATGGTGTCAATGCTTTCATTTTCCCCCGAGATCTGTGCAAAACTTTGGATTTGATGAGGGGTCAGTGATTCAATGCATTCTAACGATGCCTCAAACCAATTTGTTGCCTCAGTCTGAATCGATTGTCTGAAGCCAACTGGAAGAAGAACTTTGAATCAGAAATCCCTTATCTGTATGTATGAATCGATTCCCATCAGTCTGGATTTTGGGATCCAGGTGTTCAGACTGGTGTGATCATGCAAATCAGAGTCGTTTGACTTATCTGAAGTCCTAATTCCTCCCCACTAGGGAGACCACATCTGGAGTGCTGGGTAAGATTCTGGCCACTATATTTCCAGATGGATATTGAGAGATTGGAACAGAATCAGAGGAGGGTGACATTGGTGGTAGAGAAATTTGAGGACATGAAGAAACTTGGGATATTTAGTCTGGAGAAAGAAGATGCAGGGAAACTGGAAAACCAGGGTCAGTTATATAAAGGGAAGATGGCCAAGAACTATCTTCCATCGGCTTTGACACCAGGATAAGTTGCATTTACCTAGATTTAATTTAAATATGGGGAAAGACTTTCTGATGGTAAAATATGTACACAATGGAATACCATGGAGTTGATGGGTTCTCCATCTCTGGACATTTTTTTAAAATATAATTTCTATTGAAGAAATGTTTAACAAGATAAATGTATGTATAATTTACCTTCTCTCTAAGGTTACATCATCATTTCCTTCTTCCATAGTCTACCCTTTCTCATCGTCAAATCCATAAGTCACAAGTTCTTTTTTTTCAGCTTCCACTCACTAATAAATATAATAGTTGATCTTTCTCTAAGCAAACAAGTTAACTTGGCCATCTCTGCTGGTTCCATTATCTTCGCCAACCCTTCTTCCATTGTGGCTCTATCAGAGACTTTCTATTTCTGTGGAAATGTAATAGTCTCACAGCTGTGATAATATATAAAAATAGGCTTCCATGGCTCTTTTTTAGTTTTCTGTCCATTAACCCCACCTCTCTGGACATTTTTGAGGCAAGGCTGGGAAGCCACTTCTTGAGATTGATTTCAATGGTTTTCCTGCACATTATAGGGGGTTGACCAGACGATCATTCTTGTCCCTCCTGTCTCTATAATTCTATAATTATCTAATCAGTTTGACAAATTGGATGGCACATGAATGACAGAGGCCTGTAATTTTTTTTCTCACTATACATTTCATGTGTTCCCAGTCTCAAATGGTAAAAAGCCATGTCATGGAGGCTGGGTGGTTAAGGTCTTAAAAACTGGTATTCCAAGGCCATGAAGCCACAGATTGCCACCTCTAATTTCATCCCTTTGTTTTGGATTCTGGTCCTGTCCACCATCACCTCTTGAGTTTACTGTTTGAAAGCATTACTTGACCACTTAAATCCAAAGCAAAACTGAATTTGGATTGTGGAACCCTTGGTGCTCTCTAAACTTGGTTGTTTGCTTACAGACGTTTCATTACCCAACTAGGTAGCATCATCAGTGATGTTGGATAATGAAACGTCTGCAAGAAAACCACCAACCTCAGAGAGCACCAAGGACTCCACAGTTCAACTCTGAGCTACGTATATTCTCTTCTACTGAATTCAGAGTTCCTGCTTTCAAAATCTCAGGTTGTCTAAGAAACAAATGTTAGAGTATGGAGCAGGGAAAAAGGGGTTTTCAAGAAAAGAGCTAAATCCTTCTTAAAGACTCTTTTAACAGGCTAAGGAGACATCATGGCTATGAACTTGATCTTGTAAAACAGCAGGTTGGGTTGGGTTGGGTTGGGTTGGGTGAGCTGTTGGAAGTGATGAAAGGGAAGGAAGGATCAGAATGTTCTGAGTGAGAGATCCCATTTTCAAGGAAGGAAAGAAATGATGAGAATAAAAAGCCGGTGATGAGAAAAACCACTCTCCCTGTGAGGGAATAATCCGTCCCTGCTGGATGTCCAACTTCAAGCTCTCTGCAAATTCAGAAGCAAAAAGGACACAATGAGCCTTTGCTCCAGGCAGAGGTTGCAGCCTTTTTGACTGCAGAGATCAGTGGGGGCGAGAAGGGTGAAATTGTCATTTGTACAGCTGTCTGGGTTGAATGTTGGACTTGGAGTTCTAGGCAGACCCAGTACCCAGGGAAAAGGGGGCTGGGGGATGAGGAGAGGTTGAAGTTCAGCAGATGACTCAATTACTTGCATACCCTTGAGGTCTCTCTGTCTGACCCTTCCCTTCCCTTCCCTTCCCTTCCCTTCCCTTCCCTTCCCTTCCCTTCCCTTCCCTTCCCTTCCCTTCCCTTCCTGGCCCTTTTTTCCATTGATTTCTAACCACATTAATGAAGCTTTAATTTCTCTCCCAATAAGAATTTTTGGGAAAGGAAAAGTTCACATATTTGCAATATTTCTTGTTCCATGGACTTCCTCCCTCCCTCCCTCATCTTTCTGTTTCTCTTTCTTTCTCTCTTCCTCCCTCCCTCCCTCCCTTCCATTGGATTCACGTCTGCTGTGAAGGTTAGGCCTGCCTGCCTGCCTCCATCCACCCATCCCTCCATGCATTCAGCTACTACAATTTTTTGCCAACATGTGTCTAGTTGGAAGCAACTGAACAATTTCACTTGGATCACCACTTGCACAGTGCCAAGCTGCATTATCCAAGAAGGACAAATGAGGTGGCCTATTCCAGGACATTTGCATAAACTAAACAATAGAGAGAGAGGTGCATTTGGAATGAATTGCTATAACTGAGAAAACAGTGTCTCTCTCTCCCATCTTCTGCTTGGGCTACCATTGCTTTTCTCTGCCAATCTTCCAGATGCAAGAATGGATCTTCAGAAAATGGGATGCCTTTGTTCATAATCCACGCTAGGAGGGAGTTAGGCTACTGTGTTTCGCAGGACACCCTTTTGATCTCACTCTCTCAAAACAATGTTTGGGGAGTCCTTGGTGCTCTCTGAGCTTGGTGGTTTGCTTGCAGACGTTTCATTACCTAACTAGGTAACGTCATCAGTGCTAGTGAGTGTGGGGTCTGCTCCCTCTTTATGTACAGTAGCTTGCCCTGCCAGTGAGGGTGGGGTTTTCTCCTTGGTAGTTCCTTGACTGGGGTATTGTCTTCTGCTTGATTGTTTGTCTGACTCAACCATAGTTTCCACTGGGAAACTGAGCATCCTAGACCAAACTAAATCCAAAAACGCTAAGGAATTCCTGGAAGCTTGGTATTCAGACAAATCAGCCATCAATAGGCACACATTGATAAACCACATTTACACACCATTTAAAAGAGACAATTAAACAAGCTAAGAAGGAAACAAAAAGACCAGAACACATCCTCTCCAGCAGCCAACAGCCAGATAAGCAGGGATTAACACTAGACAAACAATCAAGCAGAAAATAATACCCTAATCAAGGAGCTACCATGGAGAAAACCACACGCCTACCAACACCGACAGGGCAAGCTGCTGTATATAAACAGGGAGCAAACCCCACCCTCCCTCGCACTGATGATGTTACCTAGTTGGGTAATGAAACGTCTGCAAGAAAACCACCAAGCTCAGAGAGCACCAAGGACTCCACAGTTCAACCCTGAGCTCCAGAGATTCTCCTCTATTGGGACAGTGATTTGTGTTGAAATTGAGATGTCTTGCAAAGCTTAAGGGCACTCTTCCCAAGATTGCATTTCTCTGTTTTCCCCTCTCTCGAGTAACTCCCACTGATGTCATCGTGCATTGATATCGATGTTTTAAGCATCTCCCACCTTTTAAATTGCAGCTGTTTTATCTCTGCAAGGTTTTTGCATTGCTGAGTTTGGATTTAGGTTTTGTTGTTGTGTGCCTGTGTGTGTGTGTGTGTTTTTAAGCCTGCAGCACTTTAAATTTTGATTGCATCTTTGATTAAGGAATTGTAAACCATCCTGGGAATTTATGCACCAGCAAAGTCTGTCTGCAAATGCTTAAAAATATAGAGCAGGAGTTCCTATAGGAGGGACATAGAAAGTTGAGTTGTACATTTCTTCTTTTGATCCTCTATCCAACTATGCACCACACCCTTAACTGACCACTTGACATGCTAAGATTTTTGGTAAAGTCCTGCGGGTCAAACTCTTGGTGACTTTATGATAACATCCATGTACTTTTCTTGACAATAATATGGGAGTAGTTTGTCATTCCCTTCACCCAGAATGTTTTCAAAGTTCCCAGTCTGGCCAACCAGGCAGGTCCAATTTTGCTTTACTTTTTCAGATCAATCAAGGAGATTTATTTTTTTTTAATGCTTCAATGTAGCTGTGGTGGATTTTTTAATTTCTCCAGTTACATCTGAATATCCCTTGATCTACATTGCAATGTTTATATACCTGAGTCCTCATCTTGTATTTCTGTGGGTCACCTTTCAAACCAATGCAAACAGAATAGCAGTATACATTAGGGAAAGTGCCTTCAAAAAGCACCATGAATGGGTTAATTTGAGGACCAGAGTGGATGTATTGTGTGAACCCAACTTTTTTTTTTTTTTTGGTGGTGGTGGTGCTCTCTGGTTCACTAGTGGCATCTGACAGTGTGTGTTGAGGGAGAAAGATCTGGCAGTGAAAGCTGGGTGAACCTGGAATGGGTGGCGGTTTGCTTTCTTCCTCCTCTTTTCCCACAAGATGAAGATAAAGACTTTGAAGATTAGAATGCTTCTCTCATCCCTGTTTTGTCAAGTTTTACAACAGATGGTGCTAAATATACTTGGATACCCTGCACAGGATGTACAAGCCATTTCCCCAATGCCAGCATAGTAGGGTCTTCTAGAGTCATCCAACCATCAATCTACCAAAATAGCAATACTTGAAGACCAGCTTTCTACCACTTCAGTGATGGTTGGATGATGTCATGAAGACCTTCTAAGTTGCTGATGGAGAAGAGGTGGAAAAGCTCAAGGCCACCTGGTGACATTTGGGGCCTTCTGCTAATTCAGTGCACATGATGGTCTGCATGAAAGGTCATCGTTGCCTTTCAGATGTGCTGTCTAAGTTTCCCTAGGAGTCGGATTTGCGCTACAGAGAGCAGATGCTCAGATCCAAGGATTGCTAGTGCTGAGTTTTTCTCATCTGGTTGTGAATTGTGCTTTCGTTCACTTGCAAAATATGTCAGCTCAAGGTTGACGTTAAGAAGAATTGCAGACCTCGGCAGGAACTGAGGAGCAATGCAAGATAGTGAGAGCTGAACTGGGAATGACAAGTCTAGAATCAGCCAGGGGTTGGAACCAGAATCGAAGACTCAAGAGCCAAAGGTCAAAAGCCAGAAACAGGAATGTGGAGTCAACCATGCTGCCAGAGACAAGAACTAAGAAGGAGCAGGAAGCCCAGAAACAGCACAAGAGCCCAAACCGAGGGTCAGTAGTCAACCTAGTCCAAAGTAAACCATGGTGCCAGAGATGGGAGCTAAGAAGCAGGATGAGGTCTGGAACCAAAAGGCAACTCAACCAGACATAAGGTACCAACTCATGAAATCATACATACTGCTATAGGCAAGTTTAAGGCAACCACATTTTCTAACCTGCTGCGATTTTGCTTTTCCAACAGTGCTCCAGATTGACTGAAGAAGTGGTTGATATTGGAATGCTGCTGCCCTTGGAAGCTGCAGAAAAAGTGTCTGGATCTCACCTACGTTGCAAGGTAAGCCGTCACAGTAGAAGGGTGGGGCGGCCAAATAGGAAGTGTTGAGAAGTCTTTACAGAGCTGTCCTGCAAAGCAGCAACTAGCAATGCCATTATCCCACTGTTTTGAAAATGTGACTTCTAACCCCTTCTTTGACAACCTATTTGTGGAGATTCCTTTATGAGCCACCTAGCTGATCGCCTGTGGAGAGTTAAAAATCACCTCCAGGTGACTAAAGAGGTAGTTTTTGCTTGCACAACCTTCAGTCCCCAGGGAAAGGATTTCTAGGCATCAAAGAAAAGAAGACAAACAAATGTTTTTTGTTAGGTAGAAAAGGAAGCACTGAGCTTTCTGCAACGTCCAGATTGGTGGTAACCTCAAGCCATAGAATTCCCTGGCTTCTTAGCCAAAGGTTAAATTGGGATCCAGTATTTTCAGAAAAAGCTATTTGAGACCACGCACATGTTTTCCCCCAACATTTGGGCTGCCTCAGTGCTATGAGCATCTTGGAATGAAGAGAGATGTAAATCTTTTAAGCATCCTGACCTTATTGGCAAGTTCTTATTCAATAGCTGAATAGCTTTCTCTCCATGCTTAATCTTCTTTTCTATAAGGTAAAGACACTTTGCTCACTTTCAGCCCTGCCCCTCTGTCCCTTGGCTTTCAGACTGGAATCTGCTCCCAAAGTTGTCAGTACCCTTACTGAGATAAGTAAGGTTGGGCCACCTTCTTCCAAGGCCTAAGGGAACAGGGGACCTGTTCCCATTGTTGGACCCAGATGGTTATTTGAACAAAAGGCAATTTCACAGACTCAAGGAGTTCTGTTTCCTATTATCTTTGATCAGGAGATGCTAAGCAATTCTAAGAATGTTTCCACAAAAGTCAACACCATCAGAATCAATAGGGCTTTAACTTCAGTGGAAATAAATTTAGGATGGAAGCATCCATGTGGAATACACCAATAGCTCTCTCTCAGGGAAGGCATGCCCTGGATCACCTTTGTCCATCTAGAAAGAAGCTTCAGGAAGGGTGAAGGAGAGACTTCAGCCTCTCAGTCTAGATGGGACTTAGGCTCTGATGTTAAGCAGTGGTGATGAGGCAAGAGATGGTGAACAACCCGACGAGCAGTCAGTTAGCTGTTGAATATACTGTTGGAACTCACTGCCAAGGATAGGAGGAAATTAAAGGTAGCATTTGTGGATTATGTGACAGATTGATAGCACCATCTCACATTGCCTTATGGTTTCCAAAACGTGATACATCTTCCTTCCTTCCTCCCTTCCTCCCTTCCTCTTATTCACTCTCATAATCTTTCTCTTTCAGTCTTCCATATTTTCTCTCTGTCAATCCTTCCTTCCTTCCTTCCTTCCTTCCTTCCTTCCTTCCTTCCTTCCTTCCTTCCTTCCTTCCTCTCATTCACTCTCATAATCTTTCTCTTTCAGTTTTCCATATTTTCTCTCTCTTAATCCTTCCTTCCTTCCTTCCTTCCTTCCTTCCTTCCTTCCTTCCTTCCTTCCTTCCTTCCTCTCATTCATTCTCATAATCATTCTCTTTCAGTCTTCCATATTTTCTCTCTGTCAATCCTTCCTTCCTTCCTTCCTTCCTTCCTTCCTTCCTTCCTTCCTTCCTTCCTTCCTTCCTTCCTTCCTTCCTCTCATTCTCTCATAATCTTTCTCTTTCAGTTTTCCATATTTTCTCTCTCTTAATCCTTCCTTCCTTCCTTCCTTCCTTCCTTCCTTCCTTCCTTCCTTCCTTCCTTCCTTCCTTCCTTCCTTCCTTCCTTCCTCTCATTCTCTCATAATCTTTCTCTTTCAGTCTTCCATATTTTCTCTCTCTTAATCCTTCCTTCCTCCCTTCCTCCCTTCCTCCCTTCCTCTTATTCACTCTCATAATCTTTCTCTTTCAGTCTTCCATATTTTCTCTCTCTTAACCCTTCCTTCCTTCCTTCCTTCCTTCCTTCCTTCCTTCCTTCCTTCCTTCCTTCCTTCCTTCCTTCCTTCCATCTTGCCTAGTCTTTGGAAGGGAGAATTCATGCTTTTGCAATATCTGGTGACCACTTTCCTTCATTCCCCAATTCTGGGTAAGCCACTTCTGGATTTAGCAGGATACTGTCCCAACCACTGAAAAAGAAGAGACAATCTAAAATAGAATAAGCTATCTTTGGTAACGTGACCCCTTTCCTAACTATAAGAACTGCACTGCTCAGTATTACCAATCAACAGGACTGAAAAAATGCTGGGTATTGTAATCCCACAGCTTTAGGGGGGGCTGTTGTATGGTGCTTGCAGTGGCCTTTCAGGACTATGTTTGGCTATGTGGCATTAGAACTCCATGCGCTGTGCTTGTGCAAGATAATTGCTTCCTGGAGTCACCCATTAAGTATCCCACTGGGCTGGGCTTTTTCAACCCAAACGTAGCTGCAGAAAGATGTAACTAAGACTGAAACCCATCAGCCTTTTATAGAATATTCTCCCAATGCAGCTCCTGAGCCTAAATGACCTGTTTAGACATGTTGCATGAAGCCAGCTGAAAAGTTAAGATCTTACAGGCTGGTTGTTCCAGTGATTTGTGTTGATTTGTGTTCCCATGTACCCCCAAGATCAAATCAAAGCATGGCAAATTCCTAAGAGCTAGACATTCATTATTTACATGGACTTCTGGAGTAATGAGCCTGAAGGTCCCATCTTGATAAACAATGGGCCATTGCTTTAAGTCATGTGAACTTAGTTTCTGTGCCCTGACATTGAGGTTAATACTATTTTAAAAATTGCTTGGTGCACTTGGGGCCCATCAGAGAATATGTAATAAGTCCTGGTTGCATTTGCCTTGCTGTGTGAGATGCAGTTCAGCAGGCGTTGGGATGCTCACTCATATAGTTTGAGCTTGTCCTCATATTGCCATCTTTGGACCTGTAATCAACAGAGCGGTTCATGTGATTGAGCTAAATCAGTGCATATGTTCTTCTTGCTGTATCCCTAATATCTGACAACATTGTGGACTTTCTGTCTATGGGGGCTAAATCAAGGAATTATATCATAGGAAGGAGAAATCTGCATTTGCTTTGCAACAATTGATTGTTGATATGCATTACGTGTCAGCACTACAATTAGTTGTGGTCTTTTTTGTGTAATAGAAGACAAGGAAGGAGACTTCCAATCAGTCTGTGTGTGTGTGTGTGTGTGTACACACACACACATGCTGTTCTATTTAATTTTGAGGTTATGTATTTTTATTGTAGTTTTATTTGTAATTTTTTCCTTGTGGTATCCTCAGGGGCTATTATGATTGTTGCTTTAATATCCTTCAGTCATCCTGCAAAAAACTTATTTTAATTTTCCTGTGTTATTTATATGCAGTTTTTGTCCTGTGCCGCATCTCAAGATTTTCATAATTTTCTGTCTTGCAGCTGATTTTCTTTTTGGCTCTCTTCTCTTCCCCCTCCTTGTAGTCTTCTCTCTCTCTCTCTCTCTCTCTCTCTCTCTCTGGTATTTACATTTTAATTGTTTTCTTCTTTGAATAAACCAGCCTGGGAATATAATTGAAGGATGCTATAAAAATATTTGTAAATAAGGGAGAAGCAGACTTTTCGAAGATGAGCTTCTACCTTTCTACCTGGCCTTCCAAAGTCACCATGGGCCTTGAACCCACAGCTTTCTCCTGATCAGAAAAACTTACAAAGTAACACTGATTGGTTCTTTGTAAAGATGTCCTCAGGTTGGAAGAATCCATTCCAGTTAAAATAGCCAGGGCCATTTTAAATCCAGATCACTGCAAAGCAGGTTAGGGTTGAACCTTTACTCAAAAATTAATTTGTTCGGAAGCCTCCGTTATGTACTTTGGCGTATAGACCCAGAGAGAGATACTTAGAGACACAATCTTTCTGCTTTCTTTCTCAAAGGAAACATGGTTGCACTTTACCTCTCATGGGAATACTGAGGCTGGAGTTCATTTTCACAATCTAGTCTGAGTTACTGCTTTATCACATTGTTCCTAGCAAAGGTTTTACTCTACACAGCGGTGTTAAGGTTGGGAAAAAGACTTCAGGCACAGTCTCAAGAATCTGGATCCTCGTCTAACAAGGCAAGAATAACCCAGTTGGCTGTGAAAGACACTTTCAAGCAAGACAATGTTGTCTTCTGAAAGAGCCCTCATTACACATGTCCCCTTTCCTGTGCCTGAACCCCTCCAACAAACACTGGTGCACATTTTACATGGTCTGGAAGGAAGGATCAGACACCAAACAGACTACAGCTTGTGATGTTACCAACCCAGATTTCTGTCACTAAGACCAAATGCGTTTAGCCCCTTTTAGAGGTGTTTAAATTGTTTAAATTCATTGCAAAGGGAAGGAGAGATGAGTTGCTTCTGGCTCCCACCCGCAAGATATTTTTTTTCCCCAATAGACATGGTGTCCCTCTCCAAGCTCCCGTTCCCCGATATTATTTTGTCCTCCCAGAAAGGGAAGATGCTGAAACCCATCCTTCTTCCTTTGTCCCATCTCTGCTACAAATCCAGTGAAGGGATAAAGAAGCTGAATCATTCCTTTGCTTGCCCAAGGTACCAATATTGTGGTGTTCACCCAACAGGCTTAATAACAGTTGGGTGAATAAACCACAGCTATTTAAGTGCACACAAGGCACTAAACTATAAATATGGGAAGGGTAGATCGGAGTTGATTTGACTCAAAATATTGATTGAGAAAATCAGTCCTGCACATTAGGGTATACAAACTGAATCACTGAAGGAAGTCAGCCTGCTTCAGGCTTTTGAAACGATTTAGAACAAACGCAGGTGTATATGTGCAAAAGGAGCATGGATGCTCTAAAAAAAAAAAAATCAATGCTTCAAGGCGCTCCCTTTGATTTAGAAAACCAGTTCAGGGTTCTGACAGAATCTCTTCCAATCAAACCATTGCATGGCCCTAAACAATGGCAGCAAATGACCTGCACTGAGACAGAAGCCAGCCAGCCCCATTTAGGGTTAGTAAGTTGCATGAACATGGCCAACTGCTAGTTATATTGTCAGGATTACCAACTGGCTAGTGAAAAAAATGTTTTTGTCTTATGAAATGATTGGTCTTGAGTGGAATAATCCAAGAGATGGATGTTAGATAATCCTCTTTGGGACATTCGCTGTCCAAGGTGCTGATCCTCTCCCTGTCCAAGGTGCTGAATGGTTCTGCTTACTTCTAGAAGACAGTCCTCCCAACGGTAGACGGCATTAGCCCCAATATTTATCTTAACCCACTGAAATTGTCTGGATACCTCTTACCTTGTCTCCTGGTGACCACCCAGCCACTAGTTTGGGCATATCAGGCATACGCCTGATAGGCTTATGGTTTTTGTGGTTCCATCTCTAAAGCCTCGAGGCCTACCCACTCTTTCCCATCTGAAAAAGTCCCATGGGAAGTATGCACAAAGGTGGAAGGATTTGGCACTACCCACAGTGGAGGAAGGGTTGGTGAAGGTGATGGAACTTGCTGAGATGGTTAAATTGACCTCTTTGATCAGAGAAAAGACAATATCTATGTTTATTGCTGACTGGAAGACCCTTATGGACTTTTTGCATCAAACAGAAAAAAATGAACTTATGATTTACGGTTTTGATGATTAGGCAGGATAGATTTTAGAAAGAAGACGGTCATGATGGAACTTTAGCGAAAGAGGTAAATTTATCATTATACTTATAACTGCAGTAAAGAAGATCAGAAAACTCTAACTTTTTTCTTCCTTTTCAATTTTTTTTTACTTCCCCCCCCTTTCTTGCACCTTTACCTTTCTCTTTGATTTCTTTCTTTTCTTTTCTTACTTTATATACGTTTGAATTAGTTTTTATCTTCCTTTTTAAAAAATCTTTAGTAATTATCTCTCTCTCTCCCAGGGGAAGATGAGGTCCTTCTTTGGAATCGAATAGGAGGGTAAGAAGACCACCTCACCACTAAAATGGCTTCTCCTTTGAAAGGAATTAACAAACACTTGTTAAATCAGGACAGCAGAAAAAAGGAAGGATATTTTTTCCACCCAGCACTAATTTGAAAGATCAGGTCTAAATCTCCAGGGAACTATCTTGGGCAGCAGAGATCACCACACCTCCATGTTATTCCAGGAACACTCCCCACCCCACCTCCAAGCCTTTCTTCTCCTTCTTCCTCCTGTGCTTTGCCACAGGAAAATGGCAAAATTTCCCCAGCTATAGAAAAATCCCCTTCCCTTCTCCACAAAGATTTTGAAAATTAAAACTGAATTCTGGAAGGTTTTTCTCCTCCCCACCGTATTAGTAAGAATTAGATGGAATAATTTAATAAACAACATTTACTAGGTAACAGATTTGCAAGCCTTGTTTTGCTTGTCTGGTGGTGCAGTTGAGTAATTTTAGATTCCTGACTTAATAGTCTTGAAGAAATCCATTTTCTTTGGATAAGTGGACTAACTTCAACATTCAGCAAGGGAGCTGCATTGCATTGAGTGGGTTCTACTGTTCAGCCTTGGCATTTTCAGGTAGGATAGGGGAAAATCTGCTTGAAACCCTGGAAAATGAAAACGTTCATCAGGTTATGAGGATATAACTGCATCTGGGGTGTGTGGAATAAGGAACCATATCTGTTAGTTCATCTCCTTGGAGGAAAAGCACACATTCTAAATATAAATAGTAAAATTTCTGACTCTTTCTGTCCAATCTGTCTGTCTGGTCTGATTCCCTAATTCTCATTCTGGTAGAGTTCCAGTTCAGATCATTGGATGCCCCAAATAAAATACTCAGTTATACTCTCTGTAATTACTCTCAACTGGAGCTTGGCACCAACCATCTTTGGAAATTCTCCACCCAATTTGTGGGCAGAGAAAGTGGATGAACGCTTTCTTCAAGGGAAGAAGAAGTCCTCCATCCATTTCTCAAAGACAGCTTCCCCCCTTGGCAGGGACAGAAGCATCAGAATGGTAAATTCTCAATGGGAACAGTTCCCTCTTGAGGTCTTCTGATAAACGGAAACTTAAGAGAAGATAGTGCCATGAAAGATAGGACTGTCACACCCAGCCCTTTGCCACATGGACACCACACTCTCTCCAAGCACATTTCTCCAACATTCTCCTCAGAAAAAAGCGTCAACTTCTCATTCATCAGCTTGCATGAGAACTGATGGAGGACAGCCAAAGACTCAAGATGACTTCTTTGCCTGGAGACTTCTTTGCCTGCTTCTTCAGAAAGTACTATATGTGCCATGTTCAAATGAGCACACCTTCCCAGCCCTTGGATTCATCTCTGATGACTTGAGAAGAACTTCTGGACCAGGCTGGTGCTCTTTTGCTGCTTCAACTGGTTATCTAAGAGAACTTCTGGGTGAGGGTCATGTCCTGTGGTGGGCCCGATCTGAACTTCTTTTCTCACATTTCCAGCTTCTTTACTTGATGGTAGGCCATCCTCTTGCTGTCTACTTTTCCCTGATGCCCAAGCTTTCTAGGATCTGGGTGATAGGGGGGGGAAATATATTCAAGGATATGGTGCCCTCTTGCATTTGGAAGAGTTAAATGAAGTCTGAAATGGCCTTCTGCTCTCTGCCCCCAAGGCAACAGGTCAGGGTTCCATGCCCCTCAAACAAGAGAGCAGAGATTTCATGCTCTTTGCACCTTAAGTCTCATTTCCCACACACTCAAAAAAAGCTCTACAAAATAAGACACTTAGTGATACAGCCACATGTTTTGCAGGCATGTAATAGATGTGCCTTTTCCATTTCCCCCCTCCCTATACACATAGAAGCTCTTACATACTGGTGTGTATCTATGGCACCCCAAAAATAATCCCATTTTCTGCCATCTACTGGACTCGAAACTCACCCCTTGGGTTTGCCCAACATGCTAAGGCTGCAAACAAGATTGGCCGGTTTATGTCTAGTCACGCAAGTAGATTCTCTCATTCCAGCACACTGTCAAAACATGCCAGAAGTGTCCACACCACTTCGTTTGGAACCGCACATCCTCTTCTCCACCCGTACAAGGGTGTGGGTTGGCTTCCCACGCATGCTAAGAGGAGGACAATATTATCAGCAGACACCAAAGGCTATAGACCCATTTGAAAAGGTTCTTTGCCAACGGAGCATGGCCTTATGGAGGTACCTATTTTATTTCTGCACCGTCTCCCACAAGTGGGCACATGTTTGTATTTCCCCGCTTAGATTTATTCTCTTGGTTTTACAAAGTAATGCAAAGAACCTGCTTCTTGCTGGTGGGGGGATGCGTGCACAGTTTTGAGCGTGTGACACCAAATCTGCGCATGTGTGCATTGGTACACCAGTACCAACGTCTTCCTCGTATCTGTCGGTTGCCTGACCATTCGGTGATCTGCTAATTAGTAACCTGGACGTAGACGCACACCTTAGCTAGAGAGTTGGGTACACTTTCCTACCCAGGAGCAAAGTTCAAAGCAGAAACATCTTTGCAGCTGTTGTTCTGCAAAGGATCAGGGCACACATGTGCTTTGGCGTACTCCATGTGAGGAATGATGCTACCCCTTTAAGGATTGACCATCTCGCCTGCCTTAAAAGTCGCAAGCAAAGGGGTCCAAGGTGGAAGATCCAGATGAAGATATTATTCTTCAGAAGGTAGCTAGCTAAGCTTTTGAAACCGATGGGGGGCGGGGGGGGGGAGGAATGGGCAAGCAATAGAGTTGAGCTAGCTGGCATTTGGGTTCCTGCTCCCCCCCCCCCTTGTTTTTTCCCTTTACATCCTAGCCTTGCCGCCCGAGCTGGAGAGAAGAAATACCAAGATGACATTCTGACTGTAAATAAATAAACTAAATAATTCAGGGCGAATTTGCCAACTGTCAGCCACGCTGATTCCCAGCCAGTCCCTCGGGGAGGTGGGGTGGGAAGGTGGGGAATCCAGAGGCTGTGGATAAGCCAACCCAACTCTTACGAAAGGAGGGGGAAGGAAACAGGGGACAAGGTGACCAGGGACTGTTTTCCACCCAACCCTCTCCTCGGCTTTCTGGAGCCTTCCTTCTGTGAATGCCCACCTGTTTCCACAGTGCTGGGGGCTATGCACCTGTGCTCTCCTCTGCCCCCCCCCCCCAATTCCTAGATCCTCCTCTGCTCGAATGGGCAGGAAAAATCTGAGACAGGAAAGCTCCTCGCATCCTCCTCGTAGATGGTCTCCATCCTCAAACGCGTGCCTAGTTCTGGCTGTTAATTTTCAGTGCCCCCACCGCCATCCCAGTGCAGGAAGGCAAAGGAGACGGGGCGGCATCAACAGGAGTCTGAAAAGTTTTGGTGGGGATGGGGGGTGGGGGGGTCCTCCTGTTCTTTCTTTAAAGACAGAGGCATCTCCTAGGTCCCAGCCTGTCCCTAAGATCGCACCTTTGGCTGTCCATCTTCCAAGTCAAGGATGCTGGTTATGGCAAACCGCCCCCCCACACACACACCGCTCCAGCAGGATGGATGCCCCCCTCCCCAACTGACAGCCACACACATTCACCAGTCAGATGGCCGGGTGAAGGGCAACTCATCCAGATTTTGAACAAAGCATCGGATCCCCCTTTTTTGAGCTCGGGTGCTTTCCTGCACCAGCTCCTTGCTCCCGGGGGGGCTCAGCGCCCTCCTGCTTCCTCCGTCCTCTTCTCCCCCCTCCCCACATCCCTCTCTCCCCCCAGAAAGCAGGAGGATGCATACCTGAGATTTTTCCTGGGGTCCATCCTCCAGCTGCGCTGCTCTCCCCACATTTTTCCAGCGTTCGTTGACCATCTTCTGGAGAAGGGGGTTCCGGGGTGAAGAGAGAAGACCACGCTCCACGCCGGGGGTCTCCCTCTGCCCGGCTCTGAGGGGTCCCCGAGAGGCGGCTGGCGAGAAACAACAGGAGGCCAAGAGTTCCTCAATGGGGAGGCAGTGAAAGAAGCGAGGGGGTAGTCTGTGGGGTGTTTTTCCCCCAAACCGGCGGGGGGAGGCTGAATCCAGAGCGAGCCGCCAAAGCTTTGAAGGTAACGTCTCTGAGCCGAGCAGCTCTGTTGCAGCCGGCTGTCTATCCCCGTCCTCCTGGCTCCCATGCAGATGGGGAGGGGGCAGTGGGGATGGGGAGGGACGCACCGCTTTTAAAAGAAACACGCAGGCTGGCATTCACCCTGGCGGCGTTCACGCAACCCTCCACCTGGATATGGATTTCCTTCTGCCTCTGGGTGTGCACGGCACATTGAGCCAGGAACTCACCAGACTGGGGTGGGGTGGGGTGGGGTGGGGTGGGTTGACCCCACGTGTGAAATCATCCCCCACCCCCCAAAGAAAGTCTCAAAGCCTTAGTGCATGTCAACGTTAACCAAGTTTAAGAACCAAGCATTGGGTGAAGGCATCTGCTGGGGCTTCCCCTGCTCTGGGTTGCTAGGTTGTGTGAACACGCTTGCCCACAGTCGAGAGGGAAATTCTTCCCCAAGGCTTTGTGGAAACAGGGCTAGAAGGAAACTGAACGATGGATTTCATCTGGAAGCAGTGCAGATGTGAATGGACCCTCCCTGGGGGTTTGTGTGTGTGTGTGAAGTGAGAACACGTCTCAGCCAACTAGATTATACAGCCCCCACCCCAACCCATTGTATTTCTGAACACAAATAAAAATACTTTTGTTCATGCCGGATGTTTCAACCTCCTGTTTTTATCCTTAATCATCTTCTTCACCAAGGTCTCCCCCACCTGTCCCTCCCTCCGCTCTGGCTGCAGGCAAATTCATCTTGAGAGTTGATCTCCTGCTGGACACCCCAGGTTTGAAGCAAGCCTGGTTCACAAGTGCAGGCTTTGTGGCCAGAGAGCAGAGCCCACAAACCAGGCATGTCAGCACAGCGATGGTGGGATTAACCCATCATTTCAAATGCGTAGCCTGGGATTTGTCACAATGGGGGTTCCTACATTCAAGTTGCATCCACACGATCCAGGGTAACCAGATTAACCAAGCTTGATGGCCAGGTTTGTATTGCTTGCAAATACCAAATCATATTCAGGTGTAAATTGATGGTCTGGTGGGTTCTGACAACACTCTGAAGTTGGAACTACTCAACCCATTTTAACCGAGTTTTGCCTGGATTGTGGCTACATTAGGATGACACCAAAGAGACCTCATGGCTGCATTAAATAGTAGGCTGAAGGTTGATTAATGTTAACCTTGGCTTGTTTCTGAGGCTTAGTATGTTGTATGAAGCCAGCTTTGTTAAATAATGATCATTGTGTGAATCCAGCAACTTCACAATCCAGTAACTGAGTTAAGCACTGTGTGTGACCCCAGCCAAGACGTGAAGAGACACCCCTCAACATCCATAATTTAGAATAACAATTATGTCCCAGCGGGATTCACGTGATTTGCGAACGGCAGCTGGCAATTCCAACCCAGATTCAAATGTGAGATCAACAAGATCTCAGTTGCATTAAACCATGGTTTGCTTAATTGTGGTTTGTTGAAGAAAACACCAAAGATGTCGTGGTCAATGTTGGATTGAGAGCCTGGAGATCCAGATCTAGTCCCCCCCCCATAGCCACTGAGGGTCCCTGGATAATTTGACCCAATCGCTCACTCTCAACCCAGTCTAGGGTGATGCCTAAGTAAACTGCCTTGAATCCATATGCATCCATGATGATGGAAAAACGATGACTTGCACGTGCCACCATTACAAGCTTGCATCTATTGTCTGATGCAAGTCATGTCCCTCTCCTATCATGCCTGAGCTCCTGGGGAAAAGTTGGGATATAACTCTAATAGATAACCGCTTGCTGATAAACCATGGTTTGCACCCCCAATGACTGGTGTCTTCCACCAGGAAAACCTTTAGAACAAGGGCACAAAACCTGTTGAGTGTTCAGACTCGCCTTGAGTGTTCAGAGTCTACCTCTGGGAAGGAGAAGCAGAAACTCCTCATGAGGAACCCCTTCCCCATGAATAAAGCTCTCCTCTTCAATAAGAACCTTCCAAGATGATCTCAGATGGTCAACAACTCAGCTTTGGGTGGGGCTTGAAAAAGGCAGCCTTAAAACTCTTCAGGGGGCCATGGCCGGTTTCTTCCAGTGGAGCTTGAGAAAAGAAATGAGGATTTGTGGATCCATCTTCCATGTTGAGGTTTTATGGAACATTCTGCCTCGGATTTGGACAATGCTGACCAGGTACAACTTAGCTGTAAGTTAGTTGGGGAGAAACTGTCTGGATATTCTTAACCCCACCCCACCTTGAAGGGCTGTTGTGGAGATCCGTTGCCCCTTGGAAGAAGGAAAACAGGGCAAGATTGCCTCCTTAAAAGGAATATGGTAATGGGAGTTGGTGGGGGAAGAGAGAAATTAATTTTCCAAGATTGTTTTTGCAGCTGTTAATCCTCTTTTTTAGAGCCCTGGGAAGACCTTGGAAAACATGGAGGAGGATGGATGGATGGGAAATAAGGTTAGGTAGCTACTATAATACTATAGATCAGTGTTTCTCAACCTTGGCAACGTGAAGATGTGCGGACTTCAACTCCCAGAATTCCCCAGCCAGTATGGCTGGCTGGGGAATTCTGGGAGTTGAAGTCCACCCATCTTCAAGTTGCCAAGGTTGAGAAACACTGCTATAGATAGGAATGGATAGATGAGTTTTGTTCCACTACCTCAATGAGTTTGTGCAAAATACCTCTGAACTAACCCATTTTCTGCGTCCATACAGTCCACCGAATTACAAGCTGATGAAACAAGCCAGCATTCCAAGCTGCAGAAGCTAACCAAGTTTAAGCCAATCAAGTTGGCATGCTGTGTGAATGTGGGTACTCAGTCTTTAACAGACCTGCTGATTGCCTTGCAGGCTCCTTAGCTGCCCCCCCCAAATATTGCTCCCTAATCAAACCCTCATTTCCAGGGTCCCATTTATCCGGCCTCCCTAAGCCAAGATGAAAGAGAAAGCAACTTTTGATTGCTGGTGCCAATGTGGGTGGTTGGAGAATTGGGACTGATGATAACTGATCCAGAATCCAGTTTCTGAAGCCAGGTAATGTAAGAATAGCAAGGAAAATTGAAATCGAAGCATACCTTTTTTTCAGACTCTGGGCCTCAGCTTTCTTAGAGCCTCAGTATTCCTCAGCTGTGAAATGGGAGGGCAAAACGTTTCTCTTTCAGCTAGTCTCCGCGCAGCTCTGTTTGGCTGCCCGGAAAGTTTTTTCTGGTTTCCATCCCGATTGGTAATAACTCATAAGTTCTCTTTTTTGATTTCCTACTTTGATGATGAGGCCTGAGGGCGCCTCTAAAACTCTGTGCCAAGCCGTTGCTGAAACCGTCAGCTTGCATAAATCATGTACATATGCAGATTTGCTCTGATTTTGCATAATTGATTCAGGTGGTGGTGGAGCTTTTGCATAATTTCTTTTGCTGATGTGGCCACGGGGAAGACGGGCCGTGAAGCCTCCCCCACCCCCGAACTGCCGATTTGGATTAATGCTCTGGGAATCCAGTAAATCTCTCCTGCATTTTTTATAGCCATAAGGACTAGAAACTTGATGTGCACCTTATTATTATTTTTTTTTTAGGGGAGAGCCATGGGAAACTGAACGTTGTTGCTAGTTGTTTCTTCAAACGCATTCCTGCAGAAATGCAAAAAAGGTCTTTGTCTTTGTGGGGCTGGGGTGCGAATGATTGTCTCTTGGTATTCTTCCCCAACAGTTAGTCCAAAGGAAGATCCTGTTTCATGTTAGAATCTGGAACAAAATGGAAGTTTTTGTTGCTTTTTTTAATTGGCAGCCCCCAAAATTGGCTGTCACTTTCCCCATCTCTCCCTACTTTCCCCATCTCTAACCT
This sequence comes from Python bivittatus, assembly GCF_059951505.1. NCBI lineage: Eukaryota > Metazoa > Chordata > Lepidosauria > Squamata > Pythonidae > Python > Python bivittatus. Next base: position 7,695,528 of record NW_028277076.1, on the reverse strand, counting down.
TTTCCTATCTGTAATCTTAAAAAGTTTCCCAACTAGACTGCTTGCTTGCTTGCTTCCTTCCTTTTCTGGGGGCTTCTGGGACTTGGAGTCCATGCATCTCAAAGTGTGCTGGCTAGGGGCTTCTGGGAGTTGGAGTCCATGCATCTCAAAGTGTGCTGGCTGGGGGCTTCTGGGAGTTGGAGTCCACACATTTTCAAGCTGCCAAGGTGGAGAAACACTGCTCTAATGCGTTAGCCACCTTCCTCCAAGAAAAAACTTTTTTCCTCCTTTCTTCAATGAGATCCACTTTTTCAATTGGATGGGCGAATACCCCCAACTGGAAAGAAATGGGGGTAGGGGGAGATGGGGAAGAATCTTACCTTGCTGCTGGCAGAATTGATTCAAGTAAGAGCCAAAGAATTGGGTTCCTGCGTTCAACTCAGTCTCCTGTTTCTGGCAGAGAGACACAGCGACGCGTATCTAGCAAGCCGGGTTGCGCGTTCGCTTCTGTTATGGGCACGGCTGCTTAAGAAGGATGCTGAGTAGGTGAAAAGTAGGGAGAATGAAGGGAAGCAGAGGAGATGTTGGGGAGATGGTTTGGGGTAGCCTTATAAAGAAACATTGAAGGGCCTGGTGGGAATTATGGCTGTGCTTTCCTTGAAGGGACATTGTAGTCTTCCTCTCTCCGGCTGGAGATAGGAAGGCTGGGCTAAGATAAACCCGAATTCTTGGTGCTTTGCAATCTCACACTCTTCTTCCTTAGAAATAGCAAGTTTAGAGGCTGAACCCTGATCCTTTTTAAAAAGCAAAGGGGTGGGGAGGATTAACATAAAGATTCCAACCCATTCTTGGATTGCAACTCTCTTCCCCAGCCCTGGTGCCTGTGAATGGGAATTGTTGTCTAAGATCTAGGTCAGGGAATTGCTTCGCGTGCCCCCTGGGGGGGTTGCGTGTCTTGTTTGAACCCACCTTGCTTTGAACCATGATTTGAATAAGCCGTCTTTGAGCTGAACCAGTTCTGTCATGCTTGTTAAGCTGTGCCCTCTACTGTCCAACCAGAATAGTCCAAAGCGAGCAAGCTGCGTTGATTTATTCATTAACTCAAATATTAATTAAATTTATATTTGTCCCAACCCCTTGCTTGCCTTGTGTGAACCCAACCAACTAATTTTCTGGTTCAAACCAACCCCGGCGTGACATTTAAGCCCCATCTTTGCCGACTTTCGCCCTTTAAATCAAATTTCCGGATGATCTTAAGCTGCGGGAAAGGGGTGCTTTAATTGCAAGGAGAACCTTTGGAAGGATGTCTGCTTGGGTAAAATCGGGAAGCTGAGCTCTGCGATGGTGCCAGGCAAGACTCTAACCTTTCAGATTTCAGGGTTGAGGAATGCTGTATCTAGGGAGTCAAGAAGGCGCTCGGAAAATTGTACTCCAGCATGTCCTGTGCTACTTAATTATACGGTTTTGCAGATTTGAGGCCTTGTGTCCAACGCGTGTGTCATTTTCCGTTGCTCCCAAGGCACTGCCAGCCAATAAAAGCAGCTGAAGATGTGCGTCCTCCAGTGTGCAATTTTGCTGCTTGTCTCGAATCTCTGCAATTGCCTCCTTCTCTGTTCCCCAAGTTGCTGGCTGGGGATTAAATGTCTCCCGAGGAAGAAGGGGGCAATTAAAATCTGGGCTTTGTGAAACTCTCTCCTCGCCCCCTCATCCCACCTCCCGTTTACAGGCAGAGACGCTGGGTGGGATTCTTTCTCTGGTGTATCTCCAGAGGAAACGGCAGATTTCCAACTTTCTCAAGGCCAAGATGATCATTTTAGAGATGTTGGTATGATGGCTGCTGAAAATCTCTCTGGAAAAGTTTTCCCCTGCTGACTTTCCTTGGGAATGAATACAAGTGGGTGGGAAGGCAGGAAACTGCAGACTTCTGGATAGTGGCTTGTGTGTTCCCCATCTCTCTGTCCCTCTGCAGCCTCCCTGGCTGCCCCCTTCCCAATCTGAGAAAGCCCCCTAGGCAGAGCTGCCCCTTGAAGTCTCCCCTTGAGATTGAATGGAAGTGTGAGAAGCCAGGGAGGCTGCAGAGGGCTAGAGAGAGGATGGGCTCCTCCCCACCTCTCTATTTCTCTGCAGTCTCCCTGGCTGTTGTCATTTCCCCATCCCAAAAAATTGCAGAAAGAACAGTCTCCTGAGGGATTCTCCTTGGGATTCATTGGAAGGAGTGGGAAGCCAGGGAGGCTGGAGAGAGGATTGTCTGTTCCCCATCTCTCACTCTGCAGCCTCCCTGGCTGTCCATGCTTCCCCATCTGAGAAATCCCTGGGAGGGGCTCCTTGCTGAGTTTGTCCCTTGGATTGAATAGGAGAAGCCAGGGAGGCTGCAGGCAGCTGGAAGGAAATAATGCAATCAATGGCGAGGCCATCAAATTGACAAACCTTTTGCTCCTTCGCTCAATGATGGCAAAGTTGCCAATCCCCTTGGGGAACTGGTCAACATTTCTTTTCTCCCCTAAAATTCATTTTCCAGGGAAATTCTTTTCTCAGATTGAGAACCACTAGAAGCAAAGTGCAAAGATTTCATCTGCACTAAGGCGTGTCTCCAAGCCTTGGAATGGATCTGTGGTCTGCTCTGCAAAGCAAATGTTCTCTACCCCGTCCGTAGGAAAACAGTTCCCAAGGCAACTGAGCATAGTAGTTAAAGCAGGCTGGGGAGACCTGCCAGATGTTGCTGAATGAATTTCCTCTCTTTCCCATCCTGAAGGAGGCCAAGTGTTGTACTCGGAGGGCTCTAGGTAGCCTTGCCTTGAATTAAGCAAGGTCTCTCAACTCCTATCTCACAGCTCCCAAACTGCACTGCTGAAATTTAACGGCCAAATGGTGATTTTTCCCAGTGCAATATTTTATGGAGGGTTGTTTTCCAATGAAAGAACAGATAAAATCACAGCATTAAGTGCCTGTATTTGGCTTTCAGTTTAACCTCCCCAACCTTTGCAAACACACAGAGAAAAATCAGAATTTTCTCTGTATTTCTCCCAGGAATGTTACAATTAGGGCCGTGTCAGTGGTGGCCTTTGAAGGAAGGAAAAGACGATGAGAATCATGGTTGAAAAAGATTTCTCAACCCTTGAATTAGTGTGTCCAGACAGGATCTGGGAGATCTAAGTTCACTCCCCATCTAGCAAGCGATGTGTACTTAGTCGCCTGGTTCACACAACCCCCCAAACCTAGTTAACCAAACGTGATGCTTGTATTCTTCTAAGAGTCTGAGTAAGTAAGCCAGATCATAAGTTCTGATTCTCCACACTTGCTAAGATATCCCCCAGTTCTTCTTGAGTGGATTCTAATACATTGGGTGAACCCAACCAACTACATCACGGCCTCCGATTCTCCCCACTTGCTAAGATAAAACCACAATATTCCCCAGTTCTTTTAAATGGATTCTAGTATGTGGCGTGAACCCAACCATCAGCTACATCCTCTCTCTCTTTCAGACTAGGCATTTGGATCCTGTCTGTGAGTCTTAATACAGTTGAGAACTTGGAAGACATTTGTTGGGTGGTTCAAGGAACCCCGAGTGTATCTAGAGATTCTTGCCAGAGACTAGGATGTTGGGACTAAATTCATTTTTCTTCTGAACCTGCAGAGGTGTTTTTTGCTGACCTTGCCTCAGCTTGGAAGCAAAGCAGGGCCAGATTTGGCTTGTCACTGGATGGGAGACCACCAGCAAAACCCCACCCCGTAGAAGGCCACGCCAAATGACTTCCACGTTACTACTTAGCAAACTGTGCCTAGGTTTCCAGGGTTCAACTTGAAGGAGGCAACTGACAGAGGCAAAGATGGGGGCTCCAATTTTGACATTGCAGCTGCCAACCTGATACTGGTCTACACTGGGGGAACCCAATCTGGACTTCATGCTTGCTAGCCATTGTGGGAAATAAGATTTGGGACTGGAGAGATATCCTTGATCTGTTTCTGACTTGGTTTTTCCCTGTGGAGCTGGGCTAAATATGTTTACACCTGATTGTGGCACCATTACAAAGATTCACATCTGTACCAGTTCTCCTCCTCCTCCTCCTCTTCTCTCTCCAGCTCCCCTGCTCTTCTTAATGATGCATAGAGGGGAAAGTGATGTTAGATAGGAAAGAGGTATATTTTTAGGCTCACTCAATTTGGAGAGAGGGATGTCAGGAGTCTGCCCAAAAAATGTTTCCCCTCTTTCTCTCAAAGCTTTGGGAAATCTTAACAAAAGTTAAAATCTGGCCTTCTCATTAGCAATCTCAGGTTCCTCGGGGCTTGAGCTGTGCAGGGGAGGGCAGAAAATGAAGATCCAGGGAGGAAAACATTTGGACAATCCTTGGAAGCCATTTCCTCTTCCCCCCAGAAGCAAATATTTGGGTACGTTTTTGAGTACCACTTAGCCATAAATGCATTCATCGGTCGGTTCGTTTTGCCAATAAACAGTCATAAGATCCTCTTTGTTCTGTGTCTGTGTTGGTGTGCAAACTTTTGGCAAAGAAATCTAAAAGTGCAGGGAAATCTGGCTTGGGTTTGGTCAGCGGTAGCAGAAAATGAAACTTTCAGCATGCAACTTTGGAGCATGTCACAGAATGCACCCACAGAAAAGGCATTGCTTTACAAGCGGTGTTTCCGTCTGAAAATGGCGTTGGGTATTCAGAGGATTTTAAAGAGGAGCATGCAACTGAAACCAGAGCTTTTCCTCCTAGGACTGATGGATAAACAGTTAGAGAAGAGTCATGGGACACTGTTTTTATACATGATGACCGCAGCGAGATTATTGTACGGACAAAGATGGAAAGATTTGGCACTGCCCACCGGGGAGGAATGATTAGTGAAGGTGATGGAACTAGCTGAGATGGCGAAAATGACTTCTTTGATCAGAGAAAAGCCAATATCTATGCTTATTGGGGACTAGAAACCCCGATGAGCTCTTTGCGTAAAAAAGGAAAACAAGGAACTTATGATTTATGGTTTTGATGATTAGACAGGCTAAGCTATAGAAAGAAGAGACTCATGAAGCAGCTTTGGGGAGAGAGGTTAAAATATAACTGTATTTATAACTGCTGTGAAGAAGACCGGAAGCTACTTCTTTAATCGACCAGTTAAATCCGGTCTTTTCTATTTTTCTTCTACTTTCTTTCTTTCTTTTTACACTTTTAGCTTTTTCTTTTCTTTTTCTTTTTCCTTTTCTCTCTCTCTGTTGTTGTTGTTCTATTTTAGTTTGTATTCGTTCTTATTGCTGTTAACAATGTAACAGTAGATTTTAAAACTGGGTCCTCCACAAAGATAGAATTAGCATCTAGGCAGAAACATCTTGACACCCTCCACCCTTGCAAACATCCCTGGGGGCTCTCGTTAGATCAGGAAATCTTGTTTCTGAGATCTTATCCTTGCTTGAAGATGACTGAAAGATCCCTGGAGACTTTGCTACCAACTTCTCATATTAAGTTCACAGACTTTGATGGCATTTTCTGTCATTTTTTCAAGTCTGCCCAAATCTGTTGAATGATGCTCATCCTTGCTAGGGCATAAATATCTTTTTTTTTTATTATTTTTTTGCAGGGGGAGAAATGGAAATTTCTCTGCCTGGCCCTGGTTTAGATGCTCTCTAGGCCAAATAAGTAGCGATTAGCAAATTTTACTTAGAATAAAATGGATGCAGTGGACCCTTTCGAAGGATGCTCGGCTCAGATGCACAGACTTTGAAAAAGGATCTTCATGCTGGTTGATGGGGTAAAGCAGATAACCGGGCAAGGAATGGATTTCTGGAGGAATTTAGTCATCTGTTGCAATTAAGCTTGCTGTCTCCAATCTGACATTTCTGGATATGTTGGATCCCAAACCCCATTATAGTCAGGAATTACATTTGGCACACTCCTGCAAGATGCCAGATTGGAGACATCTGACAAGCATTAGGTGGATTGGATTAGGGTTTTTTTTTTTTTTTTAATGAACATTGCTCTGGAATTTCCTCCACGTTCCTTCTTATTAATAGTTTAAAATAATTTGCTTTTGACAGCTGGTTTTACAGGCGCCTTCTACAGTGCAAAGGGTTCTTTTCCTTTCTTTCTGCCCCATTTTCCCAAGCTGCAATTAATCACCCAGAAGGATTCTAATAGGAAATTGAAAGGGTTATTCTGTAATTTTTTTTTAAGGAAGCGAAAAATGAACAACCGAAGTCATTGCAAACTTCTAATGGTTTGACAGGATCTGATGGTTGCAACCAAAGTGGATGGTAGAAGATAGGAAGGGCTACAGAACTGAGTCACTTGAAGGCTCCTTGGTCAGCTCAAATAGGACATTATGCTTCCTGGTAAGCCATAGTTGGTTTAAACATGGTTTGAATAAACCACCGTTGGGTAGGTTTGTTGGGCAGTCTAAAGTAGAAGTCCCTTTTTGCTACAGTTCAAGCTGGCTTTGTCCATTATTGCTGAAAACGGAAGGCAGTGTTCCTCTGGAGGTGAAGAAACGCATGAATTTAGACCCTATTTCAGTCATGTCATAGTTAAAAATAAAAAAAACCACATCTGTCTTTGCCTTTGCCCCATACGTGTCAAGTATGTAATCCTTGTCCAACCTTAAGCATGTTGTCTGAGATGGTCTTAAGCTCTAAATGGTTTGATAGCGGTTTCTTGAACTAGCTATGATTGGATGGGTTCTCCAGCACAGCAGATCAAACCTGGAAGCAACCGCGTTGCAACTTCACATCTCTGGCGAACTCAGACATTGACTAGATTCCTCTGCTGTGCTAAGCCGTGGTTTGTTGGGTGGCTGGGTCGGGCCATCCAACTCCAACTGTAACTGATCTGGGGCTGAGTCGAAAATATGGGGAAGAACTGGGGCGATTAAAAGGGAAAGTTTCACAGCCAGCATGTTGAGAATTTTGGGATCTCCCACGGGCAGGGCTGAGTGCCAGGTTGGAGAGAGCTGACCTTCTAAAGTCCATCATCCTCCGAAGGAAGCCTGGCACTGTTCTGGATGGGCTCGGTTGGCTTTACGGCTTCTAGTTGCCGACCCCAACTTCTCTTCTGTTTTCCAAATACCCTTGGTATCATTTCACCTTGAGGCTCTAATCCGATTCAGCGGCTAAACTCAAAGGCCCTGGATGGGTCCTTGGTGGTGCCCAACTGATTTGTCCCCCTGGCAGGGGTTCAGTGGCATGGTGCTATCTCAGAAAGCCACAATACGGGCAGACGGGAGCTCCCTGTTTTGCCTTAACTCTTGCCGATAAAATTTACCATTAAAAGTACATTTATCGGCTTCCCACAACCCTGGAAGTCCGCAGAGGGAGCGATTCAGTCGACTTGTCACACTCCAGTGTTCAGTGCAGCGAGTTAAACAACTGGATCTTTTCCAACCCCAGCAACTCATTTTCCACTGCCGAAGCCGCGAACATACCGCGGCTTGACGTTTAATTTAGCATCTAACATACCTTGACATAAACCTATAATGCAATTGCAAGAGCAGTGGGGGAAAAGCTGAGGGAGGCCGAAGAGAAGGGTTACTCAATCAGGGAACGAGTGGCTCCCTTCTGTGCACATTATGTACAATAATACGTGCATTTTATTTTGGGTCTTCCGCATCTGCACTCGACAGTCGCTCCAAATGGGGCGGCAAAGGGCGTGAGAGCAAACAGAAAAACGTTGCAAAGATCCACACAAGATGTTCCTTTCCTGCGTTTGCACTCTCGGGCATTCAGGCACACGCACTCCAGCAGGTCCAGGAGCAAAGGAGAGCTTGAATGTTGGCGAGCGAGCATCATCTGAGCAAGAGCTTCCCGGTCCCCTTCCCACAGCAAACCTAGACTAACTCTGGGCAGAGTCGAAGGAAAGGGCAAAGGGTCCAAATGCCAGCTGCCGTATCTGAAACGGGCCGAGCCAAGGAATGGCCAAGCCATTTACAGTTGTGTTTGATTGATTTTAATTGTGGTTTTAATGGTTTGAACTGGTTGGCTATATAAATCGGACGGACGGACGGACAGACATAGGTAGGTAGGTAGGTAGGTAGGTAGATAGATAGATAGATAGATAGATAGATAGATAGATAGATAGATAGATAGATAGATAGATAGAAGACATGGATGAACGGAGGGATAGATAGATGATAGAATGGATGATAGATTGGATGGACAGACAGGATGATGGATGGATGGATGGATGGATGGATGGATGGATGGATGGATGGATGGATGGGTTAATCAGGGTTGGGGCGATACATTCCCTACCCCTCAAAAAAAAAAAAAAAGTATTGTAACCCTGGGAAAACTAATCCTTGCTCCTTAGGGAGGCATTGCTTTTATTAAGACCCATGAAAATGCCCCAGGACTGAGCAAATTCCTGCATTCCGCTGAGCGAATTGGGAGAAGGGATGGGAGGCAGGGGGGAAAATCAGCAGGAGAAAAATTCAAAACTTAGGCCAGCCGTTTTAACCAGGAGTTTAGGAATCGATGTTCAGATTATTGGCGAAATGCATTGGTTAGTAAGCCATGGGCCAGTGACGTTGAGCATTCAGCTCTCTTGCTGTGGGCGAAATATCGAAATATCTCAGCTAGGAGCAGGACAAAAAAAATAAGCAGAAATATCTATATATACTGTATTAGGAAAACTGGGGATTTAATTCTAGGGGGTGTCACTGCAGGAAAATAGTGGGGCATTGATAATAGTTTATGGGAATTGGAACGCTCCAGATGTGTACATTGTAGTTTTGCCCCATGCTTGCTAACAGCAGGTGGCAGGACTGAGCTACTGGTGGCTGAGCTTAGTTTGTGCTTGGATGGGAGGCCACCAGGAGATCCAAAACCCCATCCTGGGGGCAGGATTTCCATCTGGGCAGCAGTTCCGCAAAGCAGTTTCTCACAAGGGTCCGAACAGCAGTTCCAATGGTTGCAAAGGGAAAGTTTGTCTTGCTGGGTGGAGGGGCGGGGGCTATTTCCATCGCATTTTGGATGTCCCACTGGTGCATCTTCGCCCCAAGGCAGCCCGAAGTCATAAGAGTTCTGCCTGCTTTCTCCTTTTTATCTACGCTTTTTATTAAAGACGTTCACAGAAATAAAAGAGGAGCTTGAAATAATATAAAGTGAAGCGAAAGAAAGAAAGAGAAGGAAGGTGTGAAAAGGAATACAAGTAGAACAAAAGAGAAGATATTTAAAGAAGCAACTTCGGGTCTTCTTTGCAGCAGTTACAAAGGAAATGTTCGTCTGTCCTCCCTCTTTAAGATTACATCGTAATTCCCTTCTTCCCATATTCCACCCTTTGGCATCAGCAGATCTATAAATCAGTTTTTTTCCACGTTCAGCCAAAAGTCCGTAAGAGGTTCTGGTCTTTAATGGAAGCATCTGGTGTCTTATCTCTGCTCAAACAGGTCAGCGTGGCCATTCCTGCAAACTCCATCTTCACGATCCATTCTTCCATTGTGGGTATTTGAGTATCTTCCCACCTTTGGGCCTAGGTTCTGCCCGCTCTTGAACTGTGCCCGCATCCTTCAGCTGCCAGCTGGGGGAATCTCAAACCGCCTCCAAATTGTACCGTAAGGGCTGTGTTTGCACAGCCGGCTGGACTGCAAGCTAGCCAACGCTGTTTTAAGCTAGCCCGCTGAGCGAGCCCGCTCCCTGCGGTTCACGGTTCAGCGTGCCCCCACAAAATTAAGCTAATTGAGTAAGCCACGGTTCATTTAACGATGGATTAATTGCTCTGCAAACCGTCCAAGAGGCAGCAACTCTGGCTGCCCCATTGTCACTGGGTTTTCTGTTTGCAAAGATATTTAAAAAAAAAAAAGATCCAGGAAGGGGGAGATGCAGAGAGAAATTTGGACCGGTGGAAGAGCCCCTTTTCCGAACGGGTGTGGGGGAGAGGCCTGGACTGAGAGGGCAGCGATGATAAAACAGCTGAGAGTTGTGCCATGGCTGGATTTTTAAAAAAATCTCTTTAGGGACTCCTAATCTCGGAGGGAATAGTCCAGCTATCCCAGGCTGGCTAATCAGCGCGCAGTTTTCTCACCCTTGCTTGCCAGTGGGGAACGCGCTGGTGGGCTAGCATCTTGTTTCTCACTCCAGCAGAAGTGGGCTTCGGTTTGCCCTGGTAGGCAGTCCCCGAGGGAAGGCAGAAGTAAATAAAGACTGCTTTTCGTTGTCCGTACTTCCTCCCATCCTTAATTTTCTGACTTCAGCGTCTCTCAGATTTCCTTCCTTCCTCCCTTCCTCCCTTTCTCTCTTTCTTTCTGTTTCCCCTTCCTTCCTTCCTTCCTTCCTTCCTTCCTTCCTTCCTTCCTTCCTTCCTTCCTTCCTTCCTTCCTTCCTTCTTTCTTTTCTCTTCCTTTCTGTTTCCCCTTCCTTCCTTCCTCTCTACCTTTCTCTCTCTTACTTCTTTCTTTTCCCTCTTTCTTTCTGTTTCCCCTTCCTTCCTCTCTTTCTCTCTACCTTTCTCTTCCTTCCTTCTTTCTTTTCTCTTCCTTTCTGTTTCCCCTTCCTTCCTTCCTCTCTCCCTTTCTCTCTCTTACTTCTTTCTTTTCCCTCTTTCTTTCTGTTCCCCCTCCTCCCTCCCTCCCTCCCTTCCTCTCTTTCTTTCTGTTTCCCCTTCCTTCCTCTCTTTCTCTCTACCTTTCTCTTCCTTCCTTCCTTCTTTCTTTTCCCTCTTTCTTTCTGTTTCCCCTTCCTTCCTTCCTTCCTTCCTTCCTTCCTTCCTTCCTTCCTTCCTTCCGTCCTTCCTTCCTTCCTTTTCTGGCTTGCTCAGTGTTTTCTCTCTTTTGCAGTCTTACATTTGGTTAACCTTGTTTCAGCAAGTTTAAGGAGGTTTCTTTTTGTTTTTAACCCCCCCCCCTCCCATTTTTAGGTATATCCTTTGTGTACATTTCTTCCATCACATACAACTTTTCACATTTGGGACTTTTCTTGTACAGTATGTGCATTAGCCAGCAAAATTTTCCCTTACAGAAGGCATTTTTCCCCCTTCTGTTTCTCCAAAATGCACTTTCTGGGGCATATTAAATGCAGATTTCTGCAAGCTTTTCTTGCAACTGCGTATATTCAGAGACATATGAATTATAAATAACTTGCATGTCAGTGAGAAATTGTGAAATGTGAATAACCTTCTTTCTCCCCATCGCTAAATATTTGCAGAGTAGGCCGGCTCTGAGTATGATCCCAGTAGAATGCTATAGAATATTACATGACAAGATTCAACTGGAACAAAACCTCCAGGTTCAGAGGCAGTCTACCTTAATTTTTAAACTTACTGAAAAAGAGCTTTAGCGTGCTGGCGCCTTTCAGGGTACCTCATGAGCATCATTTCCAGCAGGAAATCAAGGTGGTGTACATGGTCTGACTATGTTTTTTAATCTTCTAGGCCATCCATACTTTCCCCAACAGTAGTTCCAGGATTAGACGCGTCTGATTTCAGCACATAAAGAGCTAATGATAGTCCACATATCTACAAACCCAAATAAAAGCACTGCATTTTACAGTCTCCGGGGCCATCTTTCACAGACCCGTGCTGACCCTTAACCATATGGGTTGTTGTTTTTTTCCCTATGTAGTTTTTTGAGCCCAAAAGGACCCCTTGAAATTTACTTACTTATTCCATTTATATAGTGAAATGTCTCAAAGATGTGTGTCGGAGTCTGCCTAGAATCGATTCTCTTCCAAGCACAATTTCACAGAGTTTTCTTTAACAAGATTGGTTGCGATGAACGGGACAGAACTGCAACAATTCCAGCCGCTGAGCTGGATCCCACTTGAAACCAATATACCCCCCTTTTTTCCCCCCTAACCGCCTTCCTATGATCCAGCAAGCAGGCACATCTTGTCTCCTCGCTGCTAGTCAAGAAGCTTGCCTCTGGCTGTTTGCTCAATAAACTCTTGGATCTTTCTCAGCCTTGAGAACCAACGATTAGAACACGAGAGGCAAGGAAAAAAGAGAGGGGGAGGGAGGAGGAAAGAAAAAGCCAAGGCAGAAGCAAAGGCATCTTTCCAATTTGGCTTCGGGTTATCTGACAAAGTCAATTCTCGCCAACTGATAGCATTTTTACAGAGCCCGAAGAGGATGCGGGGTGAGAACCTCAGTCTCAGCTTGGTCAAGCAGGAGAGAAGCTGTTTCAAGGCTTGCATTTCTTATTCGGCTGGGGAGGGGGGCAAGCCTGCAATTTTTATCTCAGCTTTAGCAGTCAGACTCCATAAGAGACATAAAAGCTTCTCGTTTATGGTGTGTTCATTCACTCAGACACGGCTGGCTTGTTGCATTCAAATTCTCCCAGGAAAAGTCCATCTCTCTCACTTACCGCTTGGAAATGCTTCAACCCACCTTCTCTATTTATGCTTGCGAGGATCGCTTGCCTCTAAAAGCGAATTTAGCTGCTGCATGCCAGCAACAGGGCAGCAGAAAAATGCGCTTCCTTCTTGCTGCAAGGCGGGGAGGGGGGGATCCATCAGTCAGAAAAATTCATTTGTCCCCCTTTTTTTTTTTTAAACCACCCAGCCAAATTCAGGCTGCTTGGATGGAAAGGGAGTTATTCGGTCGCGCCCCTCTGAATTTTGGTTGGCGATTCTCGGCTCTGAAAAATGCCGTGCGGGGGGAATTCAGATTGGAGATGTGCTCAGTGGTGGCCCGTGACCAGCAAAGCAGAACAGGAGATAAAAGACACAATGGCCACGTATGAACAGGATGGAGGAGAGTCCTTTAAAATCAAGAAAATTCAGAATTGAAGGCCCCGAGAAAGGAGAAAATGGAATAACGCCCAGCAAAGTGTGGCTTAAGGGAAAGAGTCCAGCAAAAAATTGCGGACGTTCAGCAAAAACTAAATTCAGGGTGGATTTTCAGATACTGAAATTTTAAAAAAAAATCTAGGAAAATTAGAAGGAAGGAGTATCAAAGGGGCACAGGCAAAAAAATGGGTCAGGCTGGATCTGTAACTCCCCAAATTTTGCAGAGGATAAATAATCACACACACACACACACACACACACACACACAGAACTGAGTGTGTTTAACAGTTGCAAGTATTAAAAGCATTGATCACAGTTGTTTGGTTCTGTTCTCCCCAGATTTCCCCTTAACTGTTTGGACTTGGATCAGTTTTGCCCAGTGAAACTGAGCATGTTGTGAGTGAAACTGAAATAAAGCCTCTTGGGAGTCCAACTCAACTTCTGCTGAGAAAATGGTTTCAGGATTACTGTTATTTTTAACTTTCTGGTCCAGCCTAAGGACGTGGAAGTTCCTTGTGGCCTCCCATCCATCGCTAACTAGGTCAACCTTGTGGAAGTGGCTTCTATTACGATGGCCTGCATTGCTGTGATTGGAGGACAGCTGACAAAATATTCTTTCCCCATTAAGTAAAAATAAGCTATGATTTAACCCCTTTTAAGGAGTGCAATCTGAAACGGAAAAGTTTGGAAAACTCTTTTTAAGCAGGCGGTAATCTTTCTGGCTTCTCCTTTTCCAGACTGGGCGGCGATACAAAACAACCCTTGCTAATTAAAACAACTCCCCGCATTGCGAAGACTAGTGTATCAGGAGAGCAGCCAAAATAAGCTTCCGTGTCAACATTTCTTTTCACCGCGCATGATTTTTTTTCTTTACCTAGTGCAAAGGAGCACACCGTCATTTGACCCCCTCCCTCCCCGGGCTCTTTCTGACAATATTACTCAATAGGAAGTTTATCTCAAAACTGTTAATGTTTCTTCTTCTTTTTTCTTTTTTTGCTGACAGGAAAGATTGAGTGTGGGGAGGGGAGGGCAGCTGCGTACAAATCTGAACTCATTTAAAGACGTTAATAGGCAGCCTTTCTGTTGGTTGCTCCCATCTTGCGAAGCCACCGATGTAATTTTCATATCCCGTTTTAAACGCTGACTTCTCAAATCTACAACCCGCACAGACGAAGATGTTAATAATCATAAAATGTGTAAAAGTACTCATTTGCGGCTTTCTCCCAGAGTAAATTGCCTCGGATGAAGCTAACCACAACTGATTTATTAACCCTTGTCCTAATAACTGCCAAACTGTATGTATGTAGTATTGCCGTTGGCATCAAGCATTTGGGGCAGAGAATCTATTTTATTTTATTTTGTAATTTAATAGCAAGTGGGGGGGGTGGGACAATCCATTCTGAAGTGGACCGTGGACCTCGGAGAGAGAGATTTAATTGCTGCCTTGTCCCATAACTTTTTTGGAAAGGGAAGGCTGGGGAAAACTGTAATTGGTTCTTGGAAGGGCTTGTTTTAAAGTTAGCCATGTTTGATCTTAAATATTTCTGGGTGGGTTTTCTGTTTCTTGCCGAATGCAGAGTGCCGATCATCAAGGGGGGTTGTTTCAAGCGTAAAAAGGGGTCTTTAAACTCACTGGCTGGGTCCCATCACATACTTTACTAGGGCAGTTACAGCAAGCGACTGGCAAGGTCCATGCAGACGGCTAACTCTTTAAGCCAGGTTGAGAGACTTTATTGCAGTCGTTAACCAGCACATTTAACCCAGGTTAGTTTCAACCCAGTGGGTTGGTTGCGAGCGTGGTACGAACCAAGCCTGTTCAGTTAGCTTGTGGCTTAATATATCATGAAGGCCCAGAACATTGGTAACCAGGTTCAACATGTTGTGTGAATGTGGGCAATAGGAATCTGATTGATTGATTGATTGATTGATTGATTGATTGATTGATAATGTGCCATCAAGTTGTTTTCCACTCCTACCGACCACGTTGATAGGTTTTCTCCAAGAAGATCTGTCACCAGCCTGGTCCTTCAGGTCTTCCAACCGTGCCCCTATCTCCACTGTAACTGAGTCCATCCACCACCTTGCTGGTTGTCCTCTTCTTCTCTTTCCTTCCACCTTTCCCATCAGAGCCTTCTCCAGAGACCTGGGTCTTTGCACTGATTGTTTAATTATATGGCATCAAATTGTGGTCAATTCTTAGGGACCACATAGATATTCTCCATGATGATCTATCCTTAACCTGTTCCTTCAGGTCTTCCAACGGTGCCCCTATTGCCACTGTAACTGAGTCCCTCCACCTTGCTGCTGGTCATCCCCTTCTTCTCTTCCCTTCCACCTTTCCCAGCATTATGGACTTCTCAAAGGGAGCTGGGTCTTTGCGTTGATCAACTGATTGATTAAGTGCTATCAGGTTGTTATTGACTCTTAGTGATGACATAGATAGACTTCTCCAGAATGATCTGTCCCCAGCCTGGTCCTTTGGGTCTTCCAACCATGCCCCTATCTCCACTATAACTGAATCCATCCATCTTACCACCAGTTGTCCTCTTCTTCTCTTTCCTAGCACCTTTCCCAACACCAGATCCTTCTCCAGAGATCTGGGTCTTCGTGTAATGAGTCTGAAGTAGGATCATTTGAGCTTAGTCATTTGTGCCTCGAGCGAGAACTCTGGGTTGATCTGTTCCATGATCCATTGGTTTCTGCGGTCTTCTCAAGCATCTTCTCCAACCCCCAAACTCAAAAGCGTCATCACCCTTCCTCTCTTGTTTCTTCAACGTCCAACTTTTGCTTCCATAGAGTGTCACAGGGCTTGCACAATTCCAAGCACAGGAATCGAGACTTGTGTTATTTTATTCCTCCTGAACGTTAATGTGTCAGAACCACTCACCTTCTTCCTGCCACACAACTAAAGAGAATAACGTGCCAAAAATGAGGGCAAAACCTCCACAGCTGATTTAGTATCTTTCCAAAACAAACTCTGATAAGATGCCTGCGTGATGTTCTCATCAGCTGGGGTGGAGAGATGATGGCTTCTGGTCCCCCCAGGTTTTTTTCAGCCTAGTATTATGCTGCAGAAACTCTCTTTTCCAAATCTTACCATTAGCTCCAGGGATTCTCTTGCCTTCTGTAGACTTCTGCCCAAATAATCAAGACTCCTATGTTGCTTGTTTGGTAATTATTCCCTAGCTAATTTGTTTGGGTAGGTTTTAATACTGTTTGCTCATTTGCATGTGGGCTTTTGAAGACACAGGACTGGAAAATGTGTTTATGAAGTCTATTTTTATCAGAGCTTTCCTCGTTTCTCTTTTTAATTTATTTTTTTTTAAATCTTTGGCTACAAAAGGAAGGGGGAAACATAGCTAAAGGTGGTTTAACAAAAAAGTGGGGGAAAAATTACAACTGAGAGAAAGAAGTGTTAATATATCATTATTACAAACAATTTCAATTCTATATATGCTCATCTAACACAAATATTATTCAAGTACATGTATATTTCTAATAGAGTTATATGACTATCATTTTTTTTTAGCCCACTGTATTTTGTATAAACGAGTTATATATTTCATTATCCTTGCCCGTACAAAGTCTATATCTATAGGCAATCCGCTCATAAGTGGCAAGCACAATCAGGTCTTCAATCCATTGACTAAATGAGGCCATACATTTATCTTTCCAATGTTGCAATATCAATCTTTTGGCCATAGTAAGAGCACGGAGAATCCCTTTACGTTGTCCAGATGTCAGATTCCCTGTACAGTGGTACCTCGGGATACGAACTTAATCCGTTCCGTGACTCTGGACGTATCCCGAGTTGGTCGTAACCCGAAATGTTCGTTAGTAGAGGCGTTCGTATCCCGAGGTACCACTGTACTAGGTATATAGTTCAAAAGAATATTATCCTCTGAAAAATTCAGCTTTTGTCCCACAATCATATTTTTATAGTCCACTGCTTTCTCCCCAAACTTAATTGAACATTGTAAAAACATATGCTTTAAATAAGCATTGTTTAAAGAGCTTTAAAGAGGTCAATCAGCCTCCAATCTCTGAACGTAGCTGAGGCATGTCTTGGTGAGATTAAGAGGAATCTGTCCATTTGGAGGGTCGCATGGCTTGATGCAAAGTGATGCGGTCCATGTTGAAGTGCAAGACATGGGGAAAAAGAACATTATAAATGTTGCAAGAATATTGAAAAATGGTAAGAGTGCATAGCCTACCTGGAGAAACATTAAGGTTGTTGTTTGCTTATGGTAGGGGTTAACATGTGTGGGAAGAGCACATCTGGGCCTGGCGATTGGAAAGATGCGTTGGTATTCCCTTTTGCAAAGCAAGGCTCGATGCAGAAAAGCACAAGGAAACTTGCTTGTTCAGTGGGCCTGGCAGAATCCTGGTTGAAAAGGTACCGGGGTGACAATGAGCCACCAAATGTGGGTAGTGTGGTTTGCCTTGGTTGTGTAAACCAAGCTTGTTCTCTTCTGTAGGTCACTGAAGACAAGCAAGCAAGTTTCTTAAAGGGTTGTTGATTTGGAGACAGGGGATGAAGAACTGAGTAGGTGTGAATTATGCAGCGTTTCACCCAAACGCAGAGTTGAAGGTCGATGGATGGGTGTGATAAGAGCAGAATGTGATGGAAGCAAAGCACGGAGCAGCGAGTTGGGAATAAAACAAAGCTGTGCGATGTTGCCTCGGTTGTTTAATCTGTTTGTGGATAAGTGTATCAAGAGTGCTTCTGGTGACATTAGAAGTGCACTGGCTGTGTGCTTTTTGTATGCAGACAGTGTCATCTTGGCTGCAAACCTGAATGATTTGCAGCAAATGTTAGATAGATTTTATGATGCAACAAGGAACCTGGATCTGAAGATTAATGTATCAAAGGCCAAGGGAAATGGAATGAACAATTGCAAAACAAGGGCAAAAAACTCAGAGCGAGTACATGAATTTATGTACCGGAGTGGGAGTGTTTGCTAAAAGCAGGAAAACAGGTGGAAATATTTTAAGATGTGCAAATGCTCAAGCCAAAATGGTAGGTAATAGGGGGTCTGTAGTGAGGATGAATGCTTGTTAACATTCAGCAAAAATAGCTGCATGAAGGAATCTACCTGTATCATTTGCTGTATGGAAGTGAACGCTGTATGTTGAGAGAAGCATAAAATGCATGCAGTGAAAATGGGGGTTTACTACGACAAGGAGAAATAGGAACAAGAATGAATGGGCTCAAAAGTGAGTGAATGTTCAGAAGGACGTGGCTGGAGTTGGTTGGATTATGAAGAGAGAACGAATGGGGATCAAAGGGCAAAACGGTCAAGGAAAAGTGAATGGGTGGAGAGGAAGGGGAAAGTGAATGGGTGGAGAGGAAGGGGAAGATGGAAAGAGCTGCAATTGGCTTGTGTTGGGGAAATCCTGAAAGAAAGACTATGAGAAATTTAATGACCTGGAGGCAAAATTGTAAGGGGTGTGTGGGCATGGCAGAAGAGGGTTTGCTCGCAAGGATATAAAGGTGTAATGATGGTATTGGGGTAAACTTTTAGCTCTATTTCCTTTATTACCACCAGCCTTTAATTCCTTTCCTACTTTTTTCTGAGTTGTGTAGAATGTTGTTTACCCCACAAGGGAAGACCATGATGGCTTGATTTCAAACCGTGTTGATCTGGGATCCAGACCCTACTTGGTTGCAAGGCAAAAGGGGTAGAGAAATCCACTTTTCTGGAAGCTCCTAGCAGTAGAAGAATCAAGATGTTCACTTTATTCAACCCCAGACCAAAACTTGTTTCTTCTGTTCTCTGGTAGTAAACCAATGTTTGCTCATAAAAAGATACGCTCTATAAAGTTTCTTTTAAATTGAGCTTGACCCCATAGTTGACTTGGCAGCATTACAGACATCATAGAATTTCCCTTTGCTTCATCTTAGATGATGATGATGACAATGTACACCATGTAGATCTGGTCATTTTGACTATCAGATCCTTCGCAAGGATCCAGGAGAGCCAAAGATATCGTAATGTAACTTTTTTGTAACTAAGTGTTGAGATTCTATCGATTCCTGCTCTGCCCAAGTGCTTTTCCACATATTATTTTTATCGTAGTTGGTCGCACAGTCAGCCAGATGTTTAGACTGGATTTGGCATTTCTATCCACCTATTGAGTCCTTCCCAAGGACCTGGGATAGGCAGATGTTGTGTGACGGTGCTAAAGGTATCGTCACAGGATGGAAGCTATTTTTCAGTCTTCATATATTTGCGACAGGTACACAACTTTTCTTCCAGTAGTCCTGCAGCTGCTAGTCCTAGTTGCTCAGCCAACTGTCCTGAGTCCTGTAGCCCACTTGTCACCAGATGTCCAGGAACTAGAATACCTAGCTCAGTCCTTGTTGACCAAGGTGACAACCAATCTGGCATAGGTTTCTGTAAATGACGTCTCGCCATATTGTTTATGAGAGAGACGCTCTTCATCTGGCTCTTCTGATGAGATCCGTCCAGTATGGTTGAACTTCTGACATAGCTCTCATCCTCCTTGGAGCACACAAGCCCCACAACCACGTCAAGGTAATGCCTCACTGGGGGTTGTTGTTGCTGTTACAGTATCTTCCCACTTGTGCTTACAACATTGCAATTGTCTGATCTCTCATCCAAATATTAAACAGATCCAACCCTAGGTAGCTGTCCAGATTCAGCCAAGATCAGACTGGAGTTACCTATAGCAAGACCAATTACTAGTGAGCAGAGCCAAAGTTATCAATTGTTGGAGCTAAGTTCTGATGTGGTGCCCCAACCAACATTTTTCTGGAGCAGTTCCCTGCCTGGATAAGGGAATGGAAGAAAACCCTTTGAAATCTCTATTTGCATTCCTAACTTTACTGTTTCGGCTTTTAAAAAAGCTTTGCCTGTATGTTACCTACAAATCTGCGAGTGAGGTGGTTGAGAGTCGGACTTTGAACCAATGTATCAGAAAAACATGGACTTTGACCAAGTTGGGTAGAAAGAGTGTTGATGCTTTTGAGCTTTGTTGTTGGAGAAGACTTCTGAGAATGTCATTCTTGGCCAAGAAGACAAACAGATGGATCATCGAACACATCAACCCTGAGTTCTCATTCAAGGTACACATGGCCAGGTTCAAATTGTCCTACTTTGGACACATTATGCAAAGACCTAGCTCTCTGGAGAAGGCTCTGATGCTGGGAAAAGTGGAAGGAAAGAGAAGAAGACAACCATCCACAATTCAATTTCAGCAATGATAGGAATACTGTTGGAAGATCTGAAGGACCCAGGGAGGGACAGATTCTTCTGGAGAAGGTCTATTTACATGGTTGCTAAAGGTGAGTCTGACTTGATGGCACCTAATCAATGATTCAATCCAGGAAAGCCCCACAATTCATAGAGAAGTCTACAATGCTGGGGAAGATGGAAGGAAAGAGAAGAAGAGGATGACCAGCAGCAAGGTGGAGGGACTCAGTTACAGCCGTGATGGGTGCACCATTGGAGGACCTGAAGAACCAGGATGGGAATGGATCCTCTTGGAGAAAACCTATGTGGTCACCAAGAGTCAACATTGACTTGATGGCACATAAATAAATAAATCACAAAGATCAGGCACATTTTCCAGGATCAAAGCCCGGGTCAACCAATTTCAGTCTTGGTGAGTTCCATCAGTGGCAATGTTCTTCCTGCTCTTTTTGGCTCGTTTGGGGGAACCTGCACACTTAATAAGCTGCATTAGTTGTCATTTGATTTAAGTCGAGCATATTAGTAAACCAGATTAATGCTGTTGTTTTCTTCTTCTGCAATGCGTCACCAGACTTGAGAGCATCGCTAAACAAAACACAAATAACAAAAGCGGGGGGGGGGGGAGACCATAAAAACCAACTCATGCCTTCTTCTTTTTTTGTTTTTGGTCTTATTCTCCCAAGACAAAAGACCTCGGCATTTTACGGTTATTATTCATCATTTCTATGGCACTTTTAGTATGCAAAGCACTTTTTACGTCTTGCTGACATTCATTCTTGTAACGGCGGAGGGTGAAAATCCTCTGCTTTGGGGGCAATTGGTCTGAACAAACATCGGGGGCATTCACGGGTTGGATTGCAGGCAAACTCAGAGCAGGGCACCAAAGTCAAAACCACCATCTAATTATGGCTTTGCTGCATGCCAGGTGAACTTTAAACACAGGGTGAGGATTTGTCATTTAGAGAGCTGAGAGGAAATTCTCCAATATATTTTTTTTCCTCGGGGGGGTCGCTCCTTTTCAGTGCCCTAAATTGAGCATTGTGGGAAATGCACGCTAGCCCGAATGCAAAAACTGAATGTTCAGCTTGCTCGAGCCCAAGGGATAAAACTCCAGATTTGGGTGGCCATTTGACTAAGACTGCTGAAAGACTTACTCCCTTTTTGAGGGAAGAAATCCAGAGGCAAACAGGTAATTCTTGAGAACTCCACTAGGGGGCAGCACTGGCTTGACTGCACTCTCAGGAAGCTAAGGGGTGGAGCCTGTTATTGCTTGGAAGGGAGACCACTAGGAAATCCCAGGCTGCAAGACAAATCGGGGAGTTGAAATGATCTCAGAAGACAGTAAACAGACAAAAAACTTACATCTGTATTGTTGATAACGAAACATACCGTATTGTGCGAGTTTGCTCCCTGTAGTTGCTGAACCATGTGCAGGGCCTCAGAGGGATGTGCAGACTGGGCAAATGGTGGTTTATTCAGTGAACCAGGTGAAGCAAACCTAGCTTAGCATGAGATGTGAGAGGAATCAGTTGACGTTCTCCCCTAGAGGTGATGAAGGCAGAAAAGAAAAGAGGTTATTTCAGAGCAAATGAAAAAATTGGGGATGGGTTGAATGTTAAATCCCTCCCAGGGACCCCTGAAGAATTCCTCCCTCGATCCCCCGCTGACTCCTGCAGCTTTATTTATTTCAGTCCAAGCTTGCTTCTCCTCGGAGGGTCCAGAGGTAGGCTGGGCCGAGCAGAACTAGCTTGGTGCTCGATTTTCTTCCAAATTTCCTGGCCCAAAGGAGAGAATCTGGAAAGGCTGGTGCGGCAGAACTTGGGGCAGGGGGTTGCCAGCGCTAAAATAACCGTGATGCTCCAAGCCCGGGACGAGAGCAATTTCCATTTCACTGAGAACCGGAGAGGGCACATTTTCAGTGCCGTCTCTCCCTCCACCGACAAGAATCTTTCTTAGCCCTAGGAGGGAGCTGCAAACAGCTGGATGCCCCCTGACAAGGCAGCGCATCGCGAAACCCAAGAAGTGACTGATTGTAATTCTTTGTATGTCAAGAAAGGGCGTGTGGAACCAGGCGGGTCACCTGGAGACGTGGCAAAGCGACTCGACTGGAATCTGAATGGCCCTCCGAAGAGCTTCCGGCAAAGGCACGCTGGGTCCGTGAGATCTTCTCTAAAAATCAGAATTTTCCATTGGCGCAACTCGTTTGCTGGGGAAGTTTAATCGCCCTTGCCCAAAATACCCGGCGCCTAACATCATTCAATGGCTTGAGAAGGACTTTTATTTATCCGCTTGGGGTCCTTGGATCCCCACATGCAGGACAGCAAAGCTTGAGAAAGTTCCCCGGGTCCGATGCAACAAGGCAGTTGGCAGAAACCTGTGCTTTCTTTGAGAAACCACAGATGAAATGAAGCGATCGGATGATTTTTCTTCCGGCAATTGCAACCGGAGCTTAAGCGCATCAGGGGGTGATGTGACTCCCACTGAGAACAGCGTCTTGTTTAATTTTTATTTAACAGATTTAAACAAATGGCTTTAATATGCTTCCCCCCCCCCCCTTTTTTTTTTTAGCATTCTCCAGCTTCAGGCTTGGCAATTGTGGAGAAACAGCACAGAAAGAAAAGGCAGTGGGAGGGCAGAGGAAAAGAAGATCACTCAGATATTAGTTTGTGTTTTAGGGGGGCAGCTGTGTTTGGAAATGGGTGCTTTGTCTGAGGCCTAGGAAATCCCCCACAGCAGGTGATATTTCACTGTTTCTGCTTCAGGAAGGCCCACCACTCAGTCCTGTCCAGATATTCAAAGTAGCAAGGAATGTCCTCTTAAATACTTCTCTGTTTTTGAGTTCCATTTGCCAGATAGACTAGGAAGAGTTTTTTCCTGCATTGTTCCCATGCTCTGAAGTCCAATTCCTTGAGACTTGCTTTTGGCTCTATTTTTAGGAAAAGAGTTGAGGCCACCAGTTCTTTGCCATTTGAGCTAAAAGTTTGATTTGTGTTTAATGTTTTAAAATTTGGTTTGATTTTAAAAGTTGGTCCTTCCTTCCTTCCTTCCTTCCTTCCTTCCTTCCTTCCTTCCTTCCTTCCTTCCTTCCTTCCTTCCTTCCTTCCTTCCTTCTCTTGACCTGTGACCAAGCAGCTGAGATATTAGCAGGAGAAGGAAATAATAAAAGCACATCTGCTCTCCCAAGACTCTGCTTGGAAGATCTACCAGATGTGGAAGGTTGAGATAGAGTTAGAATTAGGGCTCGCTTCAGATAAGACATCACATTTGTAAGGCTTGATTGATGGATTACATGCCATCAAGTCACGTTGACTTTTAGCAACTCTGTAAGATCTTCTAGATCTTATGGTCCTAGATCTTCTCCACGAGGATCTGTCCCCAACCTGGACCTTCAGGTCTTCCATCAGTGCCCCCATCATGGCTATAACTGAGTCCTCCACCTTGCTGCTGGTCCTCCTCTTCTTCTCTTTCCTTCTACCTTTCCCAGCATGATGGACTTCTCATAAGGTTTTCCTGGAAGGAAATCTAGTCTAAGCCAAACCTTCAAGCTTCCAATCTCTCTCTTTCCTCCTCCCTCCTTTCTGAGCAAAAGTCACTTGCTCCAAGTCTAGAAATTTCTCATCCCTAATGCCAAAGCCCTACCGTCTGCTTCTTCTCCTCCCCCCATCCCCCAGTTAGAGTGCATCTTGGAGCCACCCAGAAGCCATCCCACTTCTCCACTGCCATCATCATAATATTAATAATGAAAGGGCAATTCTTCCAAAGATTTCAGACCCCGCCTTGCATGCAAAGTAGATGCATGATGCATGTGCCAAGCAGGAGATGGAGAAAAATAAAGAGGAGGGATCAGGTTAAAACACACACGTACATTCCTCCTTTAGCAAACAGTGGGAAAATGACCTGGGGGCTGTCGTTCTAATTCCCAGCCTCTGTCCCTTTAAAAATAAAAATTAAAAAAAAAACCTGGGATGTTTTCGGTCTCTGTTTTGCAAATAGAAACAAGCAAAAGCTCGAACACCACCTTCCTCTGCTGATTTTTCTTCAATTTATCCCCTGTCTTTTTGGGGTCGATCAGAACTGTAAGACCTAGCCTTTCCCCCTCTGATTATTTCTCCCACTGAGTGTCGACTGAGTCAGAAGGTCAAGGTTGGCCCAAAGTCACCCAAAAGCTTCCGCAACTGAGGGTGAATTTGATCCTGGGTTTCTGTGGTTCACACTGAACATTTCCTCCATCTGTTCTCTTCTTCTGTTGGCCAGGCTGGTCTTGCCATTATTTATTATTTATTAATGTCTGCGGTAATTGATGTATTTTTAGGATTGGACCATAAACAAGCTAAAAACTAAATTCCTCTTGGAATCAAGTTATGGGAGAGTCTCTGACGTGTCAGCTTATTCGGTTCCTGTTACAGCATTCTTTTTCTTAAAAATAGTTTTTATTAAAAGTTTTTACATGGATAATACATTCAAAGGAAGATAAAATATATTAAAGTAAATATGAAAAAGAGAAAAGACAAAGATAGAAGATAGAAGATAGAAAAAAAGAAAAGAAAACATGGATGGATGGATGGATGGATGGATGGATGGATGGATGGATGGATGGATGGATGGAAAGAGAGATGACATGGATGGATGAAGATAGAGATGGATGGATGGACAGATGGATGGACAGATGGATGGACAGATGGATGACGATGGTCATCCATCCATCCATGTTTTCTATCTATCGGATGGATGGATGGATGGATGGATGGATGGATGGATGGATGGAGAGAAAGAGAGAGAGAGAGAGATAATAATGAAGGACTTCTTTGGAATTTGGCAGTTAAAGGGTCTTATCTGGCATTTGGTCTTGACTCTGCCCCTGCAAACTCCTAGCTGGTGCTTCACATTGTAGAGAGAGAGTTGTTGTTTGTGAAGTGAAGCTCTGACAATTATGGGAAAGCTTGGCTTGGAAAGACAATATACCGATTTTAAAATTAAGAATGGAAGCTCTTAAGAGGGAACTAATAGCCAGCTTCTATTTGCAGCTTAGTGGTTCGTGCCATGGCATTGCACAGGAGGGAACAATTCCTGGCGTGGTTGTGACTTGTGGTGGTTCCCCTGTTTCAGTGTCCCAAAAGCTCAGATGAGACTCAAGGTAGATCCACAGGCTGGTTTCTGATTTAGGAAGCAGAGGCTACAGCCTTTTCCTTCATGGTTGAAACTTTTAGTCTTTCTCAGGTGAAGTTGGGGTCTACCCCATGGGGTAAGAACCCTCTAAGGGTTTGGACAGCTCCTTTTGGCTAAGACAACATCCTTCTGTTGTAAGATGGAAGACCAAGAGAGAGCAGGATGATCTTGGAGCTCTCCAGGGTCCTGACCTTTGCTAATCAGAGAGCTGCTATTTTATCTCACTGAAGTTGACATCTATATGAACTGGAATTTCCCCATCCAGATTGACCTCTCAGCATTTCCTCCAAATGCTTCAAGTGGTTGTAAAGTGGAGCCGGGATAACTAGTGGCTAGTTTTCTGTATGGTGTTTGTGGACCATTGTGTGTTTGTGGCTAGTTTTCTGTGTGGTGTTTATCATTTTGCTGATAAATAGGGTTAAGGTTTTTCCATGTCAGTTTTATTGTCTTTAGCCTCGTTTATCCCGCAGATCATTTGATTTCCTTAGAGTGTCATCCCCATTCTGTGGGGATGGGATTATTAATATTTAGGGGGGAAATCTGCTATAAAGCTATAAGCCAAGATGAGCCTATGAGATAGAAGGAGCTTATAAAACCATCATTCAATCAATCAATAAAACAAATATCTCTCTTCAAGAAAGTTCGAGGGATGCCTGTAAAGTCCTGTTAAATGTGTGTTTTTTTCTCAAATGGGGAGCATCTGTGAGTTCAACCGTTGCGTGGAATTCCAGTTGGAAAGCACAGAACTGCAGAAGTCCACAGTTGGGAGCCTTGAAAACTACCTAGAGCAATTCTTGCTTAATTTAAGAAAATCTGAACTAAAGCATCTCCTACAGATGGCTGTCTCTCTGCTTTAGGATCTCAGCAGGTCAACGTTTTTCTC
This sequence comes from Python bivittatus, assembly GCF_059951505.1. Lineage (NCBI taxonomy): Eukaryota > Metazoa > Chordata > Lepidosauria > Squamata > Pythonidae > Python > Python bivittatus. Next base: position 7,669,580 of record NW_028277076.1, on the reverse strand, counting down.
TCGTGCTTCCTTCTTTGGTTACGTTCTTAAGAACGTCCAGGCCTGGTTGTGCTCTCTTGCAAAAAGAAAAAAATAGGGGCGAGGGAGATCTTTTGGGAAATGAGGACAAATGGGCACAAAATTACATAAACATTTACCTAAAGATTTTTTTTTTTTAAGTTTTCAAGAACTTTTAAAAGTCTCCCTGACTGGAGGAAGAAATCTGGGTACGTTGCTCAGAGGGAGATGGATGAAAGGCATGTCCCTGTCCAGAAATACCCTTAAGGGGTCATTTGTGTTTTCCATCCAATCTCTTAGCCTTGCTTGCAAAATGCAAAGAATGGAATCCCTCTTCTGGTTATTCAGCCTTCCACCTTTCTTCTATGCAAATTAAAATTCAGGATGGAAGGGTGGGGTGGGGACACCTGCCCCATGCAATCCACCCGGGGTGTCTGCAGAAAATCACTCAGTTCCCAGTATTGTGCATGTCCCTGAATTGCAATTAGTGGCCAGGGAAACTGGCTTTTTGTCCTGGAAGCAGGAGACATAGAAATTATGGAGGCTCCATAAGGAGGTTTAACTTGTTGGGGTTAGGTAGGAATGCCCCACCATAATAATAAGAGAAACGCAAGCTTAGTTTGCAATGAACAGCATGTCTTTACTTTCTCATGCTTCTGTTTTCATTTATGATGATCAAAGGCCCTCTTTTCTTATCTCCAAAAGGTAGGCCTCCCTTTCTTTCTTAACCCCCTTCTTTTTCTCACCTTCTTTCTACCCCTGAAGAATATTAATGGAAAGGCCAACTCATCCATTGGTTCTGTGAAAATTCAGCTTTGAACTGCCCCAGGTGGAACCAGGAAACATCTGGATTTGGCCGCCTATGTATTTTCTTGCCTTTGTTAGAAGGATGAGAGGAATTAAGAGAGGAGGCTGCTGTTTGGCTGCATCACTTAAAAAAAACGAAGAATGGGTATCTTCATTAGAGCAGGCTGGGACGGGTGGTTTTTTTGCAAAAACATCTCCTTTATGAGCAAGGAGCTGAGAGTTGGAGGTTTTCAGGTCAGAGATGTCAGTTATGTCAACAACCCATAACTGCTCTGCTCTGAGGCTGTCAAATGCAGGGCAAAGGGGCTGTTGAAATGTGGGGAAGACAGGACAAAGAAGAGCATAGGCTCCCTGAAACCCCTCTTTTCCAACCCACCAGCCTTCCCATTCTCTCTGGTTTGTGAGGGAGGGGAGCAAATTCAAAGCAGAGGGATTTCAAAGAAGGGAAGGTTCAAAATCAGATTGGGGGAGGCAGTTGGGGAGGATGGCACGCCCTGGGTGATCTGGACTCAAACTAAGCAGAGCTGGTCTTGGTTATTACCTGGATGGGAGACCCCAGGAAAATCCCAGGGCTGTAGCTGGATTATGAGATCAAAAGGAAAATCTTTATAAAAATCTGTGGCCAAATTCCAGATACATCTGTTGGCCCCAAGGGTGGCCCATACCCCTTCCTGAAAACCACGCTGGTTGGTCAGATTAGTGTTTACAGGACCATGCTCAGCAATGCTTGGATGCAGGATTGGAGATTGCCAATGTAATAATGACAATGATGGGACTGTAGTTCACTATTCTCCTGGCAATTCTCCTTTCCCCCCATCCTTTTAAAACTAGGCGTAAGGAAGGGAGAGGAACCTTGTGCACACCGTGCGATTCATCTCAGGGTGCCAGCTCTCCTGAGTTCCTTTCTTTCAAAAAAGCAAAAAAAAGAACAAAAAAAGGGGGGGGGAGTCTACTAGCTGAAAGCTGAAAAAAAGATTATCTACCCATCCTGGAAGCTTGCAGGAGGATGTTAAAAAAGCAAGAGAGAGAGAGAGAGAGAGAGAGAGAGAGAGAGAGAGAGAGAGAGAGAGAGAGCACTTTATAACGTCTTTCCAGCCAAGGAGAAAGTGCTGCTTGGCCAACCGCTGAAAAGAACTCATTATCTGGCAATCTAGAAGCTGATTTTGGACAATAGTTTATTATTTTTTTTAAAAAAGGAATGGGGCTGGGAGGGGGGGTGCGGGGAAGAACCCCCATTAGAACCAGCGAGGATTTTTCTCTTGTTCTGTCCAGATGCAATTGTTCAGCATAGCTCTTCCATCGATACTTAATGATAGCAAATGGGCCACAGTTCAGAAATAATAATGGGAAAAAAATTCCCTGCAGGAACAGGAGGAGGAGAGGAGGAGGAGAAGGAAGAGGAAGAAGAAGAGGAGGAGGAGGAAGAGAAGGAGGAAGAAAAAGATGACAACCATCCTCTCTCATTTGTACATGGTGTGAAACTGGCTAATGGGAAACTGAGGCAGCCAAGATTCCTGCTTATTCCGTTGCCCTCTGGACCGCCTTCCACCAGCCTGCTGCACCGAGTGCCACAAAAATGGCTAATAAGTTAGTCTCTTTTCCTTCCTCTTGGAGAAAAATCCTCTTTTGAGGGGCCGTCCCCTCTACATTATTTTTTTAAAGAAAGAAGGCAGTTAAGATGAATGAATTGCGGTTGAAGGCATTCTCAGAGGCAGTGCAATTGATGTGAAGGTCAACAGTAAGTTGAAGGGGATGAAGTGGTTCACAGTATGGAGCCAACTTTGTGGTAGCTCTCCAGCAAGATCCTGTGAGTTCCCCTCTTTCTAGGGCAGATGCTAGCTGGGGAATTCTGGGAGTTGAAGTCCATACATCTTAAAGTTGTCAAGATGGAGAAACAATGTTCTAGGTGGAAGAACTAGCTAGAAGGACATTATAATGTTTTCACAGTTCTCCCCCAAAATGTGGAGGTTGGCAGGCCCAGTGGAAATTGTCCATCTCCAAGCCAGGATGTTCCTCTTCATTCTGTTTTTTCCTTGTAGCTTGGAGAAAACATGCCAATTTTGGCCAATGTTGACTACGCCTCCACCTTTCTCTAAATAAACTCTCATTGGGACATCTTGCTAATCTGATTGGATTGATGGCTTGTGTGGTTGTGTTGAGTGGAAGGGGTCAAAATGAAACTAAGTGAGCACTTGGTTGACCCAACAGAAGAACGGTTTTAGAACATCAGCCATCCACTGCATGGCCACAACGTGTCAAGGTCCATCTAAGAGGAGTCAATCTGGTGGTTTAGGAAAAGCGAGTGGATGTCTGTAGGCACTGCACTTCCAGATGGAAACCCAGGAGCCTACTCCAAACCTTTAAAAGGTGAGCTGTGCTTCCTGGCCTTGAAGTGGTGATCTGATGAAGTGTTGAGTGAAGAGAAGCAGATTTTCAAGGATTTGCAGAGTCTGACAAGAATGGCAGATTCCCACTGCATTTCACCTCCAGTTGGCATGAATGGCCTTTCCAAATTCTCCAGGTGGTTGGATGGGCAATTTCTCCAGCAGGAAAAGGGATCCTGATCTTTCCTTAGGAGTGAGACTCTTATTAGTGACAATAGAAAGTTGAAACTTCCCCTCCTTTGAGCAAGAGCTTCTTCCTGAGGTCCCCCTTTCTTCAGAAGGGGAAATGTGGCTGCAGATGGCTGGATAGAGAATTGTCTGTTCTCCATCGTTCTATCACCCCCTGGCTGCCCACTCTTCCCAGTCTAGAAAAAAAGAAAAACATGGAGGACCTTCTTCCTGAAGTTTCCACTTGGGGCTGAATGGAAGAGACGGAGGCCGGTGTCATAGCCCAAGACTTGACTCTGCCTCTGAAGAAGCTGGTCCAGCTGAACCAGTCGAATGTCAGCCTCAGGAGACACCAAACCAAGAATCATTTGAGGCTGATCAAACACCGGCACCATCAAAGAATGAAGGGAAACTTCATTTCCTCAAACTGAACAAGATCTAAGGGGTGGAGAAATGAGAAGCGGAAGGATTTCTCTCCCCGACACTCCTGTAAAGCTGCTGAGCGCTTCAGGTTTCCTTCCCAGTTTTTCTCAAGCCGTTTCTCCCTCACTCAGGTTAGCATCGGCAGAAAAAGTAATTAGGAGTCCCAAGGCAAATGATTTTTTCCTCCCCAAAATGGCAACAATCATGACAACTGAGTCTGTTGTGAGAGATTAATTCCATGGCTTAATTGAAAGTGCAAGAGCAGAACTGGGAGGCTGGGTGAGAACCTCAGAGGGGGAAGGAACCTTTTGCGATAAACCCCATCCATCTTCTTTTGCTTCCTAAAAGGCCTTCCATGTTCACAACCCATTCACCCACGGCTCTTTCCCGTGGTTAAAGTTGAGTGGGAGTATCGTTTATTGTACATGTCAGCTTTGATTGCTCTTTTCAACTCGTTCGTAGGTTCTGTGATTTCATTTCATAGGTTACATCATTCAGCGGCTAACACAAACACAATTTCCAGGCTAAAGTGCCAGTGAGGTCATTTTTCTCTCCCTTCCCTACCCAAGTGCCCCAAAGCACATCCATCTGTTGCCCCAAAATGGTAACTTGCAAGCAAACAGGAGGATATTAACTACAATTAAGTCATTATTAACTACCTTTCATTAAAGTTGTATTGGAGAAGACTCCTGTGAATACCATGGATGGCCAAGAAAGCAAAGCAATGGATCATCAAACAAATCAACCCTGAGTTGTCACCTGGGGCACAAATGACCCAGCTCAAATTATCCTACTTTGGACACATTATGTGGAGACCCAACTCTTTGGAGAAGGCTCTGATGCTGGGAAAGGTAGAAGGAAAGAGAAGAAGAGGACGACCAGCAGCAAGGCAGATGGACTCAGTTATAGTGGTGATGGGGGCATGGTTGGAAGACCTGAAGGATCGGGTTGGGGACAGATCTTGTTGGAGAAAGTCTATCTATGAGGTCACTAAAAGTTGACATGGACTGGATGATACATAATCAGTGCAAAGACCCAGTTCTTTGGAGAAGGCTCTGATGCTTGGAAAGATGGAAGGAAAGAGAAGAAGAGGACGACCAGCATCAAGGTGGAGGGACCATTACAGCAGTGATGGGTGCACCATTGGAAGACCTGAAGGACCAGGCTGGGGACAGATCCTCCTAGAGAAAATCTGCCTGTGTGGTTTCAAGAGTTGAAAACAACTTGTTGATGCATGGTCAAATCATTAAAGTTGATCATTAAATGTCATGAAATCCAAGGTTGGCTCTTGGCTAGGCCTCCTCTTTCGGGATGCTCAAATGTATCCTGCACTGAACAAAGGTTTGCCTAGGTGACCTCTAAGTTCCCTGAGTTTTAAAAAAAAATCACAGGTTTCTATGAGAACAAAAGACCAGTGTGTCCCAAAACAGATTTTGTGGTGGTGTTGATGCGATGACAAGTCATGAAGTGTGACACAGCCCTCGTTCTTTGCTCAAAAATTTGCTCAACCTCTTTCTGTTATATATTTAGTAAACGGAGTCTATGAAATAGCATATACTTAAGCCCAACTGCATGGTATGTAAATTAGGAAGGTATTTTAGAAAGCATTCTGAATAAAACTCTGCATGTTAAAGAATGTTGGAAACAGTGATTTTCTGTTGTTGTTTTTAAATGGAAATGAAAAGAAATGAAAATAGTTAAGAAAAATACGGAAAACATACAACTCCAAGAAATAACCAAAGCTAGCACATGGTTTATTCAGTCCCTTGCTTTTCCCACCCTTAAATTGAGAATGTTAATTTCTGCATCTGTTTGCTATTTAAAAAGAAAGCTTTCTTGAACTCGGGTGTGAATATAATCCCAATCTGTGTAATTTTCTATACATTTTTTTTTTCCAGCATTCCGGATGTGCTCCTAATATGTCCGTTGTTGACAAGCAAAATTAATACCTGCCATTCAATAACTGGGTAAGTTTGCATGAAAAAAAATAGAAATTCATCTCGGTTCCTTATATAAACTCACAAATTCTCTAAACATTTTAGTGACAGCTAAATAGAACAGAGTGGTAAATTTCATCTTGCCGCCTAAAAGGACACAAATATAGAATGAATAAAGTAAATAACCATTAAGACATTTACATAAATGCTACCCATTAAACTGTTTACTCCTCGTGGTTTTGAATAAGGTGTTTTCTTCTTCTTTCGGTCCTTTTGCAACACGGTGGGTTTTTTCCGACTCTCTTTGAGTGGGGGGGAGTTGTTCTGCCACACAAGGATTAAATACTCAGAAGAAGTGGATTATTTCGGCACCCTTTTGTTTAAAAATAAGCAAGATGAAATAAAGCCTACGCCATTTTTAATGGAAGATCTAATCACAGAAGGCTTCTTTGAATCAATAAATCGAAATGTTTCTAAAGAGGGCTTTGTGGAAATAAAAGGGCCCGTTCACGTTTCTCCAATGAGGACATTTTTTAACTGAATTTCCACCGCAGAGAAGGCCCTGTCTTGTCATTAGAGGATTCAGGGACAAACAGGGCTTGGAATGAAGCTCTGAAAATTTGGGTTTTAGGAACGGATGCTGCAACTGAAAGCAAGCCATGTGGTTGAAGATTGTTTGTACAACTTGTACATGCTTGGTGCTCTGGAGCAAGAGTAAGCACGAACATTGCTCTGTTTGTCTACCATTCCTTGAGAATGTCCTGTCCCCATTTTTTGTACCTGGCATTTCTGTTGGGAGTATTAGAATTCTTCCTTCCTTCCTTCCTTCCTTCTTTCTTCCTCCCTTCCTCCCTCCCTCCCTCCCTTCCCCTTCCCCTTCCCCTCCCTTTCTTCCTTTCTTCTTCCTTTCTTTCTTTCTTTCTTTCTTTCTTTCTTCCTCCCTTCCTTCCTCCCTCCCTTCCTTCCTCCCTCCCTCCCTCCCTCCCTTCCCCTCCCTTTCTTCCTTTCTTCCTTTCTTCCTTTCTTCCTTTCTTCCTTCCTTCCTTCCTTCCTTCCTTTCTTCCTTTCTTCCTTCCTTCCTTCCTTCCTTTCTTTCTTTCTTTCTTTCTTTCTTTCTTTCTTTCTTCTTTCTTCCTTCCTCCCTTCCTCCCTCCCTCCCTTCCCCTTCCCCTTCCCTTCCCCTTCCCCTTCCCTTCCTTCCTTCCTTCCTTCCTTCCTTCCTTCCTTCCTTCCTTCCTTCCTTCCTTTCTTCTTTCTTTCTTTCTTTCTTTCTTTCTTTCTTTCTTTCTTTCTTTCTTTCTTTCTTCCTGGCACTAGCTCAATTCTATGTGCATTTCATGTAGAATTCCACTTTTTTTTTTTTTTTAATTGACCCGACTCGTTGAATTTAAGCCATGCTTTGGGTTGGAATCAAGTCATTGATCTGAATCAGATCTTGCGGGGTTGTCTCATGCAGTATAGAAACTTGGTCAGGCCCCCTTTTCCACTTCCATCTGTTTGTATGTCCTGCCTCTTTCTCGTGCTGGCTGCCAGAAATTTGCATTGTATTAGTGCTGAGGGCCCCCGTCTCTTTCACTTCCTGCACGTTGCAGAGGGCTCCATCGCATGATCCTCACGGTTCCTTCTGCTGTTGTCTGTGGTGCTCTGTCAAGCCTTGCTTTGAATATCTCAGATTACAGCATTTTTTCTCTTGGCTTCCCGTGGGAACGTGCACTGACGACTAAGAGATGTAGCTGTCAAGCTGCCTTTTTTTAAAAAAAAAATCCCTCTCCCGCCTAATACTTCCTTTGCTTCATTTCATTTCATTGCTTTGCTTTTTGGCCTTTCCATTTCACCCTTGGGGAAATCCGGATCCACTTCCTCCATCATCTCTGGACTGGACTTGTTTGGTTAATTTCTCATCGGCTGCTTCATCGGTATCGGCCTGAGCTGTTAAACGTTTCATCCTCTTGGCACATTCCCAATGCTAGCTTGCCTTCTCTTAAAAAAACTTCTATATGTTGGCTTTATCTTGCTGTACACTGGCCTCCTCCCCAAGCCTAAGAAAGACTGGTCATTTTGTGTATTATAAGATTATTCTCACGTATGCATCACAGAATCAGTTAGAAGATGCAGTAGGGACCCTAACTCCTGTTTCAGGATAGAATCCAAATTGAATTAACACTGGCAGGCAGCTGTCAAATCTTTGCTAAAGCCCATTGAATGTTGGTTAGAATGTCAAGCCACCTTTGTGAGTCTTTGATTTCAATGTTAAACTGCTCCTTCAATTAGGCCTTTTTATCTAGGCTTCCACTGCTCTGTTCCGTCTCATTTTGATCCATCCCCTTCTTGAGAATTACTCAGAAATACAGACTTGTAAGACTCGCTTCCAAAATCTTGGGGCTGCGTAATGCCTGGATCGCTTGATTCTCTTTAGAGAGGAATCAATTGCCTCCTTCTTTCAAATTAAATCTTTAAACAGCTCTGGGCTCTTTTGCATCAAATGGGACGCCAATCACAACTCAGGTTGCTGGTTGCTTTTCACCCGGGCAAGCAGACATTTTATCAATCTGAATCACCCATCTGACTCTCTGCAATTCATCAAATCAATGAATCAAATGATTCAGAGTTTGAGCCAGGATTGAAGGCGCTGTCCAAGGTCCTGAACCGTTTTTCTTGGGTTCGAATTTCAGTCGAATCCCATTGACCAAGCCTTTTGTCTAGCCAAGCTTCTTGCTAGTTCTTACAGCAATGCTGTTCTTTCTGAAATTAGTTTGGTGGCAGCTGGTTGGGCTTTAAGGGCAATGTTGAAACTTCAGAGGGAGAGTTTCGGTGCAATTCTCTGGCGCCAGGTTTGACACCTCTGATATATCGAATCTTGGCTGGGTGATCCCAGTTCTATTGCATCTGCTCCCTCACTAGGCCAAGGTCCTGAGTGTCTACAGGAACTGAAACCCTATGCAGAATCAAGCAGGACAACCTTGTGGCCATTGGTTGAGAGTCACAACACACTAAGCCATAGATTGTGCTCCGTGAAAGGGAAATATCCATTTTATATACCAGGGAAATATCGATTTTATGTACCAGTCAACATTCTCCATTTTTTGCCATTTATATGCATATTTACTGCTTACATTTGTACATTTTCTGGGCTCACACAAGATACCGAATCATAAATGCTAGAAAAGGAAGGGCTTACCCATGGATGTGATTAGGTTTTCTTGGCAATGATACAATAGATGCCATTCCCTTTTCATAGATATAGATATATAGATATCTCCAACTTCCCAGTCTAGCTTTCCATCCCAAAATTTCCTAGTGGCCTCCAAAGTTAGGGAAGTGTTGTTGCCATTTTCTGAAGCTTGTGGTGCTCCAACCTTGTAAAAATGGGGATTTGCCAAACCTTGTGTCAAAACCCATGTCTATTAACTCCATTAGCCTGAAACTCTGTGAGTTGGAATTCAGAAGGTCTGGACTCAATCAGGGTGGGAAATAATGGTTTGGGATTAGAAATCCATCTTTTTTTTTTTTTTAACTGGGGTCACTAGTCCATATTAAAGGAAAGAAATGATAGGAAAGAAAATAGAAATGCTATGGGTACAATGCACTCTCTTCTTTTTTAGTAATTTCTTTTAACTTTTATGTTTTATGTATTTATATGTATTTATGGTTTTAATGTTGTGTGTGAGCCACCCAGAGTCCCCCAATGGGGGGAGATGGGCGGGGGAGAAATTTAATAAATAAATAAAATAAAATAAATATCTATCTATTATCTATCTCATCTCATCTCATCTCACAGCAAACCTTCAAAAAGGCACTAGGACAATTCAGTTATTTTCTACACCTATCCTTGCAAATTGCTGATAGTAAGATGTCAAACTATGTTAGCATGAAAGCCCTGGAGTAAATAGTTGTTCTGACTGGTGTAAAATGATCCTTACAGTTTTTCAGCTCAGCCCTTGTTGAAATTCTCTGGAGTTCAGGCTGAGATTACACATCCAGAGTCCTTGGTTCAATGCTTGTCTGAATGGCTTATGGAATAGACCCGTGTCTATAACCTTGGTTTATGGGTGCAACCAAAATCAGCTGTGTTTGAGGGAGTCATCAACATGTATTTATGGATCACATTGCCATTGGTTGAGAGTCACAACACACTAAGCCATAGATTGTGCTCTGTGAAAGGGAAATATCCATTTTATGTACCAGTCAACATTCTCCATTTTTTGCCATTTATATGCATATTTACTGCTTACATTTGTACATTTTCTGGGTTCACACAAGATACTGAATCATAAATTAATTAAATGGGCTGTATTCACACAACCCGCAAAGCCACCAATATACACACCGATACTGAGCATCCTGCACTGTGAAACTGGACCAAGTTTAGCAGGGCGAAGTCAACCACTAGGCCATTCGCTGACCTGATTAAGAGGGTTGTGTGAACGCCCCACTTAGCAAGAATATTGTTTTGTCAATTGCCCGAATGCTTTATGGGCCTCCTGCTTTCTGAGCAATCGATATTTTTGTAGCCTGGATGCTTTAGATGAGTAATATCATCACCCATTACTGTTGCTGTGATTACTCACAGCCCTTAATCTTTTGCAGACCTTTGGGATCTGAGGATCCACGGAACTGGCGAGGGACCAAGCAAAGCTTCGATGGATGAAGTGCAATCTCTCTTTCCAATTCCCCCTCAACTCCTTGACTGCTTGCTTGCAAATTTTGCTCCTTCCCCAACAGAAAAACGGATCCCGCCAAAGGAGAGATTTGCCCCGAGTATTTTTAAGTCATCAAATGCCCGTTTCAAAATAATTCCTTTTTCCTCTGGCAAGCGCGATAGCAACCTCTTTTGGAGTCCTTGAATGTTGCTTTGCTGTTTGTCGTCTTGTGCTTTTCTCAGCTGTATTTATCTATTCTGTTCTGGCTTTCAAATGCCACCGCATTTCGACAATGACCAGGCAACTGAGGCTGTTGAGCAATTTAGAAATATAATCATTTTTGAAGGGTGGGGGGATGAATACCAGGCAAATGTGGCTGAGAATCCTGGGAAATTGGAGAATTCTTGGTGGGGTATCTTAAGTTAGGAAAAGTAAAACAGTTGGAATTATATCTATCTATCTATCTATCTATCTATCTATCTATCTATCTATCTATCTATCTATCTATCTCTATATCATTAGAATTTTTCAATGTAGTAAAAGTATATGTAACGAGCAAAAAATATTTAGAAAGTAAGATAACAAGAAAAAGGAAATAATAAAGAGAAAACATACAATGATCCCTTCCACCCTGCTTTCTGTCCAGTCATTATCATTTTCAACTTTTCCCCAATCTCTCCCTCTCTCCTTAATCCCTGAATCCCAAAATCATCGATTCAATCTTTTCTTCTTTCAACCAAAAGGTTTCCATATAAGGTTTCAACCATATAAGGTTTCCAAAAAAAAAAATCTCTCGGTTTTCTTCTCTGACCAAACAGGTCAGCTTCGCTATTCCCGCAAGTTTGGTTAATTTTAAAATCCAATCTTCCCCCATACTGTAGGTATTTCATTGCTTTTCCAACTTTTTCCATACAATCATCTTGCCACAGTTCCCAGATACAATATTATTTTCCCACATTTCTTTTCTAATTCCTTGTCCATAAAAGCCAGTAGGAATAATTCTGGTTTCATCATAACGTGAGTCCGCAATATCTTTGGCATCGTTGTATGGCTTGGCACCCATTTTTAAAAGTTTTGCTTTTTCACAAGTCCACCCTGCAAAAGCAGCTGGAATTCTCAACAGCATTTGCTGAATCCTTCCCCTTTTTCTAATAAATCCTGCTTATTGAGGGGGGGAGAAATAAAGTAACGGTCCTTAGCTAGGCATCCATTCTGGGTTCCTCCTGTTTTCAGGGTGATTGTAGACCCAAAGTGAAGGAAGTTAGATAATTATTCCCATTAACAATCACAAATTTGGCATGCCAGTTCTGGTCTCAGACTGGGTTTCCTTTAAAAACCTAGGGATAAAGGGAAAGCAGCTGATTTTATTGGCAAATACGATCAATAAATGGAATATTTTTCCCTCTGTTTTCTTTTTCCACTGATACTCAACAGCTTGAAAAGATATGTCTACAATTGAAGGGGGTTCTATTTTTATTTGGTCCTGAAAGTCTTAATTCCCCCAAACGCCCATCGGTGTCCCAGTAACAACCCAAAAGGCCGTTACTTTAATGTTTTTGTTTTTAAGTGAACTGGCCCACCTATCTCTTCTAGCCTCAGCGAATGGACAATATTTATCCAAAGCACAAAAAAATAGAAAGATTGGGGTGGGGGGGAGAGATGGGGAATTGCATTTTTGTGTTCTGTTGAGGGTTGCCTGAAATGTCTCATAAAAACCTCAAATGAAATTTAAAATGACCCTGGAAGTAAAACCATGTCCTTTTCTAGGTTTGCCTTTTAACAGCAATTCTTCCTTCCTTCCTTCCTTCCTTCCTTCCTTCCTTCCTTCCTTCCTTCCTTCCTTCCTACCTTCCTTTCTTCCTTCTTTCTTTCTTTCTTTCTCTTTCTTTCTTTCTTTCTTTCTTTCTTTCTTTCTTTCTTTCTTTCTTTCTCCTTCCCTCCCTCCCTCCCTCCCTCCCTCTCTCTCTCCTTCCTTCCTTCCTTCCTTCCTTCCTTCCTTCCTTCCTTCCTTCCTTCCTTCCTTCCTTCCTTCCTTCCTTCCTTCCTTCCTTCCTTCCTTCCTTCCTTCTGCTGGTGCATAAAAACCCACACGTGCTATCAGTGCCAACATTTTGCCTCCCAACTTACATAAATAGAAGGCCTGGACCAACTTTTTTGGTTCCAAAAAGATGTTTTGAAGTGGGTGGGGCCTAAACGCAGCATCTGCTCCCAGCTCTTGAAAATAGCTGCCTCTTTTGCGCGGATCATGCGCAAAGAAAAGAGGCAGCTGCTTTCAAGAGACTTGCATTCAAGCTCCGGCACGTTCTTAGAAGCGCTTTTTGGAAATCAAACCCTTCACAGCCTAATAAATATAACACTCTGCTCTTCCCACAATGCTGGAAAACCAGCCATCCGGGAAAATCCACCGACTGCAGAAATTCCTGCGCCCGTGTTCATCCACCAAGAGTCTTCAGAATAAATGCTGATCAGAAGAGAGATCAAAAGAAAACAGCAAGCAAATTAGTAGCCCCCCAGCTATTTAGCATTGAATCTTGCCTCCCCTGACCCATTTAGCGAGGGAGATTTTTGTGTGTGTGTGATTCTAACCAACTTTGTCGTTCTTTGGCTCCGGGTGCAAGCAAAGTTTGAAACTGGGGCATCTATTATTAACCCAGGATGTCTCCGGCACCTTCTTTGAAAGTTTTTCAAAGCCCTTTTCAAATACGACCCGGCGGATTGTGGAGATATTAGTTTTAATTATTATTCTGTTATAAAACTAATTTGGGAAGGAGATGGAAGACGGCAAGAAACCTCACATTGCAAACGTAAGATCTTTTATCTTTGTTTCGCTCCCATCCCTCTGCCTGTAGATCACAGCGCTTTTCCGTGCAATTTTTATTCAAGGTTCATCCCAAAGCTTTTAATGTGCAAAGTGTTTTACATATCATCCTAGTACTCATCTGGGTAGACGCTCCTGTGAAGTGTTCGTTTAATGCTTCCACCCCCTCTTTCTCTCCAAGTGGCAGAATTCACCTTGAAGGAAAGCAACATTTGGAAAAGAAAAAGGAGGGGGGGAAAAATACCCACTGGAAATTTGCCGTTTGGAAACAAAAGGTGTACATTGTCCCTTCTTTCCCCTCCCTAAAATAAGCGTGTGCAAATATATCGGGTGCAAAACTGCCCCAGTTTTAACCTCCGATTTTCAGTTTGGAACCAGGCACGTTGACCTGAAACATTTCCATGTACTGGATTTAGCATAATCACCAGATTCCTTGAAATGTGACAGGTGCTGAATCTGAGAAGGGTAAGCTGTAATTTGTCCAAGGCGTACGACCGCTTGATAGCCCTCAGTTGCTGCTTACCTGGCAGGGGAGACACCTTGATCATGAAATGGGCTTTGTAACTATTCACCGGTCTTCTTCTGCAAAAACAGGCTTTCGTTTTTCTGCCTCATTCTCAGGGCGCTTGAGAATTTCTTTCCAATTTCTCCAGCTGAGTTTCTGGCTGGAGGTGGAAGAAAGGGAATCTCTGGCAATGTTGCTTCAGGTGACCCATCTTTCTAGGGCTTGCGACTTCCCAGGCTGTTCTTGCCTACTTCTTTCTGAGAAATTTAGTTTGATGTCTTAATTGAAGAGAAACGGCACTGTTTCTTGGCTCTAGAGACAGAGTTTTTGCTGGTAATAATAGCGGTAATAATGTTCTGTACTGTCTTTTGAGTTTGCATTTTCTATCTAGCCTTCCTCTTGGACTTTTCAACAGCTTGTTAATTGTTTTGCCCCATACTGGTCTTTGACCAAACTTTGAACTTCACTAAACTTTCTAGACTGCTCACGCTTGAAATCTGAAAGTTTGCCCTTGACATCTTCCCTGGGGCTCTCATAAAAGCTTGGAAAGAGCAAAATCCTTATGTTTCAGCCTGGAGAATTTCATTATCCTTCTCTTGGAAAGAGAGGTTGAAAGCCCTTTGTCCCTGTTCAAAACAAGCAAGAGAAGGTGATGCAAAGTTTAGACTAAAGGGGTATAAAAGTGTCAGAAAGCTGACTTTTTTTCCCCCACTGCTCCTTGATTGCTCTCCAGCCCTGAGTGTGTGTTCCTGGGTATAAATTAACCCCAACCACCGGCATTTGAAAGACGGAAGACTTGTCAAAATAATGAAAGCATGGCTGTGCTGTTGTGACGTAAGCTGACATCACAATGCACGCACAAAAGGGGTGGGATTTGCACAGCGACAGTGCACTGCTATTTTCTCCGTTTATCCTTGCACTGTGGAAATTCCAAAAACGATTCAACTGCCCGGATTTGCCTACCTAGTCCTCCAGGAGAAAGAGCTGGAGCGAAAGAACAGCTGGAAAAGTTGGCCTCTCTATCAGAGAACTCACTGCTGAAGCTTCCCCAATGATGATTAGATGTCATGACCAAGGCTACCACTGCCTTTAGAGTCATCAGAAAAAGTGCTTAATGAAATTCAGCTTTGCAAAAACCCTCCTGTTGCAAAGGCCCCTGGCGTTCCAGACCCTTTTTGGAGAAAATGAGGCAGGAGAACTTTCAATCAATCGATCCTTTATTTACAGTCCAGACCAATCCAACCCCCAAATGCAGAATTTAAAATAGAGAAACGCCAGCAGAGAATTTAAAATACAGAACAAAAAAAACCTTGCAATGATGAATAACAAGAAGAGGATATCAAGGCGTGTCTATTGCTGGAAACTCGGCAACTTTATAACGATTGTCCAAGTTTGGTCTTGCGGAAGGAAGATTGTAACTTCTTGATCAGAAAAAAAAACTAAACTTTCTGATAATTGGGTTGATAAGTGCCAGACGCCATGGGCGAAACGCTGGGCAATGTAACAATGCATGGGTTACTGAGTCTACTTCTGTATCTGAGCAGAAGCACGTGGGAGACTAGTTCAGGCCATCTTTGTTTACTGACTGCCTTGTTTAGTGACCATTCACAGTTACAACAGTGATGAAAAAGTAACTTTGCAACCAGTCCTCACATTTACAACCTTCCCAGGGCTGCAAAGCAAAGGAAAACTGAAATAAAACCGCGATGTTTCACTTCACAACCTCTTTGCTTAATGACCAAGTTGCCGGTCCCAATTGTGGTTGCTAAACGAGGACGACCTGTATATTTGTCTATACCTCCTTAATCTGTGGAGATAATGGGACAACTTGGTTTATTCCCCAAATTTAGACCCAGTTAGTATGTCTATGTGCTGCCTGAACCAGCAGGAAAGAGAGTTGCCCGAGTTAGTGGCTGACCAGCTTTGTAACATTTATTTTTAAGTTTTGTTGACTGTCGCAATCTCCAGGGAACTCTGAGCAGCGCACAGAAAACATTATAAATAGAGGAAGAATGCTTGAAGGAAACTTCTGCATCAAACCATTTATGGGGGGGGGGTTTCTGATTTTTTTTTTTTAATTTGCAGCATGATCTCTGTTGGAACAACCTAACTTAAGGCACATGTCCTTGATTGAGATTAATCTATGCGCTCCTCCTTTTGTGGCTCTTTGCCCTCTCTGGCATTTCACAGCAACCGTGCAGGGGGTTCTCCGAATGGGTAAAGCGAGCAGTGTAGTCAATAGAAGGTAGAAATGTTGAAGCCATCAACGTAACAGATACGTTGTCGAAGTGTGTCCCATTAATCTCCAACCCGTGCAGTCCTCAAAGACTTACCGTCAGACCTCGCTTGCTTACGGTAAAGGCTGGTGCAATATTAGGGACTGTCAACGGATCAGGATTCTGGCAATAGAAAATCTGTCACGCTGCTCCCTGCCTTCAGATGGGCCTTAGGAAGAGCGGGATCAATACATCCATCAGTTGTCAACCAGCTGTGATCTGATGGAGTTAAAAATAGAGCGTTCTCCGTGAGGTCATCCTTTGGACCCAAGCAATGAATTAAATTCCTCAGAATTTATTTCCCTGTCATGGGAGATGGGCTCTCCTTGTCTAATCACTGCTTCTGGAGCGGCTGCATTGCATTTGAAATTCACCGCATCTTGGGGGTGAGCCAACCGATTACCATTATCCAAGTTGGGGGCGAGAGAATCTGTCCGTAGGGGGATCGCGGGGAGCCCACTTTCTGCATCGCTCGAAGCTGAGATTTCAAGCCGGAATCGGTCATGGAGAAATGTCCGTTTTTGGAAAGGATCCCTGTCTAGGTAGACCGAAAGCAGTGATGCTGAAGCAAGTCTTGTTTCATCGAGAGGTCTATCTGGGCTTATCCTGGGATTCTGCTTTCTGCGTTGTGTTTTCGGGGGGATTAAGCCAGGGAGGGCAAGCCTTTCACCCCCCAAGGGCCATAGGAGGCATTTATATTTTCTTCTGTGCGATGATGTGCATTCTCTCCCTGTGTGGATGTGGGTTTCTGCTCTCCCGTTGTGTTGCATCTGTGTGTACATAAGTGCAATGGGACCAGATGCATACATTCAGCTTTGGGTCATGTGACCAGGAGAGGACTTAGAATAGACCAGGGTTTCTCAACCTAGGCCACTCTAAGATGGGTGGACTTCAACTCCCAGAATTCCCCAGCCAGAATTCCCCCCCCCCAAAAAAACCTAAAGTTTGTATTGTGACATGCAAGCTACTTTTGTTAAAAGCGCGTTGGGCCTTCAGCCACTTTGCATCTGGAGAGGCCAAACTCACTGCTAAGATGCATTTAAAGATAAAATCTAATACTGTCTTTCAGCGATGCCCACAAGCAGTTTGCAAAAATTCAAAAGCTAAACCAATGTGCCGTGTCACTCACCTGAGCTATCGGTCAAAAGATGTTGTGTGATAAAATTGCAGGGGGACAGATGGGACTCGAGCGAATTCCAAAACACTTGACTATAAAATCCTATTCAGAGGGAAATCAGGCGCCGTTGGAGCTCGCCGTAGATCAAGCAGGAATCAGAGAGTGCTTGAGAAAACTTTTGGGATGAGATCTGCTGGCAGCAGCGTTTCTGTTTCATAGCAGGATGGTCTAAAGCAGGGTTTCTCAACCCTGGCAACTTTAAGATGGGTGGACTTCAACTCCCAGAATTCCCCACCCAGGGGAATTCTGGGAGTTGAAGTCCACCCATCTTAAAGTCGCCAAGGTTAAGAAACATTGGTCTACAGGGAATTCCAGCAGAGATATTAAATCCACTCACCCACCCCTTTTTTTTTCTTTAGTTAGCCAATATCTAACCTAGCAGCACAATAAAAATGTAGAAATAGCCCTTATAGACAAATTGATTTCGTTATTTTGTAAAATCAAGCCCTTTGGGGGAGATACAAGAGACATTGCCTGGGGTGGTGACACATCCCGGAGCAAAGTGTTCCTGTTTGGTGTGCCAGCCAGCTGTTCATGCCCTCTCTGAAGATTCTCCATTCCCTTTTCTCCCTCAATTGCCATTTTTTCTATCCTGCCTCTTCTGCAAAGGAGACTCAGCATTTTGTATCTGTGCTCGTGCGCCCCAAGGGAGTGGGCTTCTCTTTGCTTAAAGGAGCTGCCTCTGCAGTTTTTTCACACAGAGATTTTCTCCCTCTCCTGCAAATCTTTTCTTTTTCTTTCTTTCTTTCTTTCTCTCTCCCTCCCTCCCTCCCTCCCTTCCTCCCTCCCTCCCCCTCCCTTCTTTCTTTCTTTCTTTCTTTCTTTCTTTCTCCCTCCCTCCCTCCCTCCCTCCCTTCCTTCCTTTCCCTCCCTCCCTCCCTCCCTCCCTCCTTTCTTTCTTTCTTTCTTTCTTTCTTTCTTTCTTTCTTTCTTTCTTTCTTTCTCTCCCTCCCTCCCTCCCTCCCTCCCATCTTCCTTCCTTCCTTCCTTCCTTCCTTTCCCTCCCTCCCTCCCTCCCTCCCTCTTTCTTTCTTTCTTTCTTTCTTTCTTTCTTTCTTTCTTTCCCTCCCTCCCTCCCTCCTTTCTTTCTTTCTTTCTTTCTTTCTTTCTTTCTTTCTTTCTTTCTTTCTTTCTTTCTTTCTTTCTTTCTTTCCCCCCATTCAGCTGTTATCGTTCACAATCAGCCTTTGTGATGAGTCTTCGCTATCAGGGACCAAAGAAAAGTCTGCCATGGATTTTTGTGGGAATTCTGGGATTCTTCCGTCCCCGAAAACATTGAAATCCATCTAGCGCCTCTCACTCTTGGGTGAAACATCCAGACTTAAATCAAGCACAGCTTTATTTCTGAAAGAACTTCCCCAAATAGCATATTTCTGAAAGTTGGTATATTTAAAGAGCCCCTCTTTGGGGTGCTTAAAAACAGCAACTTGAAAACAAACAAGATCTTTGGTCTGAAACAAATGAGAGAAACTCAAGGAAATCGAGGATAGAAGGAAAGAGACACCCTGTCTCCACGCTGCCGGGCTACGCTATCACTTTGATTTTGCGCCAACATTTGATTCCCTGTTTGCTTTTCAATGAATAAACTCTCTGGCAGAAAGTCTTGGCTGGAAGTGAGGCAGCCAACCTGGGTTAATGAAGCTCTGGGCAGGGATGTGTGAATGGAGCTTCCACCTGTCCAGGCTGGCGCAGGAGCACCTCCAATCCTATTTGAATGAAAACTACTGGAAAAGCTGGTTGGTCTATGCGCCTTTTTGCAAAGCTATAGGTTTTGGGAGGCAGCCTCTGCCAATGTAGACTTCTGTCCATGTGTGAGTGTGTGCTTGTATTCTTCTTTTTTAGCACAGACACAAGGAAAAAGCTTTAATTCCACTCTCATCAAAATCCACCAGGGATTCCTTTAATATTTATGGCCATGCTTGTTCTTTGCTTTCAATGGAGCCCTGTTAACCTAGTTCTCCCTTTGGGCAGCCTTCCACCTCCATCCAGAAACTCTGTGCTCCCACCCGTTTGTAATTTATAAACTCTTCTAACATACCCCTTGGCCCAGTTGAAGCTCTGTAATGTTGGAGGCCGTGGAGGAAATAACCTGCTGCAAAATCCTTTTTTCAGCCCCTCTTATTTGTGTTAGATGAATCGAATGGTTGGCATGTGGGTTTGCTTAACCAAGGCTGAGAGACTCTTGCGGAAAGGGCAATGAATGCAACCTTGTCTTCTCAAGGGAGAAAACATCTGTCTGTGACCTAGAGAGGTTTACTTTACACTAAACGCAGACAACATTTTCAAGGAAAATACTGTACGGCGTCCAAGCATGCACGGGAGATGTGAAGGCCCTGAAAACATGGTCCGCCCTGGTACCAGTTCTCATCTTCCTAGGCTATGGGTTGAAGGAAGGAAGCCTGCAATCCATTTGTTAATTTCTCTCAATTCTGATCCATTCTTCTATTGGACAATCATTACTCAACTGATTTTCCAAGTTCTTTCCCCTCCGTTTAGCCTTCTGGCCAGTACCAATAGTGTAGGTTTTATCACTGATCCAACTCAAAATTTGGGTGGTGTGGATCCAATCCACTCTGAAAACACACTCTCAGTCCAATTCAGTGATCCCTAGTTCTTTGACTTGATTGGATTTTTCTGAATTGAGTTGGAAGAACTTCTCTGAATCAGCCCGTTGAGTGGGAGGCATCCAGGTGAATTTCCAGATCAAAGCTTTGCACAGCCTCAACCAGAAGGCTGAAGAGTGGCATCTCGCCTTTCGCACCTTTCCCAAGCCACAAGTGAACCTTTTCAAGCGAGAGTCTTCCAGAGTTTTCTTTATCAAGATTTATTGAGATGGGATTGCAAGACAGGATGGAGTCACAATTTAGAACCAATACATCCTTATGTACAATAGCCTTACAAGACTCAAGGATCTGTGGGACTGCCTGATTTCAGTTGTATCTGCCCATCCAAGAAGATCTGGCAGCATTGCCTTTTTCATATCCCTTCCCTCGTAGATTGTCATCTCCATGGAGCATAGAAATGAGTCTTCTCAGTTGCTCTCCACCTTCTATGGAACAACATTTCCCCAGAAATCCAGTTGGCTCCCACCCTCTTGCTTTGTAGAAAGGCCATTAAAACTTGGCTCTTCCAACACATCTTGGGGCAATGTGTTGTAATATTGTTCCCCCGACACTGAAAAGTTTGGGCTTAGGCAACTGATGTTCCCAATGTTTAGGCTTTATTGATTTGTTGTCCTTCAGTTTCTTTCCAACTTGATTGTCATTTGGGTTTTAACCTGATTTATGAAGAGCAGCATGTACGCTGCTCATAGTTGGCTGCAATGGGAGTGGCATATAAGCCTGGGAAATAAGTAATAAAAAGAAACAAAGTGGGGTGGAGGGTTTTGGATGTCCTTCCTAGTTGCCTTCCTATAATCCAGTGATGTGGATGGTCTTTTCAACGTTAATGGAGAAATTTGCACCTGGATGTCTACATAATACTCTCCCGAATTGTGATCTGTCTGAAAACCAACAAGGACGGGGGAGAACTTTCTATACACCCCTCATCCCTGGAAGTTCTAGATTTGCATTGTGGACTTGCTCACTTGGCCCAGTCCAGTATTATTTTATTTAAGGATGCATTGTGCCCAAGGCCCATCAGATCGTTTTCCTTCCTGAAGACTCTTTATCTTGACTAGTAACTGCTAGTGGTAAAATTATAACAGTCATATGTCCAAATTGACTTGGTCCAGTTGGGCCATTGAAAATACATGGATGAAAGGAATCTAGGCCCATTCAAACCCAAGGAGAAAAAACTTCCAAGCAGCCTTGCAAGAATTAAACTGGTGTAATCAACTCTACAGTTAGTAGAATCAAGGACCAGAGATTCTGGACTGAACTACTTGGGGCTCTAATGGGCGAAGGATGCTCTTGGACTGTATCACTTGAAGTACAGAGGGGAAGACAACTTTTGCCAACCCCTCTCTCAATGGTTTGGGAATTTCATGGAGCTGCAGTTCCAACCTTGCTAAGAATCAGTAAGATATGTATTTGAGAAAAGAACAGAAGAACTTGGCAAAATTTGCCAGTGTCTTCATCCACAGAAGACATTTAAAAAAAAACAAAATCAAGGGAGAAGATTGAACTGACGTAGCTGGGCATAGACAGACAGCTCATTGATTTCCTGAGCAATTAAAATCAAGATTTGAATACCTGTACATTCAAATATGGCTTGAAGATTCAAGCCAACCCCCTGCAAATCGGATCTCTGAATGCCATCCAGGCACAACCCGACTTTTAAACTTCTCCAAATTCTAGGTTGTGATGCCTTTCCATCCCTTCTCTCTCATTTCCTCTACTCTCCACCTGACATTTTTCAGGGCATCACTTTACCCACTGCTTAAGTTTAAGAAGAGTAAACCTGGAAAAGCTCAAAGCATCTGACTTGCTCAGAAGATGGACCGCAGGGAGTGAAGATTGAGCACTTCGCTGATCCTACTTCATTGCTGATTCTGCCTGGACCCCACCAGAATTAGCTTCTCTTTGGAGACCTAATGTAATTCAGAAGCTGCCTTAGTGCGTCTTCATTCTCATGTCAAGCTCTTCTCTGGTTTCCTCCCCTCTCTCCTGTCTGCTGACAGTGGCAAAATCTCTCTGGTAAATGCATTCGAGTAATTCTTTTTTCACAACATCAGCCTGGAGCAAAGTGGTAGATTTGCAATATGAAACTCCAGCAATCTGCTCATTACCAAGGTGTATTTATTCACATACATTAGCTTTTATTAAGTGTGTGTGTGTGTGTGTGTGTGAGTGAGTGAGAGAGTAGGGAGGGGAAAGGAGGAAAAACTTCCAAGCAGCTTTGCAAGAATTAAACTGGTGTAATCAACTCTACAGTTAGTAGAATCAAGGACCAGAGATTCTGGACTGAACTACTTGGGGCTGTAATGGGGAAGGATGTTCTTGGACTGTACCACTTGAAGGACAGAGGGGAAGACAACTTTTGCCAACCCCTCTCTCAATGGTTTGGGAATTTCATGGAGCTCCAGTCCCAACCTTGCTAAGAATCCGTAAGATATGTATTTGAGAAAAGAGCAGAAGAACTCAGCAAAATTTGCCAATGTCTTCGTCCACAGAAGACATTTTTAAAAAAACAAAATCAAGGGAGAAGATTGAACTGCCACAGCTGGGCATAGACAGACAGCTCATTGATTTCCTTAGCAATTAAAATCAAGATTTGAATACCTGTGCGTTCAAATACCTTTCTGTTATCAGATGAATGGCATGTTTGCTCGATTGATGGTTTCTTACATTTAGGTGGGTGCCAGAGAGAGGGAATGGTGAGAACCAGAAAGCCACAAGGCTTTTGGATATAGAAGGTGGCATAAATGTGAGTTTGGTATATAGTACAAATACTGTCCCTTTTATATACTGTGTGGACCCAGAAAATGGGTTATGTTAGGCTACGCCAGGGTTCCCAAAGTGGTCAATATCAGTCCCCAAGGATCAATGGATGTGATGGAATGGTGTTGTGAAGGCCACGCTCAGGGAGATAAGCGTTTCCTTAGCCCTCAACAGGAGCGTGGGAAATTTAAGATGAGACTGGCATCACCCTAAGGAATTCACGGTGTTTTGGCTTGCTGGCTTGGGAAGTCAGATAGAGTCTGGAGAGACTAATGTCAGGTTCAGCCCAAAGAACTCCCCGAGACAGTGCAGATACAGTTCTGTTGCGTTTATTAGCTTCCACCTCAAGACAGAAATCTCTCCAGACTGAACCTAAGTTCCCAAGCTAGCAAGCCACAACACCATGAATTCCTTAGGGAGGTGCCAGTCTCATCTTCTTAAACTTCCCATGCTCCTGTTGGGGGCTAAGGAAAGGCTTATCTCCCTGAGCCTGCCCTTCATAACATCATTCCATCACAATGGGACTATTCAAGGGGTCAATAAATGGCTCGCGATCCAAAGGGAGGTCAGTAAATGTTTGGAGTTCAATAGATGGTCAATAAATGATGAAAGGTTGATGGGGGTCAAATCATCTTTTGGGGTCTCTGTATTGCACCATGCCAGTCCCTAGTCCTGAAGGTGAGATGGCTAGCGGTGAGACAGTGTAACCCAGGTTTGGACAGTCAACTGCCAGCAAAAGCGGCCTTGAGTTGTCATTAATATGATGACGTTTGGTGGCACAGCCAGCCAGATGTTTAGACTGGATCTGGCATTTTTATCCACCTATTGAGTCCTTCCCAAGGACCTGGGATAGGCAGATGTTGTTGTTCGATGGTGTTCAAGGTATCGTCATAGGATGGAAGCTGTTCCAAGTCAAGCTGCCTTTGGGAATGGTCTGATGGTGATTTGGTCAATGCTGATGGTCTTCAAGGGGTGCTCCAGATGTTTTGGGATGGCACCCAAGACGCCTATAACTATTCTTATTATTATTAAAAGTATTTATTAAAATATTTTTATATAATAAATGTTTGGGGGGTCAATGTACAATCTGAAAGTCATGAGGGGTCAATGAGCTGAAGAGTTTGGGGAGCCCTGGGCTACACCAATCACATACCATTCAGGCACAGTCACAAGGAAATGCAAGAATCCGTAAGCCATTTTTATTGAAGAAAACTATGAAGCCATATCCAGAATTTCAACACCTGTAGTGACTTACAGAAACAACATTCACACCTCCTTGTGTTCCTTTTTCCTGGCCTCTTTGCATCTCTCCCTCCCTTTTAGCAACCGTCAGATTTTAGTCCTGTTTTTTACTGACAGCATGAGAATGAACTCTCAGCACCCGAGTTACGTGTCTTGTGGGGCTGTAACACCTTGAACGATGAAACACTTTCTCAGTCTTGTGATGGACAGCCGGAAGGCCTTGAACAAGGAACAAGCAGGATCTTCGGAGAATGATCCGTTGTTTGCTCCCAGTCAATATTCACAGTCGTGAGTGTCCTGCTTTTATGTTAAGAAGCGGTTGTGATTCAGGCAAAATTGAATAAAGTCCAACTTCTTGAGAAGGTCCTGCTATCATTTGCTTTGGAAATTCCCTCGTTTGGGAACTGCATTCAGCAGTCAAGCATCCCGTTCTTCCACTGACTTTTAAATGTTACTATATAATGGATAATTGCTTTGCTGGCTACTTCTCTGTTCAACGAACAGCCTCCTAGTCTCGGGAGACAAGTATTCCTGACAGGTCATTGTATTTATCCTCTTGGAAGATGGGCCAGGAAGTGATCCTTGATTTGTGGCTGACACACCATTAACTTCTTAATTGATTTTTGCTTGCATCAATAAGAAGAAGAGAGTTGACATCTCAGTTTATTATGGTCTTTTGTTTGTATTTCTCTTATGCGGGTGGTAGTTTGAGTTTCAGAAGGCTGTCTCAAAGGAAGAGCAAACCTACCCTTTGTGGTTTGCAAGAAGGAAGTTTCATCGTCCAAGATGAGCTGCAGATAACATTGTTTTGGAGGGGATTTTCTGTGGATCACAGTAGAACATGTACATGCTAACATTTTCTTTCTTGATCTCTCTTGTTTGGAAAAGATAATTAGATGCTGTGGTGTGTCTATACCTACAAAGATCAGAACAGTGCAAGTCGGGGTATGCCCTGTGACAACTATGGAAGTGAAAGTTGGACTTTGAAGAAGCAAGATAGGAACAGTATTGATGTTTTTGAACTTTGTTGGAGAAGACTCCTGAGAAGGCCATGGACAGCCAAGAAATCAATGGATCATTGAACAAATAAACCCAGGGTTCTCCCTTGAGGTACAAATGACCAGGCTGAAATTGTCCTACTTTGGACATATTATGTGAAGACCCTGTTCTCTGGAAAAGGTTCTGATGCTGGGAAAGGTGGAAGGAAAGAGAAGAAGAGGATGACCAGGAACAAGTGGATAGACTCAGTTACAGTGGTGATGGCGGTGCTGGTGGAAGACCTGAAAGACCAGGTTAGGGACAGATCATCATGGAAAAAACAATGTGGTCACTAAGAGTTGACACCAAGATTAATATCAGGAAGATTAATATCAGGCCTAGCCCAAGGAACTCCAAGAGACAATGCAAATTCAGTCCAGTTATGTTTATTAGCTACAACCTCTAGCAAGAATCTTCCCAGACTAAAACCCCAGTTCCCAAAGTCCTCCAGCCACAACAGTGTGAATTCCTCAGGGAGGTGCCAGCCTCATCCTCTTGTTCCTCCCACGCGGTTCTGGTGAGCTAAGAAAATGTTTATCTCCCTGAGCTTGGCCTTCATAATTCCATTCCGTCACATCATGGGAGATCCGGAGGCTATAGAAATGAGTTCTTCAGCCAAAGCTTATCCACCCCCAATATAACACCATTGCAGGATTTGTGTAAATTCCAGAACTGCTTAAGGAAGGTTGAATGGCCGTCACCTTTTCCACTCATCCAATCAATCTCCCCAGAGTTGGCACCAAACAAGGCAGCTGTGTAAGTCAAAGAGAGGAAGGAAAAGTATCTATTCCTTCTCTTCTCAACTCATGTTAGCACATACTCCTTCCTCTGGCTTGGACTGAGCCACAACCCAACAGGTGGAATTACTTAATGAAGAGGATCAGAGGGTAATTGAACAGAGACTGGAGGGATAATTTTACTAATGGGAAAGAGAGAGAGAGACTTTCACCTCTAGTTTATTGGTTTGACTCTTCCTCGGGTTGATGACGACCATCTGTCACCAACCCACTTGAGAGCAAGGGAACTCAAAGCAGCACCAGCAGCCAACGGTCCCTCAGCAGGAGATTCAGGAGATTCGGGATGCTGCAAAAGGGAACAGAGAGGCAGATGGACAGCTTTCTCCTGTGAAACACTTGCTCCATTGCAATGAATTGGAAGAGGTCTTTGTCAGGTTCAGCCCAAATAACTCCTCGAGACAATGCAGATACAGTTCTGTTGCGTTTATGAGCTTCCACCTCAAGACAGAAATCTCTCCAGACTGAATCTAACTTCCCAAGCCAGCAAGCCAAAACACCATGAATTCCTTAGGGTGGTGCCAGCCTCATCTTCTTAACTTTCCCATGCTCCTGTTGGGGGCTAAGGGAATGCTTATCTCCTCGAGCGCGGCCTTCATCCAACCATTCCTTCACAGTCTTCTTTCATTGCTCTTTCTCAAACAGGAACTTTCCCACTTGGTGGGAGCCAACATTGTGGTAGGAATTGCATCAGGATTCCTCTTTGCCAAACTTCCATCTCATCTTTTTGCCAAGAAGAGCAAGGCCCAATGGGGAGCTCCCAGGATCCATGTTCAGGTCCCACCATCCTGCCAATGACACCCTCCAGTCCTGAGCGCCTCAAGCAGATAGGGAGTAGAAATGCCTTCCTGTTCCAGCAAATCACCCTGGGGTTCCTGACTTGGTTTAAATCAAGAGGTGAATAGACCTAATTTCTATGGAGAACCTTGTATGTAATCTGATGGTGAACAGGTGAACCATGAACCATGGTGAACCACGGTGAACCATGTATGTAATCATGGTGGACAGGGCTGAAGCAAGCAATGGGTGGGGCCATCCTCCAAAATGAGGGGAGACACCCTTTTTTCTTCCCATACAAGGAGCAGGGAAGCGGCAGATGTTGGTGAATTCTGACCTGATTCCTTGCAGAAAGTTCTCAAAATTAAGCCAGAGACAACATGAGTCCTACCCAGCAGGGCTGCAGGTTGCTCACCCCAGTTTGGACTGCAGTCTATCTAAGTAAACATCTGCTAACTAGATGAACCTCTAACCCAGTATCATGCTGATACATAGACAAGTTCTGGAGAGGACTTGTAAACCAGGATCAATGCTTAGGACACCCTAGATAATGTGCCAAGCTGCAGCTAGATCATGGTCTAGACCAGCTTGTATGAGCCACAAGTGAAGAAGGCCAGAAATTAAAGCACACACTAAATAGAATTGTCTTCTCCTTCCATGCTGTGTTGAGAATTGGGGAGGAGATATTTCTAGCGCTACTGAGACAAGTAGATGTTCAGAGCTGAATCTGGGGATCAAAATGCATGTATTATTATATTATATTGCAAGGAAACTGGCCTAGCGTCTTTTCTCTTCTTTGGACGACCAAGTCACAGTTATTCTGCCTCAGTGCTCTTACAGCAACAAGCTAAAACCTTCCTGCCGTGTTAGGATGCAGTTCTCAGAATTCACAGCTTATAAAGAATTCAGAGAGTTGCCATCTCAATGCAGCCTCAAGAGCATCACATCCAGGAATGATGGCTTAGAATTGGAGGGAATCCACAGCTCCCTTTGCAGACCCACAGCTCCTCACCCCACAAAATCTGAATTTTGGGAGGCTTTTTTGTTTTTTAGACCACCTGGGGGATTGAGGCTAGCTGATGTCTTAAACCTTGTAGGGGGTTAAGGCAGCCATTTGCATCCTTTCAGGGCCCCCGCAATACAAAAAGGTTTGAAAATATGCCCCCTCCATCCGTTCCAGCAATGCCATGGCTCCCCTGCTGAAACATTTGCCTGCTCCCATCCTTTAAGATGTATTTTCACCCACAGGGATTTCAAACGCAAGTTCCCTTGATGTAAGTTCTTTTTAAGAATATAAATCCCACTGTTTTCGTGTAACTTTTATTAGCATACCTTTCTTCAAGCATGGTTTTTCTTGAACTTCAGGGCAGGGAAAGAAATGCCAGCAAACTTAGATGCTAACGTCTGCCTCATTGCAAATTCCCACTACTGGGGGAGTGGCAGACTCAACTTTACTTCCAGCAGAATGTGTGATAAAATCCTCTTACAACCCCCTAGCAGATACTCCCTAGTTGCTGAATCAATGGTCTGTCTTGTTGTATTTCATTTGAGTCATACAGTTCCAACAGCCCATCCCTTGAGTTGTATTGATTTCTACACCATCATTGGGGTTTCATAAACAAACAGGCAAGGACCTGTTTCTCTCATCGGCTTATAGTTCAAGGAGTGACAGCATGAAAGAGAACTAGAAGGAGGGGAGTGAGAAGCACAAGGGAGATTTCCAAGCCAAGGCCCTTAAATTTACAATGAACTGGTCGAGGAGAAGAAGCAAGGGTTGAAGCTCTTTATCCTTCCTTGGGGAGGGAGGTGGATTTTAAGGAAGAGAGGGAAGAGGATCGGTGGTGGGGAGGTGTTGATTCAGAAGAGATGAAAAGGGGAAACCAAGACAGGATGAAGAGCACAGAGGGTTTGGATTCCTGAGCAAAAGCAATGGACAACAACAAAATGGGGATAGGGCCAAGCGATGGGGAAGGACTTGGTGAAACTGACCTTAATATTTGCCTCCCCCCACCCCAGCCTCTTCCCTCCAGGGTAGAAGAGGTTGCTGTCCAGTAACCAGTGCTGAAATGAAGAGTGAGCAGCAAGTTGATAGGACCGTTGGCAGTAAGAACTGCCTTCCCCAATCTGGTTCTTTCCAGGTGGGTCAGACTACAAGTCCTATAAGCCCCAGGGAGTGTAATCAAACACATCTAGAGGGGACCAGGTTGCACTTATCTTTGATACTCTGGCAGCAAAACGTAGCAGGCTTCCCGTCTGCTGTGGCCTCTCCACATTTGCTTATCTTCTCACTGTCAGCCTTCTGTCTGACTGCATATAGAAACAAACAGTGGGTTGGGGGGGGTTCCCATGATTATAACAAGAAGAAATTTTGCCTTCCATCTTGCCTGGAGTGCTAGGTGATTGCTAGTAAAGTTAGATGACTTCTGTCTCTGTATGGCTGGTGGAGTTGGGTTTTTGAGCTGATTTCAGTCAAGGGAAGGGAAGGAAAAAGAGAAAGAGAAGGAAGGGGAAGGAGAAAGGGGAGGAGGAGAGGAGAGGGATGAGGGAGGGAGGTTTAGGTCCATTTATACACCACTCAAGCCAGGTTACTTTAAAGATATTGACTTCATGCTAAGGATGAGTCACTTTTTGGTAGCCAAGGGCTGCAGTCAATCTTTTTGAAGAGGACCAGCACTACAGTGGGTAGAGTGGTAATAAGAGTGGAGTATGTCTTACATAGGAAGCAGCCTGGGAGTTTTTGTTTTATCCCTCAAGGGGAAAAAGATCTTGAGGTCATGGTGGAGAGTTCAGTGAAGATACCAATTCTGTGCACAGCAGTTGTTAGAAAAGAAAAAAGAATTCCATCCTGGTCATTGTTAGAAAGGGATTGAAAATAAAAATTCAGCTTTTAATGGCCCTATATAAATTTATGGAACATCTACATCTGGAATACGGTGTATAGATGTAGTCACCACATTTGGAAAAGAAGAGATGGGGATGGGGATGGGGATGGGGATGGGGATGGGGATGGGGATGGGGATGATGAAAGAGGAGGAGGAGGAAGAGGCAACCAAAATGATCTCAGAGCTCAAATACTTACCCTACAAGAAAAGGCTCAAATGTTTAGAAGTCTTCAGGTTGGAGATATGGTGACTAAGAAGAGAAAGGACCAAGGTAGTCAGATCACCCCAGACTTTTTCCACAATGGTTGGATCAGGGGTCATCCAGTGAAGTTGACTGGGAGATTTAGAAGAGAAGATTCTTCGTGCAGCACTTCATGCTGCCCCAAGATGTGATAACCATGAAGCAGGGATGGTTTTCAAGGAGATTCATGGGGACAGGTCTGTTGTAAGATATTAGTGTGGAGTACTTAATATTAATTATGGCTTGGTGGCAGCTTGCCCCCAAATATCAGTTACTGTGATGGAATGGAATTATGAAGGCCAGGCTCAGGGAGATAAGCGTTTTCTTAGTTCACCGCAAGAGCGTGGGAACTTCAAGAGGATGAGGCTGACACCTCCCTGAGGAATTCACACTGTTGTGGCTGGCTGGCTTGGGAGCTGGGGTTTCAGTCTGGGGAGATTCTTGCTAGAGGTTGTAGCTAATAAACACAGCTGAACTGATTTTGCATTGTCTCTTGGGGTTCTTTAGGCTAAACCTGACAGTTGCAGGAGAACAACAGCAAGAGAGGGTGTGTCATTTGCAAGCACCTCCAAAAGATCTGGTTGGCTCCTGTGAGAAACAACAGGCTGTTCTTCAATGGACCTTGATCTGATCCAGCAGGGATGTTCTGAAGTTCTTATGACGAGTAGAAGTTGAGAAATTCTGGGAGAAAGAAGGAATGGAATGGACTATTCCTTGAAGCACCCTGATTCATCTTTCAAGCATGTTCAACAAGAACATGTCATGCTGTAGGATTTCCATCACCCTGGATGCTGATTCTCCCCCTCCACCATTTTTTGCAAATGTTGTTGTGAAACGGGATGCATTTGTATAGATAGACAATTATTTTGCATTGCTTCTCCACTGTTTTCTTTTCCTATCTTATTCTCCAGGGCTTGGAGGACTTTCTAATTTCTCTTGGTGTTTCTGAGCTGACTTGAGTGTTGCAGGAGCCAGAGAGGGCTTAGTGCTTCTGTTGTGTTGTTGTTTCATCTCCCAACATCTTGCCTGCTCCTCCAAGACTTCTCAATCTGAAAAAAGCCCATCGCATTACATGGGTCCCATGAGAGACAATGTGGTTTAGGTGTTAAGGTGTTGATAATGGATTAGGAAGAGGAAAACTCAAACTGAAGCCTATCCTTGGAGATTTGGGGCAAGGCACAAGGTTGGTTCTTATTGCAAAAATGGAAGGAAGGAAGGAAGGAAGGAAGGAAGGAAGGAAGGAAGGAAGGAAGGAAGGAAGGAAGGAAGGAAGGAAGGAAGGAAGGAAGGAGTGTAAGATGAGGGATGGAGGAAGGAAGGGAGGATGGATGGATGGACGGAGCTCTCTAGAGGGCTGCAGCCCTCTAGAGAAAAGATTATACTGTGAAAAATTGGAGTCATACAGACTCCTTGGCCATCTTCTCCCTAAACAAGTGCAAGAATGCCACATTGTCTCAATCAATCTCTGACATTTTCTAGGAAAGAACTTTCTCAAGCAAAGGGTCCTTCATCAGATGCCCTGAGGACCAATTAAAAAAAAAAACAGAAGAAATTTTCTACTTGGTATTACTATTTGGCCTACACATCTCAGCCTTGAAACGCGGGCAGTCTGGAGCTCCAATGGCTCTGTTGCCTCATCAAAGCTCGAATGTATAGAGTTAATTTCACAACAAAGAGTTGGCAAAAGGATGTGATGGCTGTGACAGTTTTATTTAGAAAAAAAGATGTCATCTGAGAAGGAAAACAAAAACAGAACCATGTATTTAAAAACAAAAAAGAAAAATGAAGATACAGTTTCAGGGATATCATGACTACCTGCAAATATTGCTCTCACCCAGATTCAGCTGGGTTTCCAAGCCCTCAGCATTTCTGATAGCTGCTCTTGCTCTGTCTACAAAATTTAAATAAAAGCAGTCGTTTCCCATGCATGAAATTTTCTCTGTAATCTCCAGATAAGCCCTCTCTTGTACAGCCTCTTTTCCCTGTGGTTAAAATTCTGCTTCCAAATCTTTCTCAAAACCCCTTTCCAGCTTTGATCCAACAACAGGATCCCTTTAAGAGCGGGGAGGAAGACTAGCAGAGCAGAAAATGGCAAACAGAGTGTAAATAATACCTTGCGTTTCTCCTCTTCTTTTTTTTTTCCATCTGGGTTTATTTTGTAAACCTGAACTTTACAAATGTCAAGGAATAAGCAAAATGTGAAGTCTGGGAATAACTAAATCTCTATTAGAACTCCTTGTGGTCACATCCCTTTGCAGTCTAACTTGATATTAGTCTTTATGGATAATCTCTGCTTAGACAGAAAAGATGTTGCTCTCTATCTAAGAGGAGCGGTGTTTTAATTAGCACCGTCATAAATAAAGCTAGCCACAAACTCCAATGTGGGGACATGAAATGAGTAACTTGGGAACTGATTACCAGAAAAACAGAAAGCTGAACCTTAATGCTAGTTTGTTTTAACTCTTTGGCTTCTGATCAAGGGGGTTAATCAAGTGAGGAGTTGAGGGCTGGAAACTGGCCTGAAGCTGTGCTAACGATCCTGGTTCAAGGAAGTATCTTTGAACAATTCTATGTGGTGGTAAGAGGTACCCCCCATACACTTGTGGGACTAAATGGGACTAAAATTAAATAAAAAGAAGACCAAAGTAATGACGACAGGTGGAACGACCAGCCTTAGAATTGACAATGAAGATATTGGAGTGGTGGAGAGCTTCTGTCTTTGGGGATCAACCATCAACAGTCAAGGAAGAAGCAGTCAAGAAATGTAAAGGATATAAATGTAAAGGAGACGGGGAGAATTGTACTGTCAGACTTGCAAGATTCTGTCAATGTAGCTTTACAATCAAATAGGATTAGCTCATCTGGTTCTGATTCCTATCTGGTTTACCTCGCGAGGTCGACATCAATCTTGCAAGTCTGAAAGTTCAATACTCCCATCTCCTTTACAGCCCGAGAAACTAGGCGGGGTCCCTTCTCAGCCTCTTGCCCTTCCCACTATCCAGCTGAGGGCTATGCTCCCTCTTATCTGACTGATCCCTTGGCAGCGTCTCTTGGTCCAGGCTCCCAAGGTCTTTCCCACATAAACCACCACCGTGAATGACAGGATGGCTCCCAGGCCCTCTTAAGTACCTTCAAAATCAAGGTAAGTCAAGACCTTTTTATCCCCTGGAATTCTCCTCTAATTTTCTCTTACAATATCAATTTGAAATATCTCTTCCCCCCTCCCCAATGACAGCTGGGGCAGATACAGAAGGAACGCCATTCGTTTTTGCCCAAATTTGCCATTCAGTCATCGAGATAGAGACTCAAGCTGAAATACCACCACCATCATTGATGGCTAGGTTTGCAAGCCTTCCTGAGCTTCTCAGAAAAACAAGTGAATATGTTTATTTATTATTTGTTTATTAAGCGTCTCTGTGCTGCTGCAATCAAAAATAATCCTTTTATATATTTTTTTTATATATATATTTTATATATTTTTTATCTATATCTATCTATCTATCTATCTATCTATCTATCTATCTATCTATCTATCTAGATATATATATATAAATTTTATTAAAGGTTTTAAAAAGAAGGTAAAAACTAACAAAACTAATATAAAGTAAAGAAAGAAAGGAAAAGAGAAAGACAGAAGACAGACAAACGTGCAAAAAGAGGAAAAGAAATGCAAAGAGGCTTCTGATTTTCTTTGCAGCAAATGCAGATTACAAAATCTTCTCTTACTCTACGATTGCAAAAAGAAAAGCTCTCTTTTTTCTATTATCTAATTTTTTTTTTCTGAATCATCAAAATCGCATATCCTCAGCTCATTTTTTTTTTTCTGTTTCCTGCAAAAAGTTTATAAGGGGTTTTCCCGTCAGCGATAAATGTAGATATGGTCTTTTCTCTAATTAAGGAAGGCAGTTTAGCCATCTCTGCAAGTTCCATCATCTTCACCCACCGTTCCTCCATGGTGGGTAACGTCAAGCAATCAAAAATAACTCTTGGTGGGAGGAATCTTCCCCTGAAACAAAACCAGAAGTGACCATGGAATAAGGTGGTCAAGACTGGCATTCTGTCATAGAGAGAGACTTTAAAAAGAAGTTTCAGAGCATCAGTTTGGTTAGGCCCACATAATCTTTGAAAAATGTATCCCAATTTTCTCTTAACTGCTGCAAAATAGGTTCCAATATGTAGTTAAATAAAATCATTTACCTCTTTCCTGTGAATTCATTCTGAATACATCCATTTCTTTAACACTGAAACTTAATATTCTTCATTCCCTCTCGGTAGATAAAGATCTTTTTTATTTCTATTTAAAACAAAGGTGCATTTTCAAAAAGGAAAAGATCTAGAAAGGGACAGATAATGACAATTAATGCCCAATATAAGATTAATAAAAGTTACCCAGCAGACTAGGCTGAATTGTTTTCATGATAAATTTTTGAGCTTAATGCCAACATCTTCACTATGGCATTTATAAATGTTAAAAGAAGAAAAGCAGACACCCCTAGAAATAATATAAATAAGTATTTAATTTCTGAATTCCCCCTTCTTTGTTCTCCAACCAATTTACAGTGCCTATAGATGTAAACTTAAGAAATTATATTCTTCATGTTTCTTTTCATCTTGCTATATAATATACAATACATAGAGAAGCTATACTTGCTTAAATTTGGTTAAGCTTCTATGACATTATATATACTGTTACTATTGCCATTCCTGCATATTCAAGTTTAAGTTCCTAGATCTTTTTATTTCAACCCTTTGCTTATGAAAATGTGGTGCAATTATACAATTATAACTAATCATGGCATTCTTTCCATCTTACATAAAGCCACTTATGTGCCGAAGACTTCAAGACTTGCTGAATTGGGTGGATCCAACCTTTGAGCTGGGTACCCATGAATTATGGCTGAGCGTGACATGCAAAGGTGGTGTAATTATATGTGGGAATGACCTTGGGAGACAGGAGAAAGAGGAGCAGCGGACTAGACAATGGTTTGATAAGAGGCAGCTTAGCCCACAGAAGAAAAAGGGACATGAGAAGTGTCTCAGAAGGCATCTTCCCTAGTTTCTTGGACTACAATGGCGAGGGGGGAGAGAGGTACTTTCAGACTTGCAAGATTCTGCTAATAAACTTAGAACTAGCACTTCTGGGTGGGCTTCTTGTCTGGACAACCTCACAAGGCTGACATCATTCTTGCAAGTCTGAAAGTATCTCTCTCCCCCCTCGCCTTTACAGTCCCAGAAACGGGGGGGGGGGGTCCCTTCTGAGTTGTTGCCAGGCCCCCATTCCTTCTGTGGGCTCTGCCTCTTATCTGACCATTGTCTAGTCTGCGGCTCTTCTTCCTGTGTCCCAAGGTCACTCCCACATACCATTACAGGCAGTCACAATGATGGATTTTGACCCCGGTGACAAGAAGTCATCAGGGCTACATGGAACTCTGAATTGGAGATTCTGTTTAAAGGCAGTTTCAGCAAACCACTTCCTAGAGCTAAAATGCTGCATTGAATCATGGAATCAATTAAAAACTTCAAATTACATGCATGATCCAGATGCACAAAATTGCTGTGTCCCCCTTCACACACAGACTGATCTGGAGCATCAAACTGAGTTGATCCACATTGGTAAGTTGAATTAGTTTAGAGCTGATTTTGCCCAGCTTTAATGCATGTGTCAACA
The DNA here is from genome assembly GCF_059951505.1 of Python bivittatus. Taxonomy (NCBI): domain Eukaryota; kingdom Metazoa; phylum Chordata; class Lepidosauria; order Squamata; family Pythonidae; genus Python; species Python bivittatus. The sequence goes on along the minus strand of NW_028277076.1, from coordinate 7,634,425 downwards.
CACAGTCAATGTGCAGTTGCGGTCACTGGTCAATAAAACGATGAACATTTCTTATCTTGCCATGGGTCCTATACTCTCTTGGATGATAATTTGGCTGCAATTTTGGGAACTGCCTTCTCTGGACAGTTGGAAATGGGAGTTGCAAGACTAGCGTTCTATGAAAGAGAGCAAATCCTCAACCATTTCAGGGTCTACAACTCGGTTGCCTTCTTTATATTTCCAGCTAAAGCTAAGATTGCGCCCATTTTAAGGTAGCTTTTTGTAGGCTTTCAGCCATTTTTTTCCCTCGGTTCCAAGAAGGCTCCATGAATACTAATGTCCTTAGTAACCACTCATTTGAATAGCACCAGAAACCTTTGATCTAATTCCAGACGCAGCAGCTGCCCTTTAGCTTCAAATGTGATTAAGCCTTGAAATCCAGGGTTGTTAGATTGATCAGATGTTTGTTTTATCTCCATCTTGCCTCTAACCTCTCGAGCACAGTGGAGCTCAACTCGCTTGTTATGTTTGGAGTGGGAAGGAGGGTTGGTTGATACAGAAGATACAGGGTGTCTCGGCTGCCTAACTGGCTTGGGGAGCCGGTGGGGATAAGCAAAGCAGGATGGAGGAACTCCAGAGGTTGATCAGAACAGGAAGTCAGAAGGGGAAATCAAGGAAGCTCAGACATGGCGAGACAAGAAACACAACCAGGAGTCCTAGCTCTATCTTTATTGTAAGGTGACATTAACAGACTCTTGCAAGACTGAAAGTACATCTCTCCCCCCTCGTCTTTACAGTCCAAGAAACTAGGGAGGGTCCCTTCTGAGATGCTAACCCTAATCCTTTTTCCTTCTGTGGGCTGAGATATCTTTTTGTGATGGAATGGACTTATGAAGGCCAGGCTTAGGGAGATAAGCATGTTCTTAGCCCCCAACAGGAGCATGGGAAGTTCAAGAAGATGAGGCTGGCACCTCCCTAAGGAATTCATGGTGTTGTGGCTGGCTGGCTTGGGAACTTAGGTTCAGTCTGGTGAGATTCTGTCTTGAGGTGGAAGCTAATAAACGCAACAGAACTGATTTTGCATTGTCTCTTGGAGTTCTTTGGGCTGAACCTGACATCAATCTCACCAAACTCAACCCTAGTTCCCAAGCCAGCCAGCCACAACACTGTGAATTCCTTAGGGAGGTGCCAGCCTCATCTTCTTGAACTTCCCATGCTCCTGTTGGGGTCTAAGAACACGCTTATCTCTCTGAGCCTGGCCTTCATAAGTCCATTCCATCACACTTTTACACACTGGTTGTCCAGTCTGTGGCTGTCCCTCCTGTCTCCCAAGGTCATTCCCACGTACTATTACAGGCACGGTTTGGGTCAGGGAACTGGCAGCTGTTTGATGGGCCAAAGTTAGGGTTACTGGGTGTTTTCAAAGACCCATATTTTAGTAGGGACATACTGTACCCACTCCAACTGTTGTGTCCTCTCCAATAAAATTTTGGTGGGAGAAGGCAGCCTGTTCTCTCTGTTTAGCACTGGCCAAACTTTCTCTACCTGTATTGTGGAAATTACAATAAAGTAGTGCCTATCATTCTCCCGTATAAATACTCCAGGTGGATAAATCCAATAGGTCTGTCCTCCAATGTGTACTGGATTGAAGAGATCATTTATCTCCTCCCTCCAGAGGGAGAACAAATGTATTATTCTCCCCTTAAAAAAATAGGACGCCGATTTGCATGCAAAATTTCAATTGGTATAATTTAATTGTTGGGTTGAACAACCTGGGTGAACTGTGTGTGTCTATGTCTGTGTCTGTGTCATATGGTCCTGTGTCTTACTTTGCATTAACAATCACCTGGTTTTGTTGTTTGAATACTGAAGTTCAGTGCTATATGCAGAATAATAAGGACTAATGGGGGTTCCTGAGTGTACACAGGACCTAGCTTTAAAACAAAGGGGGAGGCACCAGGTGGGCCTTTAGAGGTAGAGAATTACTGGGTGGGTAGGAAGAACTCATTGAGAAGACCCTTTTCTTTCATTTCTTTCAGATGGCGAAGTTCAACATCTTAACACACAGTTTTTCAGCTTTCCTATAGTGACATACATATATTTCCAGCTTTAACTTCCTACCGTTTCTCATTGCATTTATGCACAGGGTTTGCCTTCTGAAATTTCCAAAAATTCCGGGCAATTTTCCTAGATGGCATATGGTCTAACGGTGTTGTCCAGCTGATTCAGCAGTTATTCATTTTTTTGCCATGATCCAGGATCTTGGCAAGGGGGCGTGATTTTGAAGCCACCAATGGGCCATAGAATGAGAAGTGGGTGCCCTTGGAGAAAGTGGGTGACTTTGAGAAGGGGGTGCTTTGAGAAGGGGGTGCCAAAGAGTAGGTGCTCTTTGAGAAGCGGGTGACCTTGAGAAAGTCAGAAGGGTGGGTTTTGCACTCCTAAGGAAAAACTACATAGTAAGTTATGCAGTCCTATCAGTGAATCAGTGAATCTATCCATCCATTCATTCATTCACCCATCAAGGCATGCTTGGAGCTACCACTTTGGGGACCAAAGGACACATTTGAGCAGCATGTGGTATCTAAAAGGGGGCCTTAGCAGCACTGCTTTTATTTGATGGGAACACCATCCTTGCAATTTCCTTGCAGGATTCCAGGAAAAGCCATTAAAAGTGTGAGTTGCATAGTGAACTGTTTAGCTCTTCTCCCTTGTAATGGGCTGGGTTGTAGCCAAGGGGAGAATCCTTTTCCACCACACAGGATTACGCCAGCTATACCATTTCCTCTGCTGAGCTCAGCTTCCTCTAAGCTGTGAGACAAAGACAGGGCTGTTATCTGAACGAGCAATGAAATGCGGGAACATGATGAATCATCAGTTGTGGCCTCCATGATTTAGTGGCAGTGTCGAAAGATTAGGTTTTTCTGTGCAACATCCTTGCTCCAGCCATCTTCAGCTTCCCCGGCTGCCTACCTTTCCATTCAATCCAAAGACACGACATAATGGAGAAGTCCCTCCCAAGGGTCTTTTTTAGATGGGCAAGTGGGAGCAGCCAGGGAGGCTGCAAAGAGATAAAGAAATGGAGAAGAGACAATCCTCTCTCCATTGTTCTGTGGCCTCCCTGGCTGCTCACCCTTCCAAGCAATCCCAAAGGGATTCTTGAAAGGGCAGTTCTGCCTAGAGGGCTTTTCCAGATGGGGAGGAGTGGGTAGCTAGGGAGGCTGCAGAAGAATAAAGAGATGGTGAACAGAAAATGCCCTCTCTGTCTGTCTGCAGCCTCCTTGGTTTCCCACCCTTCCGCTAAATCCCAAGAGAAAGACTTTGAGAGAGAGGTCCCCAGAGGGGCTTTTTCAGATGGGGAAGAGCAGCCAAGGAGGCTGCAGGATAGAGAGATGGGGACTGGGCAGTTCTCTCTCTTTCCATATGCAGCCTCCTTGGCTTCTCATCTTTCCATTCAATCCAAGGAGGGTTCAGTCCAATTCCTCAAGAAGTCCTCCAATTGATTTTTCAGATTGGGAAGGGTGAGCAGTCAAGGAGGCTGCAGAGGGATAGAGAAATGGGAACACAAAATCCTCTCTCCAGCCATCTGCAGCCTCCCTGGCTGCTCACCCTTCCGTACAATCCCAAGGGGAAACTACAAAGGGCAGTTCTGCCTAGGGGGATTTTCCGCGGGAGTGGGAAGTGGGAGCAGCCAGGGAGGCTGAAGAAGAAGAGAGAGATGGGGAACAGACGGTCCTCCCTCCAGCCATCTGCAGCCTCCTTGGCTTCCCACCCTTCCATTCAACCTCAAAGAGAAACCTCAAGTGAGAATTCTCCCATTGGACTTCTTGAGAGTCAGAAGGATGGGCAGGCAGGGAGGCTGCTGGTAGGGGGGAGGGGGAGAGAAGAATCACAGAAGAGTTTGCCAACTCCAGTGACCATGTCAGCTCAAAAGAGAACCTGGAAAACCAGACCCTGAAAATGAAGTAGCAAAACAGAGGCCTCTTTCACAGAAGATGGTGACTTTGGAGAACCTGCAAGACTTCACATGACCTTTTCTTCAATGCTGCCTTCTGGGCTCAAAGCTAAAACAATCTTCCAATTTTCATTCCCTGCAGATAATTCAGAAGGCTGTTTCGGTCAATCCAAAACTCTGTCAGTCATCGTTTTTCCTTCTGTAAGTGGAACTGCAGCCCACGAGTCTTCTGAAAATGTATGTCTATCTCCAACTTTCTCTGTGTTCCTTTTCTAATCATGTCAGATTCTGAGCTGATTAATTCACAATGCTGTCATCCTATTACTTCTGTCCTTGGAATGTATCTCTGGTTGTCTTGTCAGGTAGCCAAATTAAACTTACTTAGCATCCTTCATTGGCCTAATTAATCCAACATCCAGTTTAAAAGTGATCTGATTTAACACAATTCAATTAATTTGACAATCAATGCCTCATTTTGATTTCCTGACAGCCACTGGCCTGAGGGCTAGAGGCTGGTTATCGCTTCAAGGAGCAACCGGGTTAAAAATAGCCAGATGGAATGTAAAGTCCTGTAGCTCAATGCAAATAAAAAAATTATGGCATGTTTAGCATGCCTCATTGAAACTCAGCCCAAAGTAGAAAATTTGCCAGGCATTTCTAAGAAAGTATGTTCCACAGATACGTTGTGTATGTGGGTTAGCAAATTTGCCGGGCATTTCTAAGAAAGTGTGTTCCACAGATACGTTGTGTATGTGGGTTAGCAATTCCCCTCTGCTGGCTCTTTTCCAAATGTTCAATGTACTCCTGTCGGCCCTTTGAGGTAGGCCAGGTCAAGAAATAGGCACAGCAGGGATTCCAGGAATGATAAAGTATTGTGGTAGGGTAGAATAACAGAATTTCAAAAGCCCGTCCAGGTTTCTACTCCGTCTTATACCAAACAAAATCAAGGCATGCTTATTTTGAGTTTCTTTCTCACACTTTCTTCTTTCTGGGGACGGAGTAATCTTTTTCCCAATCTCCTCCCTTAACGGTTCGCTCATTCCTTCCTTGTTCCCAGGACCAGATTTACACCCCGCCATCACTCCTCATCCATCATATCATCATCAGAAAAAGTTTGCCCATTCCTGCTACGGACCTTTGCTGAAACCACATCCTTCTATTGCAACTCTTTATTTATTTAACAATTCGTCTCCACTGCTCCCATCCGTATCGACTCTGGGTGGTATATAGTCGTTCAAAATTTAATATATTTCTGAACATTAAAATCATAATCGCAATCACCTAACTAGGAAGGTCACCCAACAAATCTACAGCCCAAAAGCTTGCTAGAACAACACCATTTTCTTTCTTTCAGGGATGCAATTTCTACAGCCGCCCGTCTCAATCCTAGTGACTCATTTTAACTTGCTTCTTGAAAGCAAGGTGATTTGGGGCCATTTATACTTCTAGGAGTAAGTTGATTCCTTTCCAATAGTTCATAGGATCATTAGGATCTTGGAGACAATCTATCCAACCCGCTCTTCAGGAATTCACTGCTCAATTGTGGAACGGGTCCTTCTATCAAGCTCCTATTCTCACTCAGGAGGTGCAATCCCATAATAGAAATGTATTGGGAGGGGTTGCATGGCAGCAATTGGCAGGACTGGAGCTTAGACCATGGCTAGTCCACTCCACGTTCTTCTTCCTATAAAACTAGAGCTGCTATTCCCAGTTGCCTTCAAAACATCATTCACCGCTTTGTAAGACCTCACGTGACCAAAGAGGTCACTGATTAAAAGGAAGGGACCCTCTGTCATTTAGTGTTACATTGTGTCTTCATTTAAATTAAACCAAACTTAATTTTTATTTTTGGTCCTGGCCACATTCATGCTGCAGGGAGGAAAAGGCAGACAATTTATAACGGGAGAATTTGGATTAGACTGGATAAGTGATGCTCGGTTGTCCTTTCCGCCCCTTGAAGAATTATCTGTGCGTTCTAGTCTCTTTAAGTATAAATCAGATGTGTTAATGACTGCAAATTCCAAGGTTCAGTTTGCCAGTTCAGTTTTAAGTTTTAGCTGCTAACATACTGGAGAGGTTGGAAATTGAATTAGGTAGGAGCGAACACTCTGAAGTATCTTGCTTAAGTATCAGGGTCCTTAAGCAAGATTAAGCATGGTCTTGTCTAACTATCCATGTATTTAAGCACATTTGTTTATTTATTTATGTTTTTTTTATTTTTACCTGCAACCCCATTGGGTTGCCAACTTTTTAAGAGTCCGGCTCCTCTGCTCAGCTTTTGTTCTGCGCAAAGATCACCCCTTTTATCCATCTGGATTGCCTTGATCCCAAATCGCGTTTTTGTCCGAGAGCAAAAGGAATCTTGTAGGAGGGGGGTCTGCTGGTTTTCTCCCTCCTAAAAGAACCCCGAGAAGTCGGCTGAGCTGAGAGATTCTGTCCCCAAATCACCCAGTGTATTTCGTGGGCTGAAAGTGGAACTCAACCTCGTCCTTTCCGATCCTATTGTTCGGAAAAGTCCTGTTCTTACCCCAATAGCTTGCACGACGACACTGTCCTGGGCCTCTAGTAATAAGCATTTTTTCTTTGATTTTCAAGCTCCAAATTCTGCAGTGTTGGTTATTGTTGGAAAGACTACGTTAGGGATAGATCGTCCTGGGAAAAAATCTATTAATGTCATCACTAAGAGTCGAAAATGACTCGATGGCACGTAATCAGTCCATCACAGGGGCACAGCTCCTACTAAAACTTGGTAATGCTGTTTACTATTTCCCTAAATCTGCCATGGGCTAAGGAGGTACGGCTTTCTTGAAACCTCTAAGGCTGGTTGTGGAATTGTCTTTCTGAGATTGGCTGAGTTTTTCAAAGTTGGACAGCGTGCGTCAATTTTTCGGCTTCTTTCTCACCCGGCTGTCTCGCGTCGGTTCAATTTGGCCCGTTTGCGCAGCCCAAACTTTGGGGACGAAGCAAGGAAAATGGAAATGTCGCAGGGTATTTATTTTAATTTACTTATTCTACTCATATATATTATTTATATATGCTTGTGTAGGCAATTCCCCCCTTGGTTTTTGAAAACTTCAGCAGTTTTCACGCAGACGAAGCTCATTCATAGCTGCGCTGCGTCATGAGCGTTGTAGCCGTGCGGTGTTTTCTCCCAAATATTTGTATGTTGGAAGCCATTGTGAATATTATGAATTGTCTCCTGATTCTTGGCTAGCTTTTCAACCCTCTCTGAGCTGGGGGCCAGCGTGGATTTTTAGTCTGAACCCAGCACAGCAAACATCATGATGATGATTTCTTAGCCTTAAAGTTCAGAAAATTCCCCCCCGATGCTTTCATAATGCTGAACGATGATTCAACTGAATGGGAATGGAAAAGAGAGCTGTGCTTGAGAACCGAAGCAAAAATTTTCTGATTTGAAGGCCAAGATTTTCTGGGGCGGTGAAGATCAACTCCAGTTCGATTTGGAATGCCGATTAAAGGTGATTCAAATGGATTTGGGAAATCAGGTTAGGTTTTCAGGGCACGTGCAAAATTCGGAGGCATCCAGTTTTGAATAACTTGGTTGAGGAATACTTCGTTTTTTGGAAGCTTTTTGGATTTCCCAGAAGAAATCCAGTACTTATGTATGTGAAATGACAGCTATATAAATAAAAATTTTCCTCCTTCTCCTCCTCCTCCTCCTCCTCCTCCTCCTTCTTTTTCTTCTTGTCTGGATGGTAGCAACCTTGTCCCCGTACCAGAGAATCATGACTGTTTTCTCTATCAGTTGATATATATGTAAAATGAGTATTTGCTTAATATCTGTAGGATTGGATCTCAACGGGCAAGAACACCAAAGGAATTTAAGCAAAGGCCATCCTCCTCTTCATATCATTATCCTTCCACATCTAGTTACAAGTCTCAAATATTCCCCTAAAAAAAAATAATTCCCTGGGCAAAATATCCAAGCATGTCCAGGACGGGAAAAAATCCTTCCCAATGTACTTACTTTCCTATGATTGGAGGACTTCTATAAAGAAGGTTGATTCCATCCTGCTGGGGTACAGTCCAGGGCGTTTCTTACCACTTGATTTTAGCAACTGTCTAAATCGCATTCTTAGGAGCGGAGAAGTGAGTTGCATTTTCACAGTGGGGTTATCATAGGACTGAAGAGGTGATATTCACCACCCTGTAGCTGCAGTGGTGCAACCCTGGTGAGACTTCACCATCTGATTCTTTGGACCATCTAAGCTGGACTTTAGAGGTAGGAGGACTCTGAAGGATGTTTTTCCCCAATTACTTCTTCAAGCCAACTTGAAGTCCACACCTTCCTTGATAAATTTCAGGGAGAAAGCCATGGGGAAAGGAGATTTTCTTCTTCCTCACTTGGGCTGGATTGTCAAGATTGATCAGAAAGCAGCTTGGTTGTCCCTCTCTCCCCAGATTTAATTAACGTCCCTTTCATCTCTAGCCTGAAGGAATCTGCTCACTCCTGTCTTATTAATTAGCATTCATTAAGCAAATCCGAAGAACGGTCTTCTCCTTACTGACTGGAAGATTCTTAACCCTTGCCAAGATGCAGCGTGGATTCTGGATGCTAGACCTGGAGTAGAGGAACAGGTGGACCTCTAAGAGGGGTTGCTGATCTACATCCCCTAGCCTTGGGTTTTCATTGTGCTGGTTGGAGCTCTTGGGAGTGACTGTTCAGCCACATCGAGAGGTTGTAGGTCTGTCCACCCTACTCTAAATGGCGCCTCTCCAATCTTGAGAGCAGTCTAGAGGTCAAATCGATTCCTCTCTGAAGACCACAGAACCCCAGGAAGAACCAGTTTGAGTTGCAGAAGTCCCCTAGATGGCACTAAAGAAATATAGAAAACGTTAGCCCTTTGATGCCATCTAGTGATTATATCGAGTTTTGCAGCCCACGTCAGGGTGCTCTAGAAGCAGATGTCTGTCAAACATGACCTCTTATATTCCTCTTTTGACTCGAGACAAGCCTAAATCTGGAGATCCTCAGCGGCCGCTAATCAGAGTTGGTTTTGATAGCAACTTAGCTTTGCTGTTCCTCTTTCCTGTGCCTGTCAGAGCTGCGACAAGCCGGGTGTTTTTGGATAGAGATGACAAATGCACGCAACCGCCTATCACTCCAGAAAGATTTAACCAAGCACATTTGGAGAACACGCAAAGAACGTTGTGCACAATGTCATCTGCAACAGCCCGGCAAAGCCATCAAATGCCAGTCCAAGACAACCACACAGCCTTCTGCTAATGTGCTAATCATGGTTGGCCTAATCAACAGCACTGTGTGTGCACAAGTAATATAGCCTATGCAGATCTTAGCCAGAAGCCTATGCAAAAGGGGAGAAACTGAGAGAACCAAGCGTTGATCAGACTTACCAATCACTGTGTGTTTTACCATTTGAGGAGAGAGAATAAATGCCTTTTTTCTTTGCAACGTCTTTAAAAATAACCAGAAGGGTGGGTGTATCCTTCTGCCAAGTCTGCTCAGGGTCGTAAAAGCCAGCTTCTTCTACACTTTCTTAAAACCACCACCACCACAATGACTAGCTCTCACAGTGGAGAAATTGCATTAGGTAGGATCCAGACACTACGTTCTGAAATCTCAGCAGTCCATTTCCAAAAGAGATGTCCACATGAGAAATATTGATCTTGGCTCCTCCAACTAGTTCCTCCGCTAGAAAGCGTGAGAAAGGTAGGAACTGATGTGGTCTTGTGGCATTAGAATAACCAAGCCAGGTGTCTCATTTGGAAGAAAATGTGGGTGACAACTGAAAGCCCAAGGTGTCCCCCAAAAGAAGCCAATTCAAGCACCCCAAAAGAGGGACTGTCCAGAGTCTGTTTGGACACATCCAGCAAAGGAAAGTTTACCATCTCTTTCACTCAGGGGTTCCACTGTCAAGCTGCTCATTCAGATTTTTTTGGCTAGCATCCATTCAAGTCCTGGAACATGAGTCCCTTAGTTTGTGTCCTATGTCCAGTGATGGTGGAGAACAGCTTTTGACTTTCTCTTGTGTGACATCCTTTCAAATTTTCTTCTCTTCTCCTTGGGCTTAGTTTCCAGATCCTTTCCTGGATCCTTTCCTTTCCAAATTCCTGTTGTTGTATTGGGCTACCATCTTCATCACCTTCACCTTCACCTTCACCTTCACCTTCACAATCACCACCACCACCACCACCATCACCATCACCATCACCTTCACCATCACTTTCACCATCACCATCACCATCACCTTCACCATCACCTTCACCATCACCTTCACCATCATCACCATCACCATCACCATCACCATCACCTTCACCTTCACCTTCACCATCACCATCACCTTCACCATCACCATCACCATCACTTTCACCATCACCTTCACCATCACCACCACCACCATCACCTTCATCATCACATCACCATCACCTTCACCATCACCATCACCACCACCACCACCACCATCACCACCATCACCATCACCTTCACCATCACCACCACCATCACCATCACCTTCACCATCACCTTCACCTTCACCTTCACCATCACCACCACCACCACCACCACCATCACCATCACCTTCACCTTCACCATCACCATCACCATCACCACCACCACCACCATCACCATCACCATCACCATCACCATCATCTTCACCATCACTTCACCATCACCTTCACCATCACCATCACCTTCACCTTCACCATCACCACCACCACCACCATCACCATCACCATCACCTTCCACTTCACCCTCACCTTCACCCTCACCCTCACCCTCACCCTCACCCTCACCCTCACCAGTCCATTGCCAAAGGCAGCTTTCCTTGAACAGCTTCCATCCTGCAATGATATCTTCAACACCATCCAACAACATCTGCCGATCCCAGGTCCTTAGGAAGGACTAGAGAGGTGGACAAAAATGCCAAATCCAGTCTGAACATCTGGATGACTGTGCGACCAATAATGATAATAATATTGAAGAACAGAAGGAAGAGCTGCAACTGAGACAATGGTCAGATAAAGGAAATTTGAGTCCAAAGCAGAAATGTAATTTGAGAAAATGTCTTAGACTTGACCCTCCGTAGTTCTCTTGAAGATAAAGACGGGGGGGGTGCATTCAGACCTGCAAGTTTCTGTTACCATAATCCTGTAGTAAAAGTAATATTAGTATTCATAACTTTGCTTTCCTAGTCTGGTCTGCCTCGAAGGGTTGATTGTTGCTCCCTTCTGAACTTCTTCTGATTTCTCCAAAACAGAGTATCCAGAATTGGGTAAAAGAACTTTAGGTGGAGACTAGAGAATACAACAGAGAAATCAGGATAGAGCTGAGCTGTTACTCTCTGTGACTTGGGAAGTATGTCTTGACTGAATTGCATCTGCCTTTTTAGAAGCCACGTCACACTGTTGGCTCATATTTGGTTTGTGATTAATGACAGTTCCGACATCCTTTTCGTACTTATGGCTACCAAGCCACGTATCTCCCATCCTAAACCTCTACATTTGATTTCTATTTTCCAAATGAAGAATGTTGTCTTACTTCCTGTTAAATCCATTACTGCATTTTCATCTTATTTCCCTAACTTCTGAAGAAGACTTTGAATTTGGTTTCTATCTTCTAAGCTATTAGCTGTCCCACCTGGACATTTCATCAGCATTCCTTCCTTCTCTTCCTCCAAGTCATTCATGGAAATACTGGGCTGGATCCAGAACTAAATCCTATGCCCCTTTGATAACACCTGCAGTTTGATAAGGATCCGTGGGCGAGTATTATTGGAGTAAGCTTTGCAAACCATCTTGACCCCACAATTACATACCCTCCAGCACTAATTTAACTAGCTTGCTACTCAGAACACCATGGGGCACCTTGTCAAATGCTTGGCTGAAGTTAAAGTATCTCTACAATAAGTAAGAGATAAAAATCAGATGACAAAATCAGTTTTGGACAAGCCCATAACGAACTTCTAATCACCACTGCATTGTTTTCAAGGTGTTCACGGATCAGTAGCTTTATCATCTGCAGCCTAATCTCTCTTACCAAGCTGTGTTCAACTGCAGAATCTGTTGGAAATGTCAAGTGAATCTTATTAATACATCTGTTCCCAACTGAGCTCCAGGCCAAGTTAAGTTTTGGGACAAGTATCAGGACTACAATAAATATCTTGGATGGTTCTTCCTCAAGGGAACCGATTCGCCGATGCAAATTGTGCCGCTGAAGAGGAGGGGGAAGAAACAAGTTTCTGCTCAGTTTTTGCCAATGTGTGGCTAAGATATAACTGAAAGCAGTGGCTTTCTTACACAGCGTACAGGTAGTCCTCACTTTACGAACAAGTTCCGTTCCCAAGGTCTGTCCTTAAGTCGAATTTGTATGTGAGTCGGAATAATATTATTGCATAATACTGTATAACCAATATTGTGTAATGAACTCAAACCAGTGTGTATTGAACTCAAATCATTGTGTATTTAACTCAAATTTTGCAACAATAAGCTCCGTTCTTAACTACGGGTCGTCCTTAAACCAGACGTTCTTAACTCCCTGTAATGCCCAATTCAGCCAATATTGTATTCCAGAAGGACATTTACAACTTGGACCGTGGCGTGAAAATGCCATGCAATAATTAACTAGACTCAGGGCACAGAGGATGTTTTACTCTATTTCCCTTAGCAAAGCCACCACTCGGTCCTTCAACGGAAAGCGGTAACAAAGCCACGTTGGAAAAGGCAGGTGCACCGTTGCAGAAGACCTGATGGGGAGGGAGAACGATAGATGTGTGCACTACACCAGAGGACGTGAGAACTGGTCTGGGCAACCCCGGTCCCATCATAGCCCCCCTTGCATTCCTATGAACTGGAGGAAACCGGACAGGCTGGAGTTGCACTTTTTGTTTGGAAAGTTCAAGCCACACCCTTTCTCAACACCCTGATGAATACCCACCTGTCGGCCCTTGGAGACAGGCCAGGTTGAAAAGCAGGCAAAGGAAGGACCTCAGGAATAATCTTTGTTATAAGGCAGAATAACCGACTTTTGAAAGTTTTGTTCTCATGCTTCCTTCTGTCTCTGGACTGACTAACCCTTTCTCTGAGCCTCTTCTTCCTCCCTCCCTCCCTCCCTCCCTCCCTCCCTCCCTCCAATATTTTCTCCTGGGTGAGCTTTACAGTCCTTTACCCATCCTTCATTCACCATGTCAGAAAAAGTCTCCTTTCCCTGGATGACTCTGTAGATAAAACAAAATTCTTGTAGGGTTTTTTGGGAGGGGGAAAAACAGTATGGAAATGGTTTTGCCAAGGCTCTTTCCTGAGATTTTTTCTTTCTTTCTTCCCAGTCTAGCCCAAGCCTTCAATCTGCCCAATCCCCATCCAAGAGTTCATCAGAGCAGTGAGGGTTGCCAGTTCTAATAATTTCAAGGACATACCCATATTTTTGCAAGATTATAGAAACTGTTCCACTGTTGCCTTATTCTTGGGGGGGTGGGGTTCCCAACTTCCCAGCCTATTCTGCAGCCTGGGAGATCTCCTGATGGCCCTTCATCCCATTCCCTAACTGTATCCAAACCTGCTTAGCTTTCTAGGGCGACCAGGGTGAGCTAGGCATGTACCTTTTTATCAGGGATTGCATTTGATCTCCTGGTGGCCTTCCATCCCATTCTTAGCTATATTCAAACCTGCTTAACTTTCTAGGGCAACCAGGGTGAACTAGGCATACAACTTTTGATCAAGGATTGCATTTGATCTCCTGGTGGCCTTCCATCCCATTTCTAGCTGTATTCAAACCTGCTTAGCTTTCTAGGGCAACCAGCATGAGCTAGGCCTGCAACTTTTCTCAGGGCAAGAACTGCATTTGATTTTTTTACACACTGGGGAGATTCTCCTCTCTCCAAAAACAGGAAATGTCAGAGCAAAAGCTATGCATGATCTAACTTTACTTATCTTTAAATCAATGTAATCAAATAGAGTTAATGTGCCCATTTCCCATTGATTTAATCTTTATTTTCCCCTTCTGTCACATGAACCATTTGAACTGGGTGATGACTTTGGGGAGGGTTCGCGAGACTGTATCCAAGATAACATTTTTCTCTTCTGTTCTGTAAAAAGTTGGCATTCCTTGTTTTTAGAGACACAACTAGCAATTTCAAATAACTTAAATTCCCATTTTGAACCAAAAGGTTTTCTTTATATATATACACATATTATTGATCGGTGTTTTATTTTGCTATTATGTAAAGAGTTAGACAAAGTTTATATGTTAGTTTCCAGTGTCTTGGGCCCAGAAATCAATAGCAGAAAATGACACTGCCTGGAAAATGGGTGGTTGGCCGTACATTGGAATAGCTGTAGCGTGCCACGAGAAAAGATGAAACTCAAACAAGAAAAGAAAAAGAAAGTAGGAAGATGGGAAGAGAAAGGACATCTGGCAAATCTTTTCACCCATCTTTCCCCAACTGGGTGCCTCCAAATGCTTTGGAGACCATCTCCCATCATCCCCAGCCAGCATGGAGGTGGCTGCTTTAATCAACCCTCCATAAATGTAACTGAGATGGGGAAAAAATTCAGGCTAAGGGGTTTGATTCTTTATAAAAATAAATGTAGCTTCAAAGGAAGAGGATGAATAGAAAGGAACCATCTTTCAGTATTTCTGATTACAGGAAATTGTTTTATTTAACAGGTTTAGAACAGAAGCAAGTGAGATTTGATTTGAACTGTGGGAGCAGCCAGGAGACTGCCAAGGGAGAGAGAGATGGGAATAGACAATCCTTTCTCCAGCCACTTGCAGCCTCCCTGGCTTCCCATCCATTCAGTCGGAAGAGGAGATCTTTGGTGGATTGAGATAGGGAAGTGGGAGCAGCCAGGGAGGCTGCAGAGGGAGAGAGAGATGGGGAACAGACAGTCCTCTCTCCAGACACCTGCAGCCTCCCTGGCTGCCCACCCTTCCCTTTAATCCAAAGAAGAGACATAATGGAGAAGACCTTTCCAAGGGTCTTTTTCAGATGGACAAGTGGGAGCAGCCAGGGAGGCTGCAGAGTGAGAGATGGGGACTGCACAATCCTCTATCTGGCTGAAGCCTCTCTGGCTGCCCACCCTTTCATTCAATCCCAAGGGGAGATCTCTGGGGGAACTCCTTCAATGGATGTTTCAGGTTGGAAAGGGTGAGCAGCCAGGGAGGCTGCAGAGGGAGAGAGAGATGGGGAACAGACAGTCCTCTCTCCAGATACCTGCAGCCTCCCTGGCTGCCCCACCTTCCCTTCAATGCAAAGAAGAGACATAATGGAGAAGACCCTTCCAAGGGTCTTTTTCGGATGGACAAGTGGGAGCAGCCAGGGAGGCTGCAGAAGGACAGAGAGAAGGGGACAGTAAATCATCTCTCCAGCCACCTGACTCCTCTCATTGAAACCTTCAGAAGGGAGCTCGCCCTTATTGACTTTCTCAAGTGCGGAACAGTGGACAGCCAAGGAGGCTGCAAAGGGGGGGTGAACCAAACAGCAGCAGAAAACGAGGACCTCAGCAGTCATTCTCCATTTTAACGATGTATTCTCAGAGTGGCTTCTGTTTTTCCACCTGAGGCTCAGATGCTTGAGAATTAGTTTTGAACAAGAATGACATTCTTTTCCTAAGTACCACACAGGCCAATCACCAAGGCTTTTGATTTCCATCATCTGCTCTTTCAACGGTGAGAACCGTTGCAGCAGGGAAACATGGGCAAAAGTTTTGGCACAAAACCACTTCCGGGAAGATGCAGTGCCTTGCAACTTGATGTTTGGAAATGGGCAAGGAGGGGAGGGGAAAGAAGATGAACATTTTCTTTTTCTTTTTTTTTACTTGTTAATCAACTCTACCCATTTTTGGTGTTTTTTTTAAAAATTTCCAAAGCCATTCGGACCTCTATTTAGCAAGGTGAGGATCAGTGGGTGCATCAGCGATGTCCCCAGCTGAAACCATCCACAGCTTCAATTTGCAAGCCATACCTGAATGGCCCTGTCGCCGTTTCTTCGCATCGCTTTTTTTTAAGGGGAGAATTCAGGACCAGCCTTAACCTGGGGGGATCTGGGGAGAAAACACCCCCAAATATATCCTTCAACTTTAAATAAGAAGAGGGAGGGTGAAAGGGGCAGGGAGCGGGGGTGGGAATCAAACACATTAGGTCTAGGCCATTGAATCCCTGAGCAACCCATGCAGATTTTACCCTGTCTGGGGAATCCCTCTGATTCTATTCCGGCTGTCAAAATACAGATCAATATATGTTAACGAGGCTTTGAAATTGACAAGTGCTAGGAGTGGTTTTTTGCAGACTTTCAAAGACCTTCATAATTCATGGTGATTCCCCAAAGCTGTTTCTTCCCCTCTGGTCTTTTCGGAAGAGGAGTGGAGTGGGGGGCGGGGGGGATGAATATATCCATAAAGAGGGAGAGAAAGAAGCTTAAATTATAGATGAGAGTGAAGTTTCTTTTGCAGAGTGTTTGTACAGGCAAATGAGCAGGATCAAAGAGGTGGGGCCAATGCATTTTGCATAACGGGATTTTTTTTCATTTACAGATGGAAAAGGTAGAAGGAAGGCAAGTTTCCGGGTTCTGTGGGAGCTTCCAACTGAAACAGTGATAATAATGACAATATTATTGACGTTGTTGTTCCTATTTGCAAACAGTCTGTCGGATCGTTCGGACGAGATCTGGCATTTTGACTGTTGGATGATGATGATAATAATATTAATAATAAAAATAAGCACAGAGTTGCGCTTTAAGATGGGTGGCCGTACACATCGTTTAAATAAATAAATAAGGGCCTATTTTTTGTTCTGTTTTTACTCCTCAAAGAATAATACATTATAAAGAACAAACCAAATCGCATTTTTGACTGGTGCTCTTTGGACATTCAGGTTCCAGCTAATTAACAGCTGGCTTAGTTAATATCAAAGATGCTCCTGACAAAGTGGGGGTGGGGGGAGTTGTAAATCCACAGAATTTAGTTCTTGTAGAAGTATTTAATTCTTGTAAAAATCGGTTTAATCTACTTCTTCCTCTTCTTCTTCCTCCTCCTCCTCTTCCTCCTCCTCTTCATCATCATCCCTTCTTCTCCATCTCCTCCTCCTCCTCCTCCCTCCTCCTCCTCCTCTTCTTCTTCTCCTCCTCCTCCTCCTCCACCACCACCATCATCTTCTCCTCCATCATCTTCTTCTTCTCCTTCTCTTCCTCTTCCTTCTCCTCCTCCTCCACCATCATCTTCTCCATCATCTTCTCCTTCTCCTCCTTCCTCTCTCCTAGGTCCTGCCCATTAAATATACTCCCTTTTATTCTTCTTGTCTATTTTCTTTGCCTTTTTCATGCTCCCCCTCCCCACCTCATCTTTTTCTCTCCTTCTCCTCCACCCCTCCTGACTCTTCATTCTGGCCTCTTTTCTTCTTCCAGACTCCCGCTTCATATTTCTTTTCGTATTGATCTTGAGAGGGTTTATTACAGGTGTTCACATCTCTCCCTCACCCCCCGCCAAACCTCTCATGACCTTTATGAGCCTGGCAATGTCGCATTATGGCAGCTCCTATTGATAAAGATTATGCCCATTTTACAGAACTGTAAGGTCGAGCGGGGTCCTCTTGACGCAGAGTGGACAATACTATAAAACAGATCAAGCTTGCTTTGGTAAGCTCTCCTTGGCCTTTCTATCCTGAACCGGGGCTTGCAAAATGCCCTTCATCGGAAAAGGATTTTTCTTGCGCTCAGCAAAACCAACCGTTAAGGTCGGAAGTGTTCAAAGGCAGGAAAAACTCGCAAGAATTTTTAATGCCACTAAGTAGCGAAATAAATCTCTTTCCTTCACTTTGAATGTGGCAAACCCTTGTGCTGTTGGCAAAAATTAAGGGAGGTTTGTTGCTGAGAAGCTGAAAAAAACTGGGAAGAAGGAATGGCAAACCTCTTCCATCATGCTGCCAAGACCGCCACAGAGATACCTTTCCCACCCACATCTATCTATTTATTTTAAATAGACCTGACATCTTACTTTAAGCAAGTTGTACCATCTTGCCATAACCTCTGTTTGCATCCCTTAATCCAGTAATAAATGCCATAGGGCAGTGGGCATGAATTCCCATCAAAGGAGTCCTCAAAGCCACACGCCACAGCAACAGAGCACGATCAAAGCACATTGGCATACATGGAACAATATTTTTCTACGAAGCACGAGAACAATTAGCAAAGTGGTACGTGTCATGTTCTCTTTCCCCCCCACCCCTCAACTTCTGAATCACAGCATTAGAACTGAAACTCTTTTGGGGAATTGGAGAACCTCCCCCAGTTCGAAATGTACTGAGTCTGTCTGAGAGCCAGCAAGGTGAAGGTGGGCCGGCCTGTGCAGACCCTCTCCTGAGTAATGAACTACTCATGAGTAATCTCCCTTCAGGACTAGCAAGGAGGCGTCAAAGCTGAAATCTGGGTGGGCGTCTTCAAACGGTCTCCAAGTTGCTCACCAATGCATGAGTCCCGCTTGAAAAAACACTCCAGTTCCACTCAACGGTTTGAACCGATTCCGAAAATCAGTCCAGTTTGCATCCAATGTCCAATCTGGTTCAGGCTGAAATCTCAGAACGGGATTGGATTGGATTCGGATCATTTCAGATTGCTGAGTCTGTTCAGGTACTTATCTCACCTCTGGACTTTCAGAGGAGCTGAACACTCCTTCTTAGGGACAGTCTGATTGTCCTGCCCATTGCAGAGGGTGGGGCTGGATCAGTGTTTTTCAAACTTGGCCATTTTAAGATGCTTGGACTTCCACTCCCAGCATGCTGGCTGGGGAATTCTGGGAGCTGAAGTCCAACATCTTAAAGAGGCCAAGTCTGAAAAACACTGGACTAGATCATCGTTGGGGAACCCTTCCAACTCTACCATTCTATGATTCAATCTAACTAATAAAATCAGGTGGTCAATTTGCCGAAGCCATTCACCATCTAATATCCTTTTGTATTATTATTGATTGATTGTGCACCATCAAGTCGTTTTCAACTCCTAGCAACCCCATAGATAGATTTTCTTTATTATTAATATCCATACAGGCCAAAAACAACCTATGATGACTTCTCTGTTGGCCTTCTTTAATCAGATGTTTGCTTTCTTTGTTGTATTCACAGGTCCCCCTGACTCTCCTTCTACTATCCAAGAACAGATTTATTCTGCTCAGAGCCATGTGTACAAAAACTTTTCCCATGCAGTTCATGGTATCCAACCATTTCGGTTCTGATAACGTAACTCTGAGAAGTTATCAAGGCCATGAATACTTTCCCATACTCCTCAATTAGATATTTTGCATTAGGGATTCACCGTTGTTAGCTTGCTTTCCCCAAGAGCATTTTTCTAAATCTCCACTGTCTTGAGTCAAAAGAAATTTGCAACCATTGGCAGGTTTCTATGGAACTAAATTCTCACCCATTCCTAGTTTTCACCAGCCGAGCAGAGCCACCACATCTGAAGAGCTTTTGGTGGGACCTCACCTAAGACGTCCAAGGAACCTATTTCCAAGTATGTGGCTGAACACAACTGCAGCTTAATCTTTTCTGGCCTTGACTCTGTAGTGCTTCTGTTGGTCTTCAAAGGTCCTTCACATTTGTCTCTTGTTGGCTTGGCTGCAACAGACCCAACTTTGTGTTTTTGGCAATTGGATTTGAGCAGAAGGTCCTCAGTTTCTCAAAGTATGGTGCCATCGACACCATCTATCAAAGCTGGAGCCGAAGAACTGGAGACCGAAGACGCAAGTTCCCACAGATATCTTTGAGAAAGGACCATGAATAAGAGCATCAAAGGACTGATAGAAGAAACAGTTCTCTGTACATTTATTTGATTTTACTGTCAAGCTTCTATTTAACTGGAGTTGCCAGTCAGCCATTTGTTTAAGTTTGGATGGAAAAGTGACGTTGGCCTCCCTGGGGGAAGCTATACGTGGGCTGTTGTCCTGTCTTATTTTGCACGCTCCACATGAAAAGCCTGGTGGGAATCGTTTGGAAGACCGTAACAGGCATCCAGGAAGGAAAAGAAAGGGAGACATTTTCTAAGAATGCGTAGAGAAATTGCCGTTAAGAACCTATTTATTTTACTGCGAGGCAGGAAAAGTTCTACATTTTTCTCCCACTGTTCTCATCCCAGCTGATGGCCAAGAAGGGGCTTTCAACATTTCTTTCTACAGAGAGGGCCTTGGCAGAATTGCCCCAGAGGCAGCCTGGTGCTCTGGCCCTGATTTATTAGCACGTGGCTCAAGGAAACATTGGCAAGTAGGTTGGCCTTGCCTGGGCCAAATTCTCCCTGGTGCTCTGTTTCCCAGTGGAACGAGAGAGCAACTAGTTCAAAGTGATGGAAGGAGGCCGAACACCACCTCCGACTTCTAATCCACTCGAAAGCCATTGGGGAAAAATTCTCCATCACCCTGCAAATAAGTAGAAAACCAGAGGCCCCTTTGGAGGAGAAGGGGAAAAGAAATCTGAGAAATTGGCCTGCAAACTTTGGCCTAGATTTCTTTTTTGTTTTGCACAATTTTTATTAAAAGTTTTAAAGGCAAGAATGCAAGCTAAATTAGGACCAAGAAAATGAAAGAGAAAGAACAGAAAAATCTAAAAATGCCATAAGAAATCTTCTTTGGGGAGATCAAGGTGCCATAGATCCTCTTGTTTTTCCCATAACAACCACCCTGTGGAGTAGATTGGAGGAAGCAATTCCTCCTAGGCCTTGACCTCTGAAAACATGACCTGTGAGTTATACCAACGTCTAAGCAACTTCTTGATTGGTACAGACTAAATTTGGACGGCCAATTGTAATTTGACTGCCAAAATGCAGGTGGCCATTCGGTGGCGGTCATGAGGCAAAGAAAATTACAACTGTTTGGATACCACCTAAAGGTTCTCAAGGTCTTCACCACCCAGGTCCGGTGCAGTGCAGAAGAACAAGCGAGAGAGATCCACAAATCAAACTCACAAATGTTAGTCTTCTACTTTGAGTAAACTCTCCTGGGAATGTATTCTGGTCGCCCAGCTTTCCCTTGTAGGAAACAAACTCTCAACTTGCTAAGGGGGAAAACATTTCTCTTTCTTACTTGGCCAAAAAAAAAGAATTGGAAATGTCATGGATTGTTTTGATTTTGGCACTGGGAAAGTTTTTGCCCATGGGACGAACTACTGTGCCTTACTCTGGAGCATTTTATTAGTAGTAGTCGTCGTCGTAAAGTATGTGTGGCTATGCAATTTCAGGAAATGATAAACTTCATATCTGCACCCAGAATCAATCATCAGTCATCGCAATTGCATTAATGCATGTCTTCTTCTTCTTCTTCTTCTTCTTCTTCTTCTTCTTCTTCTTCTTCTTCTTCTTCTTCTTCTTCTTCTTCTTCTTTCTTCTTTCTTCTTCTTCTTCTTCTTCTTCTCCTTCTCCTTCTCCTTCTCCTTCTCCTTCTCCTTCTCCTTCTCCTTCTCCTTCTCCTTCTGCCTCTGCCTCTGCCTCTGCCTCTGCCGCCTCCTCCTCCTCCTCCTCCTCCTTTTCTCTTTTTCTCTTTTTCTCTTTTTCTTTCTGGTGCATTTAACAATGTCTCTCAGGCACCAACTTTTCAAAGTCTTCGGAAGGGGGGCTTAGCTTGTGCGTCTCTCTTTCCTGCATCCCCCGATCTCTGCAAAGAAGAAAATCAAGCCGGTCTCGCTTCTTTCCCACCAGCCAGGCTCCTTTCCGAAGCCCCTCCGGAGGAGCTGTTGTTCAAAAGCGAGAGTTTCTGATCAAACACCGCCATTCCTGATTCCGTCCACAAGATGGGAGCGGGAGAGAGAAATCCTGCAGCTGGGAAATTGTTTGCTCCATCCCCTGTGGAGGAGGAGGAGGAGGAGGAGGGGTCCAGCTCTTCAGAGGCCGGGACTGGGCGAAGACATCGCAAAGATCCTTCCGAGACTGGTCATGGCCTGGCTGCTCCAATGTGCCCTGGCTTTCGTCTTCCTTCGCCCAGCGACGGGGGCCATGGATGCCTGCTACGACTCCCACGGCCGTGCCCAGCGCTGCATGCCCCCCTTTGAGAACGCAGCCTTCGGCCGGCAGGTTCAGGCGTCGAACACGTGTGGCTCGCCCCCAGAAACCTACTGCTTGCAGTTGGGCACGCGGGATTCCAGCACTCCGTGCCACCGCTGCAATGCGGCCGACCCTTTGCTGCACCACGACGCCTCCTACCTGACCGACTTCCACAGCCAGGAGGAGCCGACCTGGTGGCAGAGTCAGTCTATGGCTTTCGGGGTGCAGTATCCCACCTCTGTCAACATTACTCTGCACTTGGGTGAGTAGGGTGGGGGGGGA
The DNA here is from genome assembly GCF_059951505.1 of Python bivittatus. Classification (NCBI taxonomy): domain Eukaryota; kingdom Metazoa; phylum Chordata; class Lepidosauria; order Squamata; family Pythonidae; genus Python; species Python bivittatus. The sequence goes on along the minus strand of NW_028277076.1, from coordinate 7,612,222 downwards.
GAAGGGTCATCGCAAACCGCTCTTGCCAATTGGGGGGGGGTGTTTGTTTTCATCAGTTGCCCAGCTGGCTTTCTTTGCAGGGAAGATCGGGAGGGATTGGAAAGTGCTTTTTAGATGGACCCGCTTTATTAAAAAGCAGCGGTTTTTGCGAGCCACAGCTGGCTTCTTCAGAGGTCCTCGGATGAAGGAAGCTGTAACTGGCAAATAAAATGTGTTAGTCTGAAAAGGTTTTTCAAGGCTCCTCCTGATTTGTGGCTATTCTAGATCAGTGTTTTTCAACAGTGTTGGCAACTTGAAGATGGGTGGACTTCAACTCCCAGAATTCCCTGGCCAGCATGCATGGACTTCAACTCCCAGAATTCCCTGGCCAGCATGCATGGACTTTAACTCCCAGAATTCCCCGGCCACGCATCTTAAAGTTGCCAAGTTTGAAAAACACTGCCCTAAACTATCATAGCTCTCCTTTTTCTGCTTTTGTAGCAAACGGGTTCAAAGATGATCCTGCAACACGGTTTGTTTCGCAAGCCACCATTGACTGCATTCACACAACATGCAACTTTTTCTGGGCCAAAGGCTACATTTGCTCTTTACATGGGGATAGCAAGGTTTGCAGTTAGAAAGAGGTGAGCCAAACCAGCTTTGTGGCTCAGTTGCCTTTATAATTAAACTGGATTCAAAGGAATTGAAGTTATAAGATGGTGTCCTATTCATGCGTTAAACCATGATCTTGGGTTGTGTGTGGATGTCCTAAACCCAAACCAAGTAAGACACACTATGGTTCAGTGTGATTTTGCATCTCAGTATGTACCTAGAAGTATAGACCAAGATGATAGGAAGCAAGTGGGCATCTTCCGTGGATAGAAGATGTTGGACAAAGTTATCTACTCAACGTTCTGCAAATTTTCCATTTAGACCTTCAGTGTAGAGGTCTAACTGAAACCTAATCTGATGGAATCTCCCAATCAATCAGACTGTGGAATCAAAACGCCTATTCTGTCTGAATCCTTGATTCACACCACCCAAATGGATGCGATTCAAATTCGGATCCCTTTTACATCTGAATGCATTTCACATCTGAGCCGAATCAGATGGAGTTGGCTTCATTCTGACAATCTGTATCTGTTGGGATGCTCAGCTCGAAACCGATGCGTTTTCCAACCCCGTCCCAATTCACCCAGGCCTACGCTCTTCCCTTCTGACTGTTTTGAAGGGCTGTCAGTTGGGGCTTCCCGTTTGGAAGCTAGTTAGAACATGGTTGTGCAATGGCTTGATTTCAGCAATAACAACCATTCGTTCCAACACTTTTGCGTGAGCGTCACTCATGCTTGATTTATGTCTTTCAGGGCAGGGCCTCAACATTGACCAATAACATTTGGATTTTTGATTCCTCTGTGTTAGATATGACTGCATTTGAAGGTTTATATGTGATGGGTTGAGGCCATCCCTGGGACATCAGCTTGAGGTTCTCTGTAGAAATGTAATAAACGCAAAGAAATACACGAGGAAGGTCTTTCAGAAGCTTCAGGAGACCTACCAAGTCCTACAGAAAATGCCTTCAAAACCAGAAAAGAAACAAGAAAGACAAGAGCTAAAATGCAGCCTTTGTGGTTTTTCCTCTTGTTTCCTTGCTGGTCTTTAACAATTATTTGTGGAGTCCTTGGTGTTCCCTGAGATTAGTTGTTTGCTTACAGCACTGACGATGTTATCTAGTCAGGTCATGAAACATCTGTAGGAGAACAACTCAGCTCAGAAAGCACCAAGGACTCCACAGTTCAACCCTCAGCTACAGATCTTCTCTTCTGTTGGAACAATTATTTGTTTCAGACCGCACACGAAGAAATGAGAAATTGGATTTCTTGGGAACCCTGCAGGGTGAGAAAAAAGTGATAAGCAATTGCCGTCCATTTAGGTGATCAAAGAAAAGAGCTGTATTGGGAGAAGTTGAGCGGTGTTTGCATCTCTGTTGGCGATACGCATCGCAGGCAAGCTGGTGTAAGACTTGGGAATTAGGTCCTGGTTGTGGGAAGATGTGAACCCTTGGAATTCCTGTTTCTAGCTCTTTTCTTTCATCCTTCTGGGATCCTAGTTCTCATCCCCTTGCAAATCTCCTCCTTTAAGAGTCCTCCCAAGTCTTCCCTTCTTCATCTTTTTCATGCCTTCCAAATCAAAGAATCAACGCCACAGCTCAAAACATGCTGAGGCTTTTTCTCACCGCCTCCCTGAGTTGGGCGTTCTGGAACTTGGAGCCCACCAGGGAATGCGGTGGACCCACCAAAGGGCGAGGAGCATTAAGAGGCAGTGGCTGTGTTCAGATGACACGTCAGGATAAAATGCGGTTGGGGAGTTGGGGGGGCATTTTCTGCTAGGAGCCAGCTGTTGTCAGAACATGTTGTATCAATCAGATTTCCTTCCTTCCTTCCTTCTGGCTCAGCACGTTATGGGAACAAATCCTGTCTTTCCTTCTCCTGTTCTCCTCTTTCTCCTTCTCTCCCTCCCTCCCTCCTTTCTCTGTCCTTGTTCTTCCTTCCTTTGCACAACATATTGGAATTCTTCCTTTCTTTTCCTTCCTTCCTTCCTATAGCATATTATCTGAATTTTTTCTTTCTTTCTCTTTCTCTTTCTTTTCCTTCCTTCCTTCCTTCCCATAGCATAATATCAGAATCCTTCCTTCCTTCCTTCCTTCCTTCCTTCCTTCCTTCCTTCCTTCCTTCCTTCAATCCTTCCTTCCTTCCTTCCCTTCCCTTCCCTTCCCTTCCCTTCCCTTCCCTTCCCTTCCCTTCCCTTCCCTTCCTTGGCACAGCATATTATCTGAGCACTTCCTTTCTTCCCTAGTCTCCATCTTCCTTGGCAGCGCATATGAGGTGGATCCTGTGGTTGTGTTTTGTTGACCTACTCTTAGATTTTACCACATTGTGGTGCACCCACCTAATTAATGATGTCAAAGAGTTGGGCATGAATTGTTTTATTGAATGGGTAAGACAAACTCAAGACTGATATAACTGGCAGCAAATATTAGCCATTATAACTCTGTGAAACCTCCAGATTTAGGACAAGTTTACCTTAAATATCATCGTTGAGATTGAACAGATGGAATCTGTAGAAAGTGGAGGTTGGACTAGACCAGTTGCTTCAACTTAGTGCCCTCTGCGTATGTTCAACTACAAATCCCATAATAGCACAGCCAGCATAGTTGCTGAAGCCCAAGGCACCTGAAAGACTTCATCCAGTGCTTTCAAGATCCGCCTAGAATTATTTAGTAAAGAGAGCTCTTGTGTCATGAAACATCCAACCTTTGAGATAAAGCATTCCATATATGAAATGTAAGTTAGATTTAAAAATATATGTATAATTAAAAATGCCCACTTTAAATTCCAGTGTCTTGTTTAAGTAGAGTTTTGCAGGGCTAAAACACAGGTGAAAAACGTTGTCCTAATGCTAACCCCTTCCGTTCCTTTTTTCAAAAATGTCATTTTGCTTGCAGAAACCTGTCCGTTGCCTTCGTTTCTCCTGCTTTCCAAAACACCCAGGCGTTCAGCCGTCCCTGAAAAAAATGTCATTGATCCAGTGCCTCTTCCCCACCCTACCCCCCGAGTCTTATTTTCAAATCATCTCCAAAAAGTGCAAAAAAAAAAAAAATCATCCAAGTGGGTTCATGGTTGGATCTCCAAGATGGACTTCATGGTCTGTCTAAATCTGCACAGGTGACAGGTTTGGGTTAGGCTAGTCCTCCTTGAGGGATCCCTTTGGCCAAGGATGGTGAGATGTTCAAAGGAGGGCCGTCTGTTCCAAAGGGAACATGGACTTTTTGGATTCAGGAAGCATTGATGGAGTCTCTCTCAAAGAGAGGCTGTTGTTTTCTCAGCCTCCTGTGATTACGCCAACATCTGTTCCAAATTGAGGGAACTTCCTGCTTAGGATGAAAGACCAGACGGAGGTTGCTGAGACTTTGGGTCCAGACTCTTACACTTCAACTCCCTTGGCCTTGTCTTGGACCTCCTGGGAGGGAAGCTGCCTCTCTTCGCTGTGACCTGGTGGGACCTTGAAGATTTTCTGGAACGCCAGAAATGAAAACCGTCAGGCTGAAGCAAAGCGGGGGTGGCAAATGCTGCTTGTTCTCTGGCTGTTTGATCAAGGCTGAGATGCTGCAGGCTTCCCACAAGCTGAACCAAGGTGCAAACGAGTCTTTAAAAGCTTCTTAACATGGTTGACTAGCCCATATTGCTGGATCCATCTCTGAGCCCCTTCCTGAAGGGGAACTAACTTTTAGGAAAGTTGTCTTCTACAATTCTCTGGTTCATTAAGGGGTAGAGTAGCTCAAGGTTCCTCAGGTCCTCATTGCAAAAGCTCGCTGCAGAAGATCAGGTTTTTTTTGGGGGGGGGGGTCAGATAAGACCCAACTACCCACTTCTGCAACCCACTGCTCAGGTCTGTGCCAGAAAAGGTGGGTGTAGGTATGAAAGAGAGAAAAAAAGGGTGTCAGGGGATGAATGCAACCCCCAGCTACTTTTTTCACAGGATTTGAACTTCCAACCTTCTGTCTGCAAGTGATCACCCCCAAGGGAAGGAGAGACACAGAGTTAACTGTCATCTGCATGGTGGGGTCTGCTTCTGCTCAATACAAGGTAGTTGAGGTAGTCGCTGCTTTGATTTCCCTGGAGTAGTGTCACTCTAGGCATTCTGGGAAATAAAACCAGAAGGGTCTACAACCAAGTGCTGACTTGAATTTAATCATCTATCATCTATCTGTCTGTCTATCATCCATCCCCCTCTTCTATCTATCTGCTGTCTATCTGTCAATCATCCATCCATGTCTTCTATCCATCCATCCATCCATCCATCCATCCATCCATCTGTGTCTTCCATCTCTCTCTGTCTCCCCCTCCCTCTATTGAAACTCAGAGCCAAAGAAAAGGTTCAGTGATGGAAAATCTCCTTTATCTCCAGAAAGATGTGAGTTTGATCCCTGGAATCAAGAAAATCACCTTTGAAATGAAGCTCCTGGTTCTTTCTCAGAAGGCTTTGGGGCAATTTATGAACTTAAAATATTTGTCCTTTGGATTACATTGGCTGGGAAGTTACTAAAGTTTGATGTTTGGCAGAAGTTTATTATTTCTCCCTCTTCTCTGTTGCAAAAACATTTGCAAGTCGCTGTCTTTTCCCTTCATGCGCTCCTGCATCCCATAATAATGGCTGAAAAATCACAGTTGGGTGTCTGCTTGGTGGAAAAAAGAAACATCTCCTTTTTTCCCTTACCCTGATCCATGGCAGATGTTGACATTTCCCCTTGCAGTAGCTGTTGGGTAACTCCACGCTCTTCACCCGGCAGTCCGTTTGCGTCAACCCAGCCCCTCCTCCACAGACAAGGTTCATATGGGTGCAATTACGGCTTTTTAAAATCTTGTTTGAGTGGGTGTCCCAGAAGAACTGCCATTTTTCCATAAACGTTTAGACTCGTTAGCGCCTCGCCCCTCCAATGCCGTTAGCTAATTCTGCTCCGTTGGATGTCATGCGTGATGTTGTGCCTTGAACCATCAGCACTTCACGTTGGAGCCCTTCCTGCACATCTGAAAAAAATGGCTTTGAGGCTGGTCTTAAAAAGAAAGCCAGCGAAACCCCCAATTCAACTCCCCCTCTCCAGAAAACCAACCGATCTGTTTCCGATGAGTGTTCTTGAAACAGGCGCAGCTGGGCTTAACACTGGGGTGAATGATGGTTTCTTTTAAGCATGGTTTGTTAGACAAGCCTCCCTGGCCTTCATGTAGCCCATTAAGCCACGAATGGTGGTTTCCTAACAACAGTGCCTAAGTTTGCAGAACACACTCAACCTAAATTAAAAGCAAAGGGAATTTATGAGATGGCTGAAGGTAACTTGGGAGCTCAGTTATTAAGAAAACCGAACAGAAGTACCTTCCCATCTGTTGTGTTTGATTGTTCAATATTGCTAACCCTGGTTCCATTCATACAAACACAGTTCACCTGTTTATTGGCTTAATCTGTTTTGGTGCGGGTCGAATACGCTGAACCATAAATCAACCAGACAAGCTGAATTGACAAAACACATTTGGCCATAAAATTGCTTAGCATCAGCGCTGAACTGCAAACTACCTGACGACGTTTTAGCTTAGCTGAAGGATCGGCGTGAGGCGTAAAACCAGCCAGGAGCAAAGATGCAGCGGCGGGTATGAGCTGACTCATGAAAGCAACTGCTTCGCTCGAGGGACTTCTAAAGCAACGGCCCCTTTTTTCTTTCACGCAGAAGATTGTGAAGGACGTCTCCACTTGAAAGAGCAACAGAGAATCGATAGGCTTGCAGGACCTCCAACACATTTTCTCCAAATGGTTTTCGGCAGGTGAACAACCCTGGTGGTTACGAAATACTTCCTAAAAACTATTGTATGACGTCACGCTAGCAGAGAAACACATGGGGTGTGGGCATGTATGTAGCAACATTGGGGGTTAAATCAACCCATCATGCTGCCGTGGTCTCCATCTTGACTTTTTTGATCCGATGCCGGATGCCACCTTGAGTGTGTGTGTGTGTGTGTGAGTATCCTTGAGTTGTGAGGTTAAAGTCATAGAGTGCAGGGAGGGGAGAGTAAGCACACGACCTGTATTCAATTAACGTTGTTTAATTTAAAGACAAATTAAATGGGATTTTTGTCCTGGCCCAGCCCGTTTCTTTGCACAAGCACACGCCTTTGCCCCTCAAAAGCCACGTCAGCCCCGGGGATCCAGCAAACGGGCAGGATTCCCAGGAGGACTCCTCCCCCCCAAAAAACCCCAGTGCAAACATCCCCTTTCTATGCGACGGCTTTAGGAGGCTTTAATCTGTTCTGGCAGTGTTTCCCTTCTTCCCTGGCAGGGAATGGCTGCTTTTTTTGCACGGGATTCGTCTGTTTGTTGGTCTGGAGGAGAAGACGGGGCAAAGAAATAAACATTAGAGTTCAGATGGAAAAGATAACAGTGGGAAAAGTAGATTTGTGGCTTGTTTTTATAGCAAGGGCGTGAGCTCAGCGGCTGGAGGAACAGGGCAGAAAAGCAAAGGGGAAGCTGCCCGTAAAAATGGAAGTTTTTGTGTGAGAGAGAAACACGAGGACGTGGTGACAAAATTTGGGGAGGGTTTGCTGATCAAGGGTCCCAATTCTCTGTCTCCAATGGGTTGTGACGCCAGAGTTACTAAACATGCTTGCTGGGAATTCTGGGAGCTGACATTCAAGCTCTTGCCCTCCCAGAATTCTTTGGCAACTTGGTCACTGGGAATTCTGGGAGCTGACGTTCGAGCTCTTGCCCTCCCAGAATTCTTTGGCAACTTGGTCACTGGGAATTCTGGGAGCTGACATTCGAGCTCTTGCCCTCCCAGAATTCTTTGGCAACTTGGTCACTGGGAATTCTGGGAGCTGACGTTCGAGCTCTTGCCCTCCCAGAATTCTTTGGCAACTTGGTCACTGGGAATTCTGGGAGCTGACATTCGAGCTCTTGCCCTCCCAGAATTCTTTGGCAACTTGGTCACTGGGAATTCTGGGAGCTGACGTTCGAGCTCTTGACCTCCCAGAATTCTTTGGCAACTTGGTCACTGGGAATTCTGGGAGCTGACGTTCAAGCTCTTGACCTCCCAGAATTCTTTGGCAGCATGCTTGCTAGGAATTCTGGGAGCTGACATTCCAGCACATCAGAAAAGTGTCGGAGCCAAGGAGAGCAGCTGTGGTAGACATTGATGAGTGCTGTTTCTCTAACTGAAGGAAGAGATGATTTGAGATAGTTCTCAAATTAAAAATACATCAGCAAACCAAGTATCAATACAGAATTGCCATTACCTTGAGAAAACAACTTGGAGGACTGAATCAAACATCAGAATAACAAAGCCCCCGTCAGACAGCAACTCCATCCATATTTATGAGTCTCTCTGCATCAGAAAGGCTTTACTTCTGAGTAGAGACAGAGCAACCCTAACAATCCCGGAATAAAGAAAGCAGGACTGAGTAATTTAATAGGGATGAACACCCAAGAGGAGAACTTTCCCTAATAAATTGTGTAGACTATAAAACTTTATATCCAGGATTTGGGGAGTGAAAGCTCTCAATTGCCGAGTTCCCTGACCGAAACCTCTCCAGGCTGCCAAATTTGTTCAAAGTTTGTACCAGCGAGGATTTGCACAATTAACCAAACAACTTGGAAGGAAGGAAGGGGGAATGGCTGTCATTCTACCCTGAATGGCTGACTTCGTGGGGTTTAATTAAGGATTCTCCTTTTTCAGGGAAGTCTTACGAAATCACCTACGTGAGGTTGAAATTCCACACCAGCCGCCCCGAGAGTTTTGCCATTTACAAGCGTAACTGGGCTGAGGGTCCGTGGAGTCCGTATCAGTTCTACAGCGCCTCTTGCAGGAAGACCTACGGAAAGCCGGAACGGCAATTTTTGAGATCTGGAGAACATGAGCAAGTAGCCTTCTGCACCGATGAGTTCAGTGACATCTCCCCTCTGAGCGGTGGAAACGTGGCTTTCTCCACCCTAGAAGGCCGGCCGAGCGCTTACAGTTTTGACCAGAGTCCCCTTCTCCAGGTATTAAAAACTAGATAGGTAGAAGAACCGTAGCAGAATTCTTCCTCCTTTTTGCTTCCTCTCAACTCTCATTGCATTGGATGGAAAGGGATTTCTGAAGCGAAGGAGAGAAGAAATTCTGGGAGATGTTTGTAAACAGAGGAGGAGATTCTGGTCCAAAGAATTTCTGTAATGATATGTGGGAATGACCTTGGCAGACAGGAGGAAGAGCCGCAGCCTAGACAATGGTCTGATAAACCAAATCTGAGTTGGAGAAAGCATCTCAGAAGGGACCACCCCACCCCACCCAGTTTTCAGGAGAGTATAAGTAAGAGAAAGTCCTTTCTGAGATGCCTTCTCCACCCCCACCATTCCTTCAGACTCAGATTTCATTTTTCAGACTGTTGTGTAGGCTGTGGCTCTTCCTCCTGTCTCCCAAGGTCATTCTCACACCCCATTACACTTACTAATATCTCTGAACATGGAAAACCTTGGTAGACCACTCCCCATTCAAAGACCTTGATGAATTCTCAATAGAACCCCAAAATTTAAAACTGTCGGTTGAAGCATCCGCTGAAAAGTCAGATAAGTCCCTGAAACCAAAGAGCAATGCAATTAGCAATCGGACAGTAGCAGGGTAAAAGCATTCAAAATAAAGAAGGTCACAACATAAATACATTGACATGTTATTAGTAGAAGGTCTGGAAAAATTAAAATGATCTTGCCTGGGGCCCTACCAGGCAACACAGATGGACTGTTTTATTTTAGAGCCATTTCTCCAGAGCCTCACAGCTCTTCTGGATTCCCACCTTCCATTAAATCCCAAGGGAGGGGTACGGTGTAAGATGGATCTCTCTAGAGGCCTCCAGAACTCTTCTGTCTTTCCAAACTGATCTGGGAAAGACCAAAGAAGACACAGGGAATTCAAAATTCAACCATGGGCATCTCCAGTTTAAAGGATCTTGGATGGTAGACATGGAAAAAAATCTACTTGGTGCTCCTCAACTGTCTTTGCACATTGCCTCCAATATCTTTATTACTCCGCAGGAATGGGTGACGTGTACTGATCTGCTGATTTCTTTGGACCGCCTTAACACCTTCGGGGATGACATCTTTAAAGATCCGAAAGTGCTTCAGTCTTACTACTACGCCATCTCAGATTTCTCCGTCGGGGGGAGGTAAGATGGAAAGCTTACAAGAGGAAGCCTCTGAGTAATTTGGGGGGTGGAATGAGATAACTCTTATCCCTGGACAAAGAGCGTGGATGAAATTTTGTTTCCTGTTATTTTTCTTTCACCAGTTGTAGTTTGGGCCTAGAAGTTAACCCTTCCCCAATCTAAATGCATCAGGGGTCCAAACTCATTTCCCTTCCTATCCCTCACTTTGGAGTATCTTGTGAAGAGCAAGAAAGCACACTGCTTTGTCAGGATCTGGTTTGACCATCTTAGATATTGAGAGAAGGGATAAGTGGGACCTCTCTTGAGGTCACGATGAAGACATGGCAGAATGTCGCTCCTCTGAATCAATGGGTGAATCACAACTTGACTTTCTGGTAGGAGTATTTCTCTGATTTAGGTCCCATGGCAAACACAGTGCTTTAAAAAAGATGTGCACAGACCACAGACCGTACAAATTCTAGCATTTGCTGAAACAGTTCCCCACCCAACTTGCTGACAGTGTCAACTCTATTGTACTACTGTGGACCGTGTGTTGTTTGTCCATTAGACTTAAGTCATAGACTATAAATGTGGGAAGGAACCTTGTAGGACCATCTACCTTAACATCTAGTAACAATCCATGAATACAGCATCCCAACAGGTGGTAATCCAGGTTCTATCTAAACACCTCCAATGAAGAAGAGGCCACCACTTTTCAAAGTATCTACTCCACCCTGGAACAGGAATTACCCTTAGGAATTCTTTCTTGATGTCCAACTCTTTTTCTTTGCTCTTCATCCTGTCTCCCGGAATGACTCTGAGCAATTCTGCTCCATCTTCTATATGACAGCCCTTCAAACCTGAAGATGGCAATCGCGTCTCCCCACAGTCTTCTCCAGGAGAAAGATGCCCAATGCCATCTCTGTTTTCCCTTCCAGAATCCTTATCATCTTGGTGGTTCTCCTCTGGAGAAATCCCAGTTTGTTGATGTCCTTTCTGAAGTACAATGCCAGAATTGGATGCAAATTTCTATTTGGTCTGACCAAAGCAGATCAGAAAGGAGCAATGATTTCTTGGTTTGGAAATGGGCAATGTCACAAGCTTAAATGGACTAGTTTAGAGCACCAAGCACCCAGCAAAATCAAGGCCAAATTTCAACCAGTTTGCTGTTTCCAGCCAGCCAGCTAAGAGATTGAAAAGGCTGCAGAACACCCAGGGACTGTGTAGAAAGCTGTTTCCGAACAGATAAAAATTAAGTTCACATCAATGTTTCTATCAGCTTTAAAAAAACAAGACCAAACTATCAGATAATGGCTGGAGCCAACGTACAAGTAAATTTATTGATAAGTGACCCACAGTGGAAACAAAGGGATTTCTCCATCCAAAACTCGCTTCCTGTAATAATATATCAGCATCCTGTGCATTTCCAACTCATTCAGCTATCTGGTGCCTTGGACTTCAAAACTGGTGAATTTAAATCACAATGATGTATCATCTAGAATTATTATCTTTTTCTTTTAATTGCAGGTGGACAATCTTTTGATACAGTGATTTTCTCGGTGAAGCTTCTGTGGTTAGGACAGAGGTCAGATAAACAGGGAGGGAATTTTCTATATTATCTTTTTCTCATTTAGGTTGAGGAGGATTTCTCCTGGTTTTTAGCAGTTACACTTTTCTTAAACCTGCTGTCGAATGTTTGTCGTCCACGTCCAACCAGAAATTCAGTAGTTCCTAGCCCAGCTTAAGAAAAGTAAATGATGTCTTCTAACAACGGCGTAAAGATTATGTCTCTCATTTCAGATATAGAAATTTCACACAGCATGCACATCGAAGGATAATAATCCACAAAGGCACGGTTAAAGCACATTTAAGCAAAAATGTTCAATATAACATGCCTGCAAAGATGCTCATAAACTCACAGTGAGATACAAGGAAGACATTCTGTCCATATATTTGATTTGGAAGTAAGGCATTAAAATGTGATTAAAGTACTATGGCGTACAATTAATGTACACCTGAAATACCGTTAAAAATCGCCCGCGTTCAGGCAAACGAAGAAGGATTGGTTAGAGGAGACATTCAGCACTTTGAAATAGCACAAACTCTAGCTAGTTCTTTTTCACTCAGTTCATTTATTTTCCCGCTAAACCTTTGTCACATCCCATTCTTTATCCCCTTCAGGTTGAACAAATTGCAGTGGGGACAAGCCCAACCGTCTTTTCCATTCATAAAATTGATTAAACGGTGACCATTTTTCATGGCGAGGCCCCCTTCCTTCCCCTGACAGACCTTCCTTAAATATATTTCGCGTTTGCTCTGCTTGGAAAGAGAGAACATCTATTTTCTTTAGACTCTTAGGTGGTCTTGATGGTTTGGCACGCCATGAGGTTCTTAAATGAAGTGGGCTACACCTTGCAAATTAAATATGATGGATGTTTTCCCTGGGTGCAGAGAAGAAAGGACAGGAGGATATTCCCCAGGGGTCTGTCCTGAAAAAATTCTTCCTTTGGGCTCTTCTTTGCTAATTTTCACTGCTCGCCGCTTAGCCAGAGCCCTTAAACAGGATCCTGCAGTAAAAGGAAATGGATTTCTTACAGAATCCCAACCAGGACCACCCTGGTTTCATTTCTCGCTCATCCCAGACAGCTGGAACTTTTTAATTGGCTGAAAAGGTTATCAACCCATCGTTCTTGGAGCCTAGACGTAGGGGTCACGGCGATGCTCTGCAAAGAGAAGCCAGCTAAGAACGGCCATGCAACTTGATTTGTGTTGCTGCTCTCAAATGTTGCTGATAGGGAGTACTCTAGCTTCCTGACTGTTTCTCCCAAAGGGAGGGATTTGAAAAGAAGAGACAATGGGGGTGCTGTAAATGTTGGGTGTGTAGTAAGCAGGCTGGGGTTTAACAGCTCTCCCCAGTGGCTAGAGCGAGATGGAATTTTCTAGTTGTTCTACTCAGAGGTGTAGTGATTATGCCCAGTGGGACAATGGTTATGGTGTGGTGTAATCCGTGGTGTAATGGTATGCGGGAATGACCTTGGGAAACAGGAGGAAGAGCCGCAAACTGGACAATGGGCGTGGAAAGGGTGTCTCAGCCCTCAGAAGGAAAAGGGCATGGGAAGCATCTCAGAAGGGACCCTCCCTAGTTTTCGGGAGAATAAAAGGAAAGGAGGGGAGAAATGCTTTCAGACTGGCCAGATTCTGTTACTGGAACCTTACAATAAAGGTAGTGTTAGGACTCATGGTTGGTGCTTCTTGTATGGACTACCTCAAAGGGCTGATACATAGAAATTATGCCCAGTGGTAAAAGGAAAGAAGTTATACCCAGTTGGAGGAGAACAATGGTTAATGTATAGGAATAAATTGGTAGAGTAGGAGTAGAGTAGGTTGGAATAGTGTTGAAGCAGAATGCTAAAGTAGACCAGAATAGGCTGGAGTAGGAATAGCTTGGAGTAGGTTGGAATAAAAGTAGGTTGGAGTAGTGTTAGAGAAGGAATAAGTTGGAGTAGAACTGGAGTAGGGGTTGGAGTAGGAGCTGGAGTAGGTTTAAATGGTGTTGGAGTAGGACTGCTAGAGTAGGTTAGAGTGCTAGATGAGAAGGAATAGGTTGGAGTAGTGTCTGAGTAAGTAGCTTGGAATAGGGCTGGAGTAGGAGTGTTGAAGAAGGCTAACCCATTGGTTAAAGTGTTGGAGGAGGATGGGGAGACCTAATCCAGGGGTGGGGTCCAGCCATTGTAACCGTAGCTTCCTTCCCCAAAGCTTTCTGCAACGGAGGTGGCTCTCCTGCATAGGTCAAACCCAGCAGAAGGCAGTTCACCTGGTTAGGGGGAGTGTGATGGAATGGACTTATGAAGGCCAGGCTCAGGGAGAGAAGCGTGTTCTTAGCCCCCAACAGGAGCGTGGGAAGTTCAAGAAGATGAGGCTGGCACCTCCCTAAGGAATTCACGGTGTTGTGGCTGGCTGGCTTGGGAACTTGGGTTCAGTCTGGGGAGATTTCTGTCTTGAGGTTGAAGCTAATAAATGCAACAGAACTGTATTTGCATTGTCTCGTGGAGTTCTTTGGGGTGAACCTGACAGGAGCCCCAAATCTAAAAGAGATTAATCTTGCGTCTCTACCAGATGCAAGTGCAATGGTCATGCCAGCGAATGCATCCCTAACGAAGACGACCAGCTGGTTTGCCTTTGCCAACACAATACAACCGGCGTGGACTGCGACTCGTGCCAGCCGTTCTATCAGGACCGCCCCTGGGCTCGGGGCACGACGGAGTCGGCCAACGAATGCCTTCGTAAGTCACCCGGGGCCATTTTGTCAGGTCCGCTTAACTCTTACGAGCTGCCCCTTCCCACCCAGTTGTATCAGCGGGCGCACAAAATTTAGCAATGTTGTGCGTCCCTGTTGGATCACAATGGGGTTTGGCTGGTGAGGTTCTGCAGGTGGTTGAAAGCCAGCCAGAAGATCCATCAAGGCACCATTATTTCATTTCTTCACACTTGTCATTCTTTTTAAGTCAGAGCACCTGGCTTTTTCCAGGTTTGTATCTCCAAAGAAAAGAAACAGGATAGGTCCCTGCCCTCAAGGGGCTTACAACCTAGAGTTAGACAAGGAGGCTCAGCTTCAGAAGACTATCCATGATGCTCTTCCTCTTCGGTGGTTTGTCTCTATCCAGCATGCAACTGCAGCGGTCGATCGGAGGAATGCTATTATGACTGGGAACTGTACCGGCGCACCGGGCACGGTGGCCATTGCGTGAATTGCCGGGATCACACCGCTGGACCACACTGTGAACATTGTCGGCCCAATTTTTATCGTTGGGAGGTTCAGATGGCCTGTCAGCCCTGCAACTGCAACCAAGCAGGTAAGTTTCTCAGGATGAGGAAGTGGGACAATACTTTATATTAGCCTGGGATGATGAACAGCCAAGGGAAGTAGGAATGTCCTTCATCTTCCATAAGAATTCCCTTCCATAGGAATGGAAGACAAATGCTTTTTGTCTGCATTTCCTAGGATCTTAGGCTTGGAAGGGACTTGGGGGTCTTCTAGTCCACCCCCTGCCCAGGGCAAGAATCCTCAGGTCATCCCAGACAAACCCTATCCAAACTTTGCTTGAAACCCTCCAATGATGGAGCCTCCATGACTCCAGGAGGCAGGCTGGTCCATGGCTCTGCTGCTTCATCACGTTCCCCTCAGGATATTCTTCCATATTTTGAGTTTGGACCTCCCTCTGTAAAGCTTCCACCTTTTGGTTCTTGTCCTACCCTTGAAGACCTTGAAGGTCTTCTAGTCCAACTTTGCCCGGAAGAGGAATCCTCAGACCATCTCAGACCAATGGCTGTCCAACCATTGCTTGAATCCCTCCCATGAGCCCTCACAAGTCCAGGAGGGCCACTACTTCACAGCTATCAAGATCATGAGATTCCTCCTTATTTCAAGTTCGGATCCTCTCCGTACAGTTCCTTCCCACTGGTTCTTGTCCTACCTTCCAAAGCAATGCAGAATAAATCCACAGCCTCTTCCCTGGAGAGCCCTTCAAGACTTGGAAGACTGCAATCATGTCTCTCCTTCTCTTCTTCACACACCCAGTTCCTCTGTCCCAGGGCTTCCCAAACTTGTTCCTTCATTACCCCAAACCACTTATCTGAAAGTCCTTTTTACTTAAGGCCATTTAAATGTCCCTGTTGTGATGAGTAATGGGTTCGTGTGTCATGACCCAAAGAAGAACCACTTTTGCCCAATTTTGGGTAATTTACTCAGGTTTGGGAAGCACTGCTTTACCCATTCTTCCTAGGATTTAGCCTCCAAGCCCCTCACCATCTTGGTTGCTCTTCCCTGCTCCTTCCAGCTCCTCAGCATCTTTCCATTTGAGTGCAAAAGGCCATGATTCCCAGCTGGTGTGTCCCAAAGCAGTGATCTGCTGCGATCTTTTTTTCAAAAGTTGTCATGCTATTCCACAACCCCAGTGTGTTATGCTTCAGCAAAAGCGACTTCCCCCCACGCACCAATTTGGAAAGATTGCACGGCTTTGTGTGGTGCGCCGGTTGCACCCCTCCCTGGATTGGGGGGCTCTGCTCACTGTCACTCCTGTCCTAGTCACCTCCCGCTTGGACTTCTGTAATGCACTCTACATGGGGCTGCCCTTGAAGAGTATCTGGAAGCTTCAGCTGGTGCAAAAGGCAGCGGTGCAGGCAGTTATGTGTGCCCCAAGACCCTCTGCTCCATTGGTTGCATTTCCTTCTGGTTCCAATTCAAGGTGCTGGTTTTAACCTTTACAACCCTTCATGGCAGGGGCCGGGTTATTTGAGGGACTGCCTCTCCCCGATTACATCGGCCTGTCCCATCAGGTCTGGCAGAGAAGACGCGCTGCAGGTGTCAGGCCTAGCCCAAGGAACTCCTAGAGACAATGAAAATGCCATTCAGCTATGTTTATTAGCTACAACCTCTAGCAAGAATCTTCCCAGACTGAAACCCCATCTCCCAAGTCAGCCAGCCCCAACAGTGTGAGTTCTTCAGGGAGGTGCCAGCCTCATCCTCTTGTAGTTCCCACACTCCTGCGGCGAGCTAAGAAAATGCTTATCTCCCTGAGCCTGGCCTTCCTAATTCCATTCCATCACAGCAGGTCCGCCCATCAGGGAATTACACTTGGGGGGTCCTGTGGTGCCCACCTTGTGGATCTCCCCCCCATCTCTCTTAACCTTCTGCAGGTCCTTCAAAACCTGGCGTTGGCTTCAGGCCTGGGGTAGTCCCAGGGGACCAGAGAGATCTTGCAATAGCCGCCTTACTGCACGGGATACATCGTCCTCTCTTGCTGTGCTTTTTTACCGTTGTTAAAAATGAACATTTTTATACCTTTATTGGTTTTTTAAATGAAGTTCTATGCCACCCCGTGTCCCGTTTTTGTGAGATGGGCGGCCGTACAAATTTGCCAAATAAAAAAACGAATAATGCAAAGAAAAATAGATGATGAGGAAACCCACTCCTTTAACTGCCTTCTCCTCGTCCCCCTTTGCTTTCTTTAAGGCGGATGGAGGTTTCATCAAGACTAGAGGTTGGGTCCTCTCCTTGTAATTACATCTCTCTTCCTAGGTTCTTTGAATCCCCAGTGCGATGAGGCCGGGAAGTGCGAGTGCAAGGCGACAGTGACAGGCTGGAAGTGTGAGCGATGCCAGGAAGGGTTCCATTCCCTGAGTGAAGGCGGGTGCAGGTGAGAGACAGGGAGCTAGAGACGGAGAGATCATCTACTAATTCGTGTAACATCTAGCTGGCGGCATGAACTGGAAGACACACTTCCTTGCAGCCTTGCTTTCTCAGATTTCGTGATGCAAGGCTTTTAGGGGGTGGGGTGGGGTGGACAGATGCATACAGAAAAAGGAAAATGGCCCCCCTAAGCTGTGAACATGAAACCTGGTCTCCAATCCACTGTCTAATGGGGAATGGGTTTTGCACATGGTGGTTGTAGAGAGCCCTGGAGTTGGTCTTGAGGGAGATACTCAGAAGCCCTTACAGATTCAAGGGTGAAGCATTCTTTAAGTCCTGGGAAGGGGGATAGTATGAAGAAGAGGCCCAGGCTGGTTCTTCCTGCCTTGTTGGGGTACAAGAGGGAGGGCAGGAAATACACAGACTTGGTTACTCTAGCCCAATGTTGTCCAAACTTGGCCCCTTTAAGATGAGTGGACTTCAACTCCCAGAATTCCCCAGCCAGCATGGCCAAGTTTGGACAACACTGCTCTAGCCTAACTCAATAAAGCTTCTTGTAGAGTCAGTTTCCTGGTGTGGACCATCTCAAAGGGCCAGCAGCGGCCAAATTGGGAAATGTGGGCCCACTTTTGTGCTGATGACCCTTGTAATCAGCCTCCCCCCCAGTTCCAAGCATGCCAGTCTATTGAGATGTGGGGGCAATAGCCAGCTGAATTCAACCCTGGATAATGGGGAGCAAAGTCAAACTTCAGGCCTTTCATTTCTGCAGGCCTTGTGCTTGCGACTCAGCGGGAAGCGTGGGGACGTGTGACCCGAATTCAGGGCATTGCAAGTGCAAGAAGAAAGTGGAAGGCTACCTGTGCAACAGGTGAGTGAAATGCTTGCAAACTGAAATCTCTTCTCTTCTTCCTTTTCATCTACCTCTCTTTTCCTCTTCATACAGGTCTTGTCAGAATCGGCTATTTTCCTTATGTGGTTTCTGCCGTAGCTGTTGAGGACAATGGTTTTTAAATTTTTAAATAAATAGAGGGAGAGGCAACCCTCTTTGAAGGCCCCCAAACATCCCTCATTGCATTGCCAAATTTTGGTGGGAAAAGGTTGAATTTGGGGAGCGCGCTTTAGGAGTTAAAAACACCAGTGAAAGAACGGGAGTGAGTCTGTTGAACCTCTGAGAGAGGAAGTGTATTTCTTCCTATGTAAGATTTCCCCTCTTTTTTTTTTTTTTTTAAGAAAGTGACATTTTTCACCACAGCACTAGAAGTTCTCCTGGTTGTAAGAGTAAATTGCCACACCCGCAACATAGCCAAAAACAGAGTGTACAACATTGCATTAAACAAATACACACACACCCCGAGTCCTGAGTTAACACAGATTTGAATAGCCAGGATCTGACACTTGGAAGGGATGGAAGCAACTGACCTCAATTATCCATCCCTCCCTTGTTAGAACAACGTGTTCTAACTATTTGGAGCTGTCCAAGGTCCTGAAACACAGCACCATTTCACCAACTCGATCTTTCTTGACCCTCTTCAACCTGCAGAGGTTCTTGCTGAAATTTTAGGACCTGGATTTTCCCCATGAACAGCTCCCTGCCCCCAGCCCTAGTGTAGAGGCTGATAAGAAGGGTGCAAGAAGGTTAGAGAGGGAGCATGGTTGCTCTCTACTCTCAGTAAAGGTTATATTTATTTAATACAGGACTATAGATTGCGAGATGCTTACAAGTAGCGATGAGGTCTTGATGCAGAGAAGGGAAAAGAGGAAGCAAGCTGGGGATAACCATCATGGAGTTCCATCAGAGAAGCCCCAGTGGAGGGGGTCGAAATAGAAGAAATAGAGAATTGAATTAAACATCTATGAGAACAATTTGACAGTACTCACCATTTAATCGTTGAACTAGTTGCTTGGCAGCTAGGTTACTTCTGGAACGTCATGAACTATTTAATGTTCCACAAAGTTCCTCTTTGAAAGTTGCTGTATCACCCCCAGAATGGCTGGGACATCTGGCCAGGAAAAAACAAAAATTTCTGGACTTCTTGGAACATTTCATCCCAAGGACAGAACATTGCTTTCCACTTTATCTTTATGGACAAGTGAGCTCCCTTCTCAACCAGCAAAGTTTCATCCAGACATCTCGTTTATTTTGAGGGGGAAAAAATGCCTTTGGGGCTAGCAGAGACTCTGGAGTTATTCTGATTCTGGAGACTGAAGCTTTGCTATAGCAGTAACCCAGTTGCCTGATTAATTTTTTATTTAAAAGAATCTAAATAAAATACCGTCGGAAGAGAAACCCGAGTAAATAAATCATAATTAATAAAATAAAATCAGGTGGGTGGGGGAGCATTTGGCAGATCTCAAAGGAGGAACCTCCAGTCACCACTGAGGATCCGGTATTTAAAGATTGCCCACTTATTTTTTTCGTTGTTGCTGTAACAAACTTTTTTTTTCTTTTCGGATGGGGTGGGGATCTTTCCATTCAAAGAAGGATATTACGGTCCTGCCTTCCATAAATGTTCTCTTCCCTGGAGGAGCTTCATCCATGGTTTTGTTCACCCAGGTGTCAGCCCGGAAGTTTTAACCTACAACCTCACAACCCAGAGGGATGTACAAGCTGTTTCTGTTATGGACATTCCACTGTATGCACAACGGCCCCAGGATATGAAGCCTATGACATCGTCTCTGACTTCAGACAAGGTAGCTGGGAAAAACTTCCCAATTTCTCGAGAGAATTGGATTTGAAGATTCCTTTGCCACCCCCTTGGGTTGTGTCTCCTAGCTGGAGCTTTGTCTCCTGCCCAACGTTTTGCTTCCTTGCCAGCTTTGATTCTTGATCCCAGCCTTCCCCAAGGTGGTTGGGGATTCTGGGAGTTAGAGCGCCAACCCATGGAGGCAAGGTTGTTCTCTTGGCAGGGCAACCCAGACAAGGTCAGGGGCCACGTAGCTGGGCAAGACCAAGGAAGAGAGAAAGACACAGATTTCAGGGAGATACCTGATGCTCATCTGGGGTGAAAACCAAATCTTGGCAAGGGTGATCGTGTCAGTCCTTCGAGGTAGGCCAGGTAAAGAAACAGCCTTCCAGAAATGCTCTTAATCGTGATGGGGTAGAATAACAGAATCTTGAAAGCTTGTCCACGTTCTTCGCTGTTGCATCTTACAAAGTCTTTCAGAGTTTTTCTCTACTCCATCTTATACCAAACAAAATCAAGGCAGCGATTTTTGAGTTTCTTTCTCACCCGTTCCTCTATCTCAGGACTAAGTCATCTCTGCAAAACTCCTTAATGGCTCGCTCATACCTTTCCGAAAGTCACTTCTACAATCCTTTACAGATAGGAATTTTCCAGTTTTGCTTATAGGAAATTAATGAAGGCTGAGTCTTTTTGAATGCCTTGAAACTCTTCTTCCCATCTGAGCTAAGCTGCTGTTTAGGAGATACTGTAAGGCTCACCTTGTCTTTTCAGATTGTTAACGTTTCCTCTTCCACCCTTCTCTGCGTCTTGCAATCTCTCACAGCAAAGGAAATGGGAGCTGTTGAATCTACCCCAGTGGAATTTACTCAGCCCTCAGCAGCTTGCAACTGGCTAAGATCCAATGCTCTGTTTGTCTAACAGAAAGTGACGGTATGAATCCAGCCGGGGATGGAAAGTAAATACAGGGGGTTAGAAAGTTTTTCTAGTCCTGACATCCTCCTCCCATTCTTCTTCAGCCTTTGTGCTCTGCTGGTGTAATGGGAAGAAGGAATAACCTTGAGGAATAGGAGGAAGACCTGAAACCGAGACAGTGGTCAGATAAGAGAAATCTGAGTCCAGAGCAGAACTGTAATCCGAGGAAGCGTCTCAGACAAGACCCTCCTTAGTTCCCTTGAAGATAAAGGGAGGGAGGGGGAAGCACATTCAGACTTGCAAGATTCTGTTCCTGTAACTTGATATATACAGTATTAGCATTCATAACTCTAGTGTCCTAGTCTGGTCTACCTTGAAGGACTGACAGCCGGACAGGGTGTATTCCCCATGAAGTATTTTGCAAGGAATTGCTGCCTCTGGGTTGGGACACGTTTCCACGATCCAAGAAAGATCCATTATCTGAACTATTAAATCTGTGCACTGCTGCAGAAAACATTTGGGCGAATTCCTCTTTGCAGAATCCGTAGAATGTCTGGATCGCTCGTGTAAAAAAAATGAGCTTAGAGTAAGTGAGGCCATGTAGTTTTGCCTTTAAAAACAAACATGCAAACCCTGCGTGTGTGTGTGTGTGTGTGTGTGTGTGTGTTTCTGGATGGTGCTTGAAACACCATCCTATTAAAGTCTATCCTGATTGTATTTAAAATGGAATGTGAATTGCCACATTAATTTTAATGCATTCTCGGGTTTGTAGGAGAATTAACCTTTGTCTCTGCTTAGCATGGGAAATTCAACCTATTTCTGCTTGGCCACTTAAGGGCAAAATTTTTAGAGCGCCGGGATAATTGTATTTTTTAAAATAAAACAGCTCCAGTCCTTCAGTGACATGTAATTAAAGATGCAGTCGATTCTCCTCTCCATGAATAAGAATGCTAGAGATTGGTTTAGGCCGGGTGAACGTTGTTGTTTCTGCTGTGGTTTTTCCGTTTTTTAAATCCAGGGTTTGATGGCTGGAGAGCAGAAAACCCAGATGGGCGACAGGTTTTACTGCATTGGGACAGAGAAGTCATCACCGTAGAGCAAAACGAGCAGGAAGTGACTGGCTTTTCGGCACCAGGTACAGCAGCCCTTTGCTAATCTAGGCACGATTGGAAGTGATTAATATTTGGATAGGGCACCACCAGGAAAGCTTAGGGTCATTTGCTAGCCTGGAAACTCAAAATAAACTCCCAGAAAAAGATGGATTGTTGCTGCATGGACTTGTTTAGGAGGGCCCACCAGCTGAACTCAACTCAGCTGTGATGATGATCATGAATTTGGGGGGGGGGGGCTTCCTGCATTAAAACATGGTTTGTTTGTCTAGATCTACCTCTCCTTAACAGTCAGGAGCAGGCTCAGTAAACTTCTGGAGCAATCTAACCTCTAAAACTCTTTCTAGCCCATCCTTGAATTTTAAAATCCATTGATAGAGGCGAGGGGGGAAAAAACTGGGCACGGAAAGCTTTTTGAAATTCTTGGCTAAATGTCCGGGCAGGGAAATTGGGTGGCCGCGTTCTCCAGAGGCGCAAGACGTTTTTCGTAAGGGCCAGACTTGCCTCTCCCCCTTAGCACGAGCACCACAACCGAAAAAGCCACACACCTACACACAAAAGGGATTTCCTCCTGCTGAGTCAACCCCTTGGGATTGACTCGAAGGATGGGAAGGCCAGAAACAAAATAAGCATTGCTCTGCCCGGTGCTTTTTAAAGAGATCGGCGTCTTGGAGAGATGCGTCTCCCACCTCGAGCGGCTGGATTAATTTCTTCCTCCCTGTTCTTGGCTCGGATCTCCGTTTCTTAGAGAAATTCCTGGGCGATCAGCGTTTTAGCTACGGCCAACTGCTCTCGATGGTTCTTCACTTCGAGGACAACGCGACGGGCGCTGCTTCTCCTGCCATCCAGTTGGTTTTGGAAGGGAATGGCATCTTTTTATCAGCAAGACACGAGAACCCGGAAGCTGGGGAGAACGAAATCCCGTGTAAAGAACGGATCGCGTCCTTCAGGTATCCAGTCTGTTTTCCTCAGCTTGGGCGCAGGATAAATCACGGCGTTTTTCCTTTGCAACCCTTGATTCAAGAGGATGCAAGAATGCCATTAAAGTTATAAATAGCTGATTGTAATTATTCTAGATCAGCACAAATTTAATGATGTTGCTCATTTTTCGGGGGTTTGAAAAGTTTTTTGTAGATCCCTTTTGCAAAGGAAGTCGGAAGTCATTTCATTAAATGTTCGTATATGTTTGTATTATTTTTTCTATTGTTTTTTCTTGAACTCTTTTAATCCTTTTTTTTTTTCCCCTTTGGTGTTCTCAATGGTACATCATAAAAAATAAAATTATTGGTAAAAAAAAAAAAAAAGCTGAGGTCAGCCAGGCCTAAATGGAAGATATGTATGTATACTGAATGCCTCTGTAAAGCAGCCGATGAAATGATTTGTAAAACCATCGCTCTGTTCAGCGTTACGGTGGAAAGAAACAGCAGCAAAGGAAAGGGAGATGAGGAAGGCAAAGGAAAAAAATAGAACCCACTGAAGCCCCGGCTATCAGGATGGGAATGGTTCTGGTAGAAATAGGGCTATAATTAGATGATGTCACAAGAGAAGTCATAAATCACTGGGTCTTGGGAACATATACCCAAGAATTCCTAGAAAACTGGGAGTGCAACATTGCCGATGACCTAGTTTTAGAAGGTGATTGTATAACTTGGATAAATGCTTGGGGAACGGGTCTATCAGGGCTCTTAGTCTTGAAGGCTCCATGTTGCCTTGGGGCCATGTTTGCAGTGAGGAGAAAGGTGGGACTCTGTCTGCTGTTTGTGAGCACCCCAAAGGCTCTTATCACCCCCTCTGAGCCACAAAATGCTGGACTGCGAAGGTCCTCAACTTAACCGACCTGTAAACGTGTAATACACGGCAGGGGTGTCTTCATCTAAGCAGCCCGTTGGATTTTTTTTTTTGAAAAGCAATCGCCATGCTGAGCTCTGCAATACCCTTTGATGCTGTTCAATTAACTCTAACCGCTGCTGGCCAACAGCAGGAAGGTTTGATCGATGGCACGTCCCTTTCTTTGGGAAAGCTATAAATATCCAGAAAACAGCAAAGGGCTGAGTTCCTGAAAAGACGTACAGGGGAATTAAGGTTTGGTTTTGGGGGTTTTTTTCAAAGTAGATTGAGCAAAGACTGGTTAATCCTTCAGCTTGCTTTTCTGCAAATGGTCATGTCTGATTCCGGCACCGGGCTGGTTTGTCATAGGTTGCACGAGGCGGAAGACGCGATGAGTTCGGCTTTGTCGGCGTTCCAGTTCCAGCGGATGCTTTCCAACCTGACGAAGCTCCAGATCCAAGTCAGAAGTAAACCCAGATCGGGTAAGCTGAAGACCAGAAGAAAGACGGTCCTGGATAGGTCCAGGGGGAAAGCGGAACTTGGTCATGCTAGGTCGAAACAGAAGGACAAACGATTGCAGAGTTCGGCCAAATCGTTGGAGAAACTTTTAGATGGTTAGAGCTGTTGATGGAGAGGAAAATCCCACTGGATGTAGATAAAAACCAAAGCAGGATCTAGCAGTTCAGTCTTCCTACGCTGAGCCAAGGGTTGGACTAGATGACCTTCAGAGACCCTTCCCCATTTTAAAATCCCCGATCCTTGGAGCAGGGGCCAAATCTCAACTCCTTTTTTTTTTAAAAACAAAAAAAATCTAATTCGATGTTTTGAGGTACGTTATTTAGGGGAAGACTGAATCAGAATCAGATACATAGAATCAGTACCAGCATTGAAAAAAGTCAGTATTGAAATGTGTTTGTTTAGCATTCGTCTCTCTAGTGTTCCCTGTAATTTTTTATTGTTTTAAACTTTTTTAACTTTTTAAAACTTTTTTTTAACTTTTTAAAACTTTTTTTTAACTTTTTAAAAAAATTTTTTTAACTTTTTAAAACTTTTTTTTTAACTTTTTAAACTTTTTTTTACGACACTTTTTTTTAAAAAAAACTTTTTAACCTTTTTTTGGCTTTGTTTTTTTTCCTATTTTCCTTTTGTTTACTTTTTAAACTTTTTAAAACTTTTTAACCTTTTTTTACGACACCTTATGTAGGAGGGAGCCTCCCCTCTCATGTCACCCCCCAAAACGACCCTGTGAGGTAGGTCGGAAGGGCCTTCCTTATTGTCCCCTTTCATTCCTTGCCTGTCGTTGGATTGAAGAACGCTGAATTTTTATTCTCCCGGCAAGAGCTGTGTCTCTTCTTTCTACAGGCAGAATTGCTCTGAAGGAAGTTCGCCTCGCCTCTGCGCGTCCGGGGGTCTCCCCACGGGCTTCGGGGGTTGAAGAATGCACCTGCCCCCAAGGATACCAAGGCCAATTTTGTGAATTTTGCACACCGGGTTACAAACGGGAGATCACTGGGGGGGGACCGTTTGCAGGCTGCGTGCCTTGTACCTGCAACCAGCACGGCAGCTGTGATCCCAACACGGGTGAGTTGAATGTTTGTCCTCTCCCTTCTCTCTTTTATTCGCTTATTTGGAAACTGACTTGGCCACCTGTCAGTTTCTATACAAGATCATCCTAGGTGGCTCACCGTAATATGAAATAAAAACAGAATAAATACAGCCAACCAACCCCGTGGATCCCAGGCCCAGCTCTGCAACATCACATAAACTCCCCATGCGATTATTATTATTATTAATAACAATAATGAATCATTATATCGTTGTATTTAATCTATACTTAATTAATCTCTAATTAATATTATTAATAACAATAATGAATCATTATATTACTGTATTTAATCTATATTTAATCTCTAATTAACTTCTAATCTGTACTTCAATAATCATACATTATTATAATTATTATATTATTAATTAATTAATTAATAATTAATATTAATACTAAATACTATTATTATATATTATGCATGTTGTTTCAAATTCTAATGTCATTGGTTCAGATTTGGACTGCAAATGAGTTCCCGTTCTCCGCACAACAACCTTGTGAGGTAGGCTAGGGTGCCCACTCTCAGTTCTTGGATCCTGATTCACCTGATTTAATAAATATTAAATATTTTTAAATGCTTATTAGAGCTAGGTTTTTTTTTTACACAATTGTTATTAAACTAATAGAAGGGAAGGGAAGGGAAGGGAAGGGAAGGGAGGGAGGAAGGAAGGAAGGAAGGAAGGAAGGAAGGAAGGAAGGAAGGAAGGAAGGAAGGAAGGAAGGAAGGAAGGAAGGAAGGAAGGAAGGAAATGAGAAAGAACAAGTGCAAAAAGGAAGAATGAAACAAAACAGAAGAAGCTTCTGATTTTCTTTACAGCATTTATAAGTACAAATTATAAGTACAAATGCAAAATTACCTCTTACTCTATGGTTACCCCCCCAAAAATCTCTTTTTTTCTATAATCTATTTTTTGCAATCATCAAAACCATAAATCATCAGTTCATTTTTTTCTGTTACTGTAAAAAGTCTATCCAGTCAGCAGTAAATAGAGATATTGCCTTTTCTCTAATCCAAGAAGTCCTTGGATCTTAGAGCCAGTTTTGTGGGTCTGTGTTTTAAGCTGACCTTTTCCAGGCTATTGGGAGAAAAATAATATTCAGTGGCCAGTGTGACTGGCCCAGCTTTTCCCTGCTTTTGCAAAAAAAAAGCTAAAACGTTTGACGAAAGGTTGGGGTTAGACTGGATTTAAATGCAGTTCCACATCTGGATAAAAGATGATACTGATGAAAAAAAAAGTCGGTTTTCCCCCAGCAATTGGGGTTAGTTCCATTTCCGATCCCCCGATTCAACTCTAATTGCATAAATTGCACAAAATATATAATATTAAATTCACGGAGAAAAATCCATCTAGGGGGTCGCTCCGAGTCGACCACGACTTGATGGCATGTAATCCAAAATATAATTCAAAACAGCATCATTTGCGCCTAAGGAGGAGGTGATGTCATCTTCTTCGAGGATGTTAGATTCGGGTCTCTAAAAATAACTGCAAGTGGCTTCAGGGGTGGGCCCTGCAGATTTCAGAAGAATAAATTAAAATAAATCAAAACACCTCTCTTAGGGGGCAAGGAAACAATCTTCATGACCAGAGCGAACTTTCTGAACTCTTTAACGGCCGACCCGTCTCTATGGCAGACCGCAAAAGGCTTGGCACGATCTTGCCCTTTTGAATAAGGGACTGTGGCTGTGTAACTTGTGGAGTGCATCACATTACATAGAAAACTAGTGTAAGACTAGTGCAACGTCTGTGTCTGATGGATGACAACTCCCATCAGTCTCAGCCAGCCGGGCCATGGGATAGGAGTTGTAGTCCAATTGATCTGGCAAACGCCTGTTGGAAAAAGCCTGGAGCAGAGTTCTCAGTTGGAACGTGGCTTTCCGGAGGCCCCGCTAACTCAGTTTGAAGCTGGTCCTGGCTGAAATCAGTCCAATCTAGACTACATTTTTATCCACAGCCCATGGATTTCAGCAGGATTGAAGGTCTTCCCTTGGCTTGGATCCCTCCCCTTGGTTTTGCTTTTAGCCAGCATAAGTCGAGTTAATTCAGTGGTCAGTCGCAGAGGAAAGCAGGCAAGGAAGGTGGTCCCATACTGGGGTCAGTCTAGATGACCTTGGCGGGACTCATCCAAGGCTCTGATTCTACAACGCCCAGATATGTTGGCTGGCCTGCACACTGCAGCTAACCCCTTTATTTAAAGACCTCCCGGCTACGTTCACACGACGCACTAAGCTGGATTCGACGTAACCCCCGTTAGCTTCCTCGTTGCCGGTTTTTGCAGCTTGGCGAGCAGCGTTCGTTTGCAGCATCACCCCCGAACTCAGACGATGCGTTCATGCAGCCACCAGCTCAGCCACGGGCGGGTCCAGTTCTCTCCCCATCCCTTTGAACACGGCAACATCTGGATTGCTTGCTGGAAAACAACTGGGGCACTCTTTCGTAACCCAAACTTAAAAAAAAAAGTTGCCTTTCCGAATGGGAAATGGCACGTGTTTGGCACATGAGTTCCTCCAACTCCCCTCCCAAACTTTCCTTTTGATGACTGAATTCCAGCGTGGTTGATCCTCACTGCCCAGGCTTTGATCTTCCAGCCCTCTGTGTCACGGATCCAACTGGGTTTCCTTCTAACCGTCTTTTTCGAGTCATTAAACCGTTCCTCCCTGCATGACAGCGCCACAAACGAGGCTTAACGCAGTTTTTAAAAACATGACTTCCCCCCCGCTCGAGAAAATACCCCAAACTCAGATGGAGGTGAGGTATTTCCACTTATTTTCATCTGCGCTTCCTCCCCGTTCCCAAAACTCTTCCGTGCAACATCCCTTTGGCTATCAAAAGTTGTCCACCCCATTTCCAAGGTCATCTTCCCTTTTCCAATTTTGCCATCAACTTGAGCTTTAAAAGCTTTGCGGGAAAATTAGCCAACGTTTCTCCATTCTTCTCTTCTTTGATTCCTTCCTGGACTCTCCAAGCCCTAAATAAACCATCATTGTTGCCCATGGTGATAAACTAGATGTACTCATTTGTTTTTCCTTGCACAATTATTTCTGCACCTCTAATTGGCTGGATTTTCTTTTGCCTTCTCCGTGTTAAAGAAAAATCCCATTGGAGTGATTTCTTGAATAATGACGGGAGAGTGTGTTTTGTTGGGCGCCGTGGCTTCTAAATCATTAGAGGAATCAGGTTTGAACATTGCTTACATGGGCGTCCAAAGCCAGACCAGGAATGCTGCTCCCTACTTTTCAAAGGGACCCTAGCTTTGCTCCGCTTGAAATGTGCCATTTTCGGTTTTTTAATTCTTGTTACCAGTCATGAAAACACAAAATGTTCAGTTTTCAAACATTGGGGAAAACTATTTTAAAGTGGAGTCTTGGTTTGGTGGGGTGTGGTTTTCCCTATTTAAATGGAAATGCTGTTGGCAACAGACATCAAACAAAATCATTCTCTTGGCCAAGTTCTTTGCATGGTGGGTTGTGGTCAGCCTTTCAAGGCAGATCAGACTAGGAATTCAGTGTCATGTAGTTCAATACTACTTTTGTTGTAAGGTTATAGTAACAGAATCTTGCAAGTCTGAATTCGCTTCTCTTCCCCTCCCTTTATCTTCGTGAGAACTAGGGAGGGTGTCAGAGTCTGCACACTCAGTCCCAAAGTTCAGTAAATCCTCTGGAGACCAAAAGTTCCATCAGAGATTTCTTTATTCAGGAGAAGCGTACAGCATCATAGTTTGTTGAGTCTAATTCTACAAAGCAAAGCCTTGTCCTTTTAAGCCCAATTTCCCCCCCTTCTAGGTTTCCTTTCCCGCTTGCAACTCTTCGCGCCTTGCCCCGGTTCTCACACCTCCTGGCCTTGGATGTCTGTTTCAAGATAGAGATAACGGCACCTGGCCTCCTCTCCCCCCTTTTTATGGCAGGTCAAGCAAATGGTTTAAAATAACATTCCCACTATTCTACTATTGATCTATACTTAGCAATAAAAGTAAAAGCAATAAAAAACAATTGAAGGCTCTGGCTTGCATAGATCCTGACAGAGGGTCTTGTCTGAGTTGCTTTCTCAGATTACAGTGCTGCAGATTTCTTTTATCTGACTAGCGTCTTGATAGCAGCTCTTCCCCCTGTTCCTCAAGGCTGTTCCCTCTTCCCTCTACAGGTTGTACAAGGTAAACTCTTGATGGAAGTCCAAGTCCCAGCAAGATGGATTTCTCTCTCTTCCTGTAATGGAATGTGGGAATGACCTTGTGGAGACAGGAGAAGAGCTGCAGCCTAGACAATGGTCTGATAAATGAAATTTGACTCTGAAGGAGGAGGGGGTGACAAAAGCACCTCAGAAGGGACCCTCCCTAGTTTTTGGGAGAGTAAAAGCAAAGGGAGTGGTACTTTCAGACTTGCAGGATGGATGTTAGCCCTTCGAGGTAGTCCAGACAAGAAACACAACTGTGATTACTAGCTCTATCTTTATTGTAAGGTGGCATTAACAGAATCTTGCCAGTCTGAAAGTACCTCTCTCCCCCTTTGCCTTTACAGTCCCAGAAACTGGAGGGGGGGGGGGGTCCCTTCTGAAACCTTTGCCAGGCTCCCATTCCTTCTACGGGCTCAGCTGCCTCTTATCTGACCATTGTCCAGCCTGCAGCTCTTCCTCCTGTCTCCCAAGGTCACTCCCCCACCCCATTACACTTCCTAAGTGTATTTTCTTCCTAAGAGAAACTTTCTAAGATTTCTTCATCTCTGCCTTTCCCTCCTCTTCCTCCTCCTCCCCTCCCCCCTCCACAGGCATCTGCCAATGTCTTCACAACACTGAAGGACCTGCTTGTGAGCGATGCGCTGTTGGGTTCTACGGCAACCCTTTCGTCGGCCGTCCTGACGACTGCCAACCTTGCCCTTGTCCAGGACGAACGCCTTGCACAACCATCCTGGACAGCGGAGAGGTGGTCTGCACACACTGTCCCCCGGGACAGAGAGGTGGGTGACATCACCAGGGCACCACCCAGCCTAAAACTGAAACCGATTCTTGTCCAAACGCAATTCTCATAGAGTTCTCATTAGCGCGATTTATTGAGAGCCAGAAGAAAGAACAGGCTTTTAAAAAAGAAATTGGCAGCAGTTTAGAAGAGACGGCTGAGCACTGATTGTCATCTTTTGTCTCTGATAAAAGAGAGTCGGCAAGCCTTTTTTATTTCAGAAATCTACCAGACCTGTTTGACCATGGAGAAACAGTAATTAGGTCTGTCTTTTAGAAACAGAAGGCTTTGCAAAATGATTCTTATTAGGAATATCGTCGTCATTACCAATATTCTGTTTGCATCCTTC
The DNA here is from genome assembly GCF_059951505.1 of Python bivittatus. Lineage (NCBI taxonomy): Eukaryota > Metazoa > Chordata > Lepidosauria > Squamata > Pythonidae > Python > Python bivittatus. The sequence goes on along the minus strand of NW_028277076.1, from coordinate 7,581,907 downwards.
CAGGGCGGCTCTGTGAATTGTGCGATGATGGCTTTTTTGGGGATCCTCTGGGAAGAAACGGATCTGTGCGCCCTTGCGGTAGCTGTGATTGCAGGGGCAACGTGGACCCCAACGCAGTGGGCAACTGCGACACATCCACAGGCCAGTGTCTGCGCTGCTTGTACAACACTGCGGGGGAACATTGTGAGAGGTGCCGGGACGGCTTCTTCGGAAATCCTTTGGCGGCTAACCCAGCCATCAAATGCGCACGTGAGTCCCCCCACTAAGCATGAGAACTGTCCCAAAGGTTTTTGGGGTAGCCAAGATGGCAGGAAGCCATCCTGCCAGCCAAGCCAATGGTGCCGGTGATCAAATCAAGGCTACTTTGGATCTCAACCAGTGGCACTCCGCCAAACCCCTACGAGCGTTGCCTCTGTGTTGTCACGCTTAAGGCCGCTGAAGAGAAAGGTGGAAAAGGCATAAGAAGGGGTGGCCTTTATGTGCAACTGAGGTTGCTTCGTCCCAATTGGATTTGAAGGTCCCACAATCAAATTCAGCTTATCGCTTTGCCCCATCTCTTTCCTTCATTTGGCCCCACCAGTTTGGTCATGCCCACTTGAAGGAGCCCAGCCCTTGGCACATCACTCCCTGTTTGTCAGCCCTTCGAGATTTCCTGCCAAGAAACAAAAACCATGCCACAACTTTTATTTGGAGTTACAGTAACACAATCTTGCAAGTCTGAAAGTCCCTCCCCCTTCCCTTACTTTTACTCTCCTGAAAACTAGGGAGGGTCCCTTCTGAGACCTTTCCCACATCTTCTCTCCTTCCATGGACTAAGATCTCTCTTCTCTGACCATTGCCTAGGCTGCAGCTCTTCCTTCTGTCCACTGTCTCCTGAGGTCATTCTCACAGCCCGTTACACTCTTCCTGCCCTCCAAATGAAAAAAGTCACCATTGCATACCCTTGTTTGTTCATTCAAGAGCTTCTTCCAACAATCTGTGATGTGTTGAGAGGAAATGAGACAGCCAGCTAATCCAGGATAGCAGTAAACTCTCCTCGCTGGTGTCAGTGCAGGATGAATGAGCAAGGTGACTTGTATGAGTTGCAGGCAGATTCCAAGACTCTGATCCCACTTCTGCCACCATTAAGTCCTAAATCAGCTCTTTTCAGAAAGCTCACAGTATTCTTAGTGTTCCTGGTTGAATCAGGAGCTTAAACCAGTAGCCGTGACTGTGCACTTTTTTAGCCAACCGGTTGTATCCCAGTATAAGGCTGTTTCTCCTTCTCGCTGTCTTTCGTCCTAGCCTGCAACTGTAATCCTGGAGGCTCTGCCCACGGACCAGAAGCTTGTGACCCTGTTTCTGGCCAGTGTCACTGCCTTCCCAATGTCGCTGGACGGGGCTGCACCCAGTGCCTTGAAGGCTATTTTGATCTACAGCCAGGATTGGGGTGCAGAAGGTAATAGGAGTGGGATGGAGGGAAGAGAAGGGGAAGAAAGTTACAGAAAAAGCAGAACAGGGCTACGAAACGCAACTTCTTACAAATGGGTGGCTTCTCGATGTATTGGGATTACGGCTCCCCAAATCCCCTGTGCCCTTTGGTTTTCTAGATCAGTGCTTCTCAACCTTGGCAACTTGAAGATGTGTGGACTTCAGCTCCCAGAATTCCCATGGGCTTCGATGTGTGGGCTTCAACTCCCAGAATCCCCATGCTGGCTGGGGAATTCTAGGGGGCGGACTCCACGCATGCCGAATAGGGAATTCTGGGAGTTGGTCCATGCATGCTGGCTGGGGAATTCTGGGAGTTGAAGTCCATACATCTTAAAGTTGCCAAGGTTGAAAAAACTTGCTCCATATGATGGTCGGCAATTGGTGCCCGTCCCATCCAAGGAGACTCATGCTACATTAAACCAAACATTTCCTCTTCTCTCTCTTTCCTCCAAGTTGTCAATGCCACCCAGTGGGAGCCCAGAAGAACACTTGCCACCCCATCACAGGGCAATGCGTCTGCCATCCTGGCGTGGCAGGACTGTCATGCAATCAGTGCCAGGCTGGGTTCTTTGGCTTCTCTTCCCAAGGCTGCCAAGGTAGGCCCAGCCCCCCTTTGACTCTGTTTGTAAAGAACTTCATTGACTCGTCCTGAGGGAGGTGGAGGGGAGGGTTGGGGACATCTGGACCCCAAACAAAATTCTACAATCAAGGCTCTTCCTGTCCAAGATGATTTCTCCTCCATTCTGCACCCACTGAAGATGATCATTTGGGCAAGTAATGAGGCCACCCCCAAATGCCTTCACCCTTTTTTGTTTCCTTCCAGCCTGCAACTGTTCCCAGATTGGTTCGGTCTCCCTCCAGTGCCATGATAACAGCACATGTGTGTGCAAGAAGGGCTTTGTGGGTTACAAGTGTGACCAGTGTGATGTGAACTACTTCTTGGACCCAGGAAGTAAGCAATGCCAAGAGTGTCCTCTCTGCTACAGCCTTGTGAAAGAGGAGGTAGGATTCCTGCTCCAAAGTTGTCTGCTTTGATCAGCCAAGTAGTCAGTCAATCAGCCTTTCAGTCGGCTTAATGGAGTGTTGTCAATCAATCAGCCTTTTGGTTCATTGGAATATCAACTTTCTTGATCAGCCTTTTAGTCCCCTTAACAGAATGTCAATCAGCCTTTTGGTCAGCTTCCTTAAATATACAGTATACAGGTAGTCCTTGCTTAACAACAGTAATTGGGACTGGCAACTCCATCACTACGTGACACAGCTTAAAGCACGACATCACATGACTGCAACACTTAGCGACGGCAATTCCAGCACTTCCAGTGGCCATCATTAAGTGAATCCTGGTCACCATTTGCAACTTCCTGCTGGCTTTGATTTTGCTTATTGGAAGCCAGCAGGGAAGGTCATAAATATGACTGTGGGACATTGCAACGTTGTAATTGTGAGCTAGTCACTGAGCGCCCAATCGCAATCATGTGATTACGGGGACACTGCAACAGCCACAACTACAAGAACCCATCATAAGTCCCCTTGTTCAGCGCCATCATAACTTTGAACGGTCGCTGAATGAGTGGTCGTTAAGCGAGGACTATCTGCATGGCTTCCTATTCTACATGTTTGGAGAGATGATGTCTTCCTCCAAGACAGACTCATGTTGACCTCTTTCTGTGCAGACAGATAGATTGAAGGACAAGCTGGCAAAAATGGAAGCGTGGTTGCAGAAGCCCAACTGTGACAGATCAAAAGCAGATTATTATCATGTTATGCTTGGGGAGACCCCGCGTGGAGACCACCTCCACCATCAGTTCCTGTTGAAAGGTAAAAACAACGGCTGGTTGGAAAGAGGGTCATCTTCTGAAGAACAGGAGACCTCACTTTTCTTGGACAAAAAGGGTTGGGGCCCCAGAGGACATTAGAAAAAGGGGTAGAGAGTGAAACATTAAATGAACTTTATTCTCTTGCTTTGAATAATGTAATTCTGTTAACATTTGCACAGTTACAGTAGCGTCTATCACCTCTGGGTTGAGGTCTAACGCTTCAGAAGAACTGGAGGATTATGTGAACCAGAAAATATGTGATGAACATTCTATCCCATATGGACATGTGCATGTGCACACACACACACACACACACACACACACACAAATCAACAGAACAGGCTAGAGGATGAGTCAGAGATCACATGGGACTGATGTTGTAAATCAGGTGGGCCAGTCTGTTGGGTACCTGTGTGTTAGAGGACAAGGAAGGCAGGGAAGTTGGGTTTGGACCTTTTGGCAAACTTCTCCTGGCCTTCAGGGGCTGTAGGGTCGTTCCCCCAATCTCCATGCCTTGTTTCCAAACATTCACAAGTAAGTGTGTTTGCCTTTGGGCAAGGGGAGAGTTGAAAGGGCAGGACCTGAAGACGCAGGTCTCACTTACCACCAGGCCAATGGAAGGGCTCTACTGGCTTTTCTTCCCTCTCTGCCCCACCCCCAGATTTCTTGTGGTCCAGCTTTAGAGGTATGGACCTGGAAAGCCCACCCAAGCGATGATGTGTCGGTTCCAGGTGTGAAAGTTACTTTCTTGGAGAAGATGACTGAGCTGAAGGACTTGGTGGGTGATGCCTACAGTCGGCTCTGGAACGCCAGCAGCAGCATCGGTTGCGACGGTCACCGGGCTACCAAAATGTGTGGGCTCCTTTCTGACATTTGTTCCACCCTGCAGTCCACCCATCAGGAGATCCAGATGGCCAGTGAGATCCTGGAGACCACGGTACCAGATCTTTGCCCATCCCTCTTTCTCCCTTCCCATCCCCGCCACGCTGCTTAAGGTCGGGAAGTTATGATGAAGTTCAACCCCAGCCCGCGTCTTCTCCTCTCTCCCTCTATGGATCGATCGATCCCTGCAAAAAAAACAGAGGGGGAGATACGGGGTGGGTAAAAGAAACTAGGGTGAAAAAGGGAGAAAATCGGGGTGCTATTTTTTTCCTTCTCTCTCATATCCCACAAACGTCCATCATACTACACCACTGAATGATTTTCCTTAAGCGGTTTGAGCCACGAGAAGGGGAAATTGAACATAGGAGTGGAGGCTATGTGGGATCCAAATTTCTAAGCAGTCTTCCAGCTGAGAGTCTGGGGCGATCAAAGGCTGCTCGGGTATAAAAAGAGACCATTTCATAACGAACGCAGAAAAGTTTGCAATTTTTCTGCCGTCGTAAAGGCCAGCTGGATCCATTTCGGTTGTCATTCGCCTCGTTTCCAAACTATTGGTATCTAATTGGGAAGAACGCTGGCATCTGCCAAAATTAATGAGTCTTTCAAAACAGCATTAATGGGTGAAATAAAGTTCTGCTCCAAAGGGAGCTGCCGAGCACTTAGGAACAAAATTCCTCCCCTTCAAAACACAACCACAATCAAGAGACCACAAATTCCATCCAAGATACTGCCCGATTCCCACAACGCTATTAACTGAAACGCTGAAACCTGAGTGAATGAAGTCACTCAACCTGCAACCTTGGAACGAAACTACGATCTGTAGGCCCTCCCCAGCAAGGAACCAGATCATCTCCCCCGGTTTGCCTCTGTCAGCCAGGATTCCAAGATACACTGCTCCTGGGCCTGGAGGCTCTACCGGACCAAAATGTGTATCCACGAATGCTTTTGCCTGATTCGATTTCCACTTTTTAGGGCTGCCTGCAATGTGTTTGCAGAGCCCACTGCAAATGATGGAAACAAATTCATTTTGCAAAGCCAGGAGTAAATCAGTATCTATCTATCTATCTATCTATCTATCTATCTATCTATCTATCTATCTATCTATCTATCTATCGCTCATCTGCAATCGGCTTTATAGTGCCAATCGCAAATGTTTGTTTATTTATTTGTAATTGACTTGCAGAGCCAATTGTAAATCATTTGCATGCGTTTATTCCTTTGCAATTGGCTCCCGGCGCCCAGTGTAACGAGCGCACGCTTGTTTATTTATGTACCATTGGCACCCAGTGCCAATTGCAAGCGATTAACATGTAAGTTGCTTGTTTATCTTTCGATGGCAGTTGCAAACAACTAGAACTTACTTATTTATCGGGAGTTGGCTTCCAATGCCAATTACACATTTATTTTAATTTCTTTAAAGGAACGTCTCTTGAGTCGACAGCTTGCGGGAGGCATCCACGGGCGCGTCCTTATTTTTGGCCATAATAAAGGAGTTTAGTTCTGTCTTCTTTCGGGAAGCTTAGTAGATCTTCAGATTATCCTGAAGATCTTCCGCCCAGTTTGTAATAAAACGATTCAACACAATTTAGTTTTTTAGAGCAATCCAAGTTTGCTAGCTGGCGCCCCCTAGTGGGCAAAGGTATTTAATTTATCTTTTTAAATTTAAGTTTAATTTTTTTTAATTCACAAATGATGGCAAATTAGCCTCTCCCCACACCCCCTGTTTGAGGATTTTCTGTCCTCTCCATATCATGAAACGTTTCTTCTTTCCGCTACCCTCAACTCTCCCAAGCGACGGCCCGAAGCAAAAGAACAATTTTCCATTTTTTCCCCGCCCTGCTAGGAATTTTCTTCTGGGATTTCCTATCGGTCTACAAATTGGAGCCGCCATGCACTCGAATCCAGCACATTGGCCCGTGGGTAAGTTTAAAAGCTGCCATAACCAGATTTCACCATCCTTGTTCACATTGCGCACTTGTTAATCAATTAATTTAATTAATTTAATTAATTAATTAAACTTGTTAATTAGTCGGTTAATCAGCAGAAATACGCATTGATTGACTGGGGGAGCTCGGATTAAATATCTGGCCTGGTTGGTTATATGGACCGCCCAAATGCAATTGTTTTGCCACGCGCCTTCCCAAAAAATATATTTTTGAACTTCTGCAAAATTTGTGAGTTGCCCAAGGTTGTGGTTACAATATGGGGGTGGGAAGGGGGGCTGTGTAAGTCTTTAAAAATAAATTAAAAAATAGATTTTTGGGTGGGTGAGGCTGTGTTGGTTTCAGAAAGGATCTGAGCAAAAGACGTATTTTTGCTCTTAGCAAATTGTTATTTTTAATAAATTGCGTTGCAAATGGGGGTGTAATCACTCTGCAATAGTTTTCCTGTTGGCTCTGCTTGATTTTTTTAAAGGATACCTTTTAAAAGAGGGGCTGTAAATATTGGATAGCTAAAACTGAAAGTCAATTGCCATCATCTAAAATTCAGAGGATGAACTATTAAGGAGTCAATATCTTTGTAGGGAATATTCATCCAAGACAGAATATTGGGCCAATATTCACTGTCAAATTAGAATGTGAGAAGAATCTTTTGTGGGAGTAAATTCCTTCAGATTTCCTTCTGAGTGGCACCCCAGAATTTGTGTGCCCTTCCATCTTTGATTTATTCTTGAACTTGCCAGAAAAAAAAAATCCAATGTCAAAATATCCTCCTGCATTTTCCATTTTGCAAAACAGAATTGGCTGTAGAGATTTCTCTTAAAGGAGAGGAGAATTTTGGTGACATTTCTCCTGGGGAGTGTGATCTTTTGGTGTGCATTTCTTTCCAAGGTGTCAAAGGAGAATGTGTGAATGTCCTGAACTTCCTTGGACCATCCTTTCTCCAGCTATTTGCAGCTTTTCTGGCTTTCCACGCTGCTATTAGGTCCCAAAAGGAGACTTCAGGAGGGGTTTCAGATGGGAAGTAGGGGCAGCCAGGGAGGCTGCAGGGGGGGAGAGAGATGGGGAACAGAGAGTCCTCTCTCCAGCCACCTGCAGTCTCCCTGGCTGCCCACCTGTCCCTTCAATGCAAAGGAGAGACATAATGGAGAAGACCCTTCCAAGGGTCTTTTTAAGATGGGGAAGTGAGGGCAGCCAGGGAGGCTGCAGAAGGAGAGAAAGAAGGGAACAGACAATCATCTCTCCAGCGCTCTGCATCCTCCATGGCCTCCCACCTTAATCCCAAGGGGGAATACAAGGGGAGAGGCTTATTCAGAGAGGAAAGTGGGAGCAGCCAGGGAGGCTACGAAGTGAGATATGGGGACCAGACAATCCTCTATCTGTCTGCAGACTCCCTGGCTCCCCATCCTTTCATTCAATCCCAAAGGGAGATCTTGGGGGGGGGGGGATTCCTTCAATGGATTTTTCAGATGGGGAAGCGGGGGCAGCCAGGGAGGCTCCAGAGGGATAGGGAGATGGGGAACAGACAGTCCTCTTTCCTGGCACCTGCACCCTTCCTGGCTGCCCACCCTTCCCTTCAATCCAAAGAAGAGACATAATGACCCTTCCAAGGGTCTTTTTTCAGATGGAAGAGTGAGGGCAGTCAGGGAGGCTGCAGAAGGACAGAGAGATGGGAACAGACAATCCTCTTTCCAGCCCTCTGCAGCCTCCCTGGCTTCCTTCCTTTCCATTCAATCCCAGCGGTAGAGCTGCTGGATTGGGAGCAAGGAGACTCAGGATCTAGTCCACCCTCAGCCACAGACTCTCATGGAGAGATTTTGGGCCAGGGAGTCCCTCTCAGGCCAGCCTACCTGAGAGGGTGGGCGGCTGTAGGTAAAAACAGCTCGAAGTGCAGACCAACCAAAGGACTACGTTATACCAAAATGCTGTACACAAGAATGCCAGATGAAATTCTCCAGTTCCTTCAGCTTAAGGTGGAATACGAGGATGTGTTTTTGAGGAAGAGCAGACAGATTTGGGCCGACAGGCGGGGAGATGTCCGCCACCGCAGTCACTCGGTTGGGTTTCCTCTCTGCAGCCATGCTGAAATGGCATCCTCGGTGGAAGACGTTGCCAGAAGGGCTGGGCTGGCGTCCCAATCGAGTTTCCGTCTTCTGCAGAATGTCGCAGACGGGAGCGAGATGCGGGAGTTCAGGCGAGAGATGGCCGAGAGGTGAGTGGATGGGACCCAGGGTTGTGACCTGCTTGGGGCTGTGTCCCATGGGCATTCTGAGTTGGTAGTCCAGAATATCTGGAAGGACCCAGTTCAGGGTCTCTCTTGCAAATGTCTCCAGCGAGACTGTCTTCTAAGGAATCCCCTTCGGTTTGTTGAAAATCCCAAGCAGGAGAAGCGGCATTAGAGGAGGGTGATGTTACCACCCCTGAAACAAAACCATCACGCCTTTTTCACTCCCTTGCATGTCAAGGCAGACCCAAAAAAGGAGACTCGGAGCTCCTCGTTAAACGGTGGAACTCCCAGCCACTAGATGCCCAGAGGGGCTTCAAAAAATGACGGGATCAGTCGGTGGAAGGGCTGATTCAAACCCTTCCGCGCAAGAGAGCTACGTATTTTCTCTGCATGCCGAAACCCGCATCAGCCGCCTCCTGAGATTGGCCCGAGGCCTTCAGCCCCTAGTTAAGCCAACCTAAATCAAATTAAACCAAATAAATGAAGCCCAGAAAGAAACGCATTGAGTTTGGCCCGGCTTGCCAAGGCAGTTATTAAAAGAACTGGTTAAGCACGTGCGAAGGGGGCCTTTAAGGGTAGAGCCTCTCCGTATCCAGTTCTGGGGGACATGGGCAGGAAGACCCCACCAGGAAGGCTTCCCAGGAAGCTGCTTTAGGAAGGATTGACTCAGCTCGGTTTTTTCTTCCCTGGACCTCATTTCTTCTAGTTTTGATCTTTGTGGAATCCCTGGACATCCGGGGTGGGGGGAGAGACGTCCCACGCAGGCCGCTTAGACGAGTCGGCGGACTTGCTGGACGACCTGAGATGTTTGCCTTGCAGAGGCGAGAAAATTCGGAGGATTCAGGAAGAGCTTGTCTTGCAAATGGAAGAGGCGGGGGACGTGGTTTCAGCCCATCAGAGCAACGCGGCCCTGGTGCAGACGGCTACTTTGGAGCTGGTGAGCGACGCGTTCGTTACGGGCTGGTATTCCTACATCTTTCATTCATGTAATCGGTTTTGACTCATATTGGACCACGTTGCCTATGCTCCTTGTCCAGCTGATGGCTTTTCCAGTTGGATTCCAGGTCTCCTCAATCAGGGTCTCTCAACTGTAGCAACTTTAAGGTGTCTTGACTTCAACTCCCAGAATTCCCCAGCCAGCATGTTTAAGATGGGTGGACTTTAGAATTCGCCATTATACTGGCTGCAGAACTCCCAGAATTCCCCAGCCAACATGCTTTAAGATGAGTGGACATCAACTGGCAGAATTCCCCAGCCAGCATCCTTTAAGATAGGCGGACTTCAGAATTCCCCAACATGCTGGCTGCAGAACTCCCAGAATTCCCCAGCATGCTGGCTGGGGGATTCTGGGAGTCGAAGTCCACCCATTGTAAAGTTGCTAAGGGTGAGAAACACTGTCTTAAATGATTCCTGCAAAGGAAAGTCTTTTGCTTAACAAGCTTGGGTTAGTCCCTGTTGCTGTTTTAATGGTGGTCTGATGGGTGCAGTCTTGGGAAATTCGTTTTATTTCTTCATTTTGCTTAGGTTTTTTGTATGGTCCTGGGCAACGCAGCTTGGAAAATAAATATACAGAAGTTCCTAGCATGCAAAAAAACCAAAGTATTAGGTTTCCAGGGTTGGGAGAAGAGAAGGAAGTTTCTTTCTATTTCAGGTAATGGGGGGATAGGCACATAGTTTGATTTAAATGGGAAACGAGGCAAAATTAAGCAGGAAAAAAAAAATCTCTTTCCCACTAGGTTGTTCCCTTAACTGCATGGAATTCCTTGTACTCGCCTGTAGGCAGATTCTAGTCGCCGGTGGAGAGCAGGCTAATGCTTCAGCCTAAGGCTGATTTATAGAGCATAAGCCACACTGGGGGGGCTCAGATGGGCAAAAAAGCCCCAAACAACCCACAAATGCCATCATCGTAGTCATAAAACCACCTTCTCAAGTCTGATTAGTTTTTATTTCAATGAAGTAACCCCCTGCCTGTGATCCTGCAGCGCCCTCTGGTGGAGCAAGCTGGAACTCTCGTGCAAACGGCGGAGGAAGTTAAACAACTGGTTGGGGCGAAACACAGGCTGATGACCAACAGGTCCTTGGCTATACAAGTTGAGCTACGGGAAGAGCTGCAGAGGGTGCAGCCGCTGGAAGAGGTGAGTGCTCTGCAGCTTGCTTTTGACCTTCCTTTTGCTCCAAAACCTGCTACACAAACCAGGATGCAAAGAAACCATCAATTAAAGGACTGTGTTACAACCCAGTGCAATGCAAGATCTTGGCTGTGTTTCCTTGCTCCATTCCAGAGGTCTAAATCAGGTATTACAAGAAGCTGCAAACTACTTTCTTTCTAATAAGTAAAGTCCTGGTGGTTGGGGGTGGAATGTCTATTTTTCACTATGAGGACTAGCTACTTTATTCTTACGTTAGCTGGCAGCTGCAGTTTGGAAAACGCCTAGAGATGGCTTTGCGCTTTCAGGCACAGATGGGGCCCTTTGAGCTGTCCAAGGGAGCCAACCAAGACTGGGTTCACCCATCTGGCTAAGCCACCATGGCTCACTTTTTAAAAGGGCCTCCATATCTGCCCTGCAAAGCTCCAGATGGGCACTAGGGGGCAGTAAAGATGTACAGAAAACTAACTCTGGTCTGCCACCTAGCGATCAGCTCGAGATTTGCAGCCCAGGTACGACTGCCATATGCATACAGCCCCATAACTCACGGCTGGTCATTTCAAGGGCTGGGTTCACACATCATCCTCAACCAGAAGGAACCGCCCAAGGTTATGGCTTGACTTAATGACTCAGGCCGAGTCTGCTCCAGAGTTAAAGAATTGCAGGTAGTCCGCGCTTACCGACCACTTGTTCAGCGACCGTTCTCAGTTACGACGGTGCTGAAAAAATAACTTTACCACCCATTTACAAACTTCGCAGCATCCCTCAGTTACGTGATCGCCATTACAGTCCGTATGCCTTGCCTCATGCCTGACTTTTGATTTTTTTCCTTTTTTCCTCCTTGCGGAGCAGAGAGATTGGAGAGGAAGGGATTAGAAGAGAGTAAGCAGGCACGCAGTGGGGAATACACCAGGCTGTTTGCGTAGTGCGCTGCTGGTGCCAGCGCATTGCTTTCCATGTGTATTCCCCACTGTGTGCCTCCTTACTCTCTTCTAATCCCCTCCTCTCCAATGAATGCAAATTCAAACATTAATTCCCTTTTTGGGAATTATCCCAGTGCCCAAACAAAAGCCAAAGGTGTGAAACTGATTCGCCTTGTCACTTTCAAACTGGAAAGTGCAGTCGCAGTTATGTGATTTCCTGCTTCGCTTAGTGACGGAGTTGCCGGTCCCAGTTATGGTCGCTAAGTGAGAACTACCTGTACAACACTTCTTTTCTGGGGAGATCTTCTTGGTCCTAATCTTGCTTTTTCCTTTTTTTCCCCCTTTTTTATATAGTTTTTATTAAAAGTTTTAAAAAATAATAAAAACTGCAAGAAACTAAATCAGAACAGAAAAAGTAAAAAAGAAAGAAGGAAAGAACAGAAAAAGCTAAAAGTGCAATAAGAAAAGAACATAGAAGAACATAGAAAAAAAAGAAAGTTATAAAGATATAAAGACATAAAGGAGGGGCTTCTGATATTCTTCACAGCAGTTATAAATGCAATTATATTTTAACCTCTCTCTTCTTTCTATAATCTATCCTGTCTCATCATCAAAACCATAAATCATAAGTTCATTTATTTTTTTCAACTTTATTAATTAAAAATAGCAAATGAATACATATAAGACATTGCGTGATACATATAAAACACCAGTGACATAGAACAATATATGCATGGAAAAGAAGAAACATAGTAAAGAAAGAAAAATACAGAGGAGGAAAAAAAGGGGGGGAAAGCAGAACATTTTAAAAGTGGGGTTTCTAACTGAACGGTGAATGTATCTACAAATATGTTATTTTCGCATCTTTACTAGTGCCAGTAAATATCTCCTCTCTTTCTGTTTAATTAAATATCCGACAACTACATTTTATATACACAATGTTATTTTTTGGGTTAATTCCATGTATCTAAGAAAAGGTCGCCAATCATTCTCATAATCATCCATATTCTTGTCATTTAACTGATCCGTAAGTTTAGCCCTCTGAGCTAAGTCCATTGTCTTAATAGTCCATTCTTCAATTGTTGGGATCTAAGTTCATTTTTTTTTTTAACAAAAAGCCCCTGCCAATCAATGTAGATATTGTCTTTTCTCTCATCAAAGAAGCCCGTTTATTCAACTCAACAAGATCGGTCCATTTCACCCACCCCTCCTCCGTAGCGGGCAGTGCCAACCTTCCCATCTTTTTACGCAGAATAATCTCACCGCAGCAAATCCTATATTGAGATAATCCTCCGTGGCTCTTTTTTAAATGTATTTGGATTTATTGACAGTTCAGCTCTGGACCCCGCCCATCTCACGAGGAAGTGAGTTTTTAATCTAATCTTGCTTTTTCCTGGCTCACAGTTATGGCGAAGAACGAACGATGCCCGCGCGCTGGCAAAATCTTCCCTCGCCAACGGAGAGGCGGCGGTTTCCGAAGCGAAGGCCTTGGTGACCACGCTGGACGGTAAAGCGCGAATAATCCCAACCATTTACTCCCAAGAATATTTTCTCCAGGAGGGATAAACTCACACCCAGGCACTCCTTTTCCATCTGGAGCTAACCTCTGGGAGAGAAATGTATGCCATCCAGAGCCAATCCTACCGTGAACTAGAATAAAGTCTTACGGATGAATCTGGGTGCAAAAAAAGACAGAAAAAAGTGGTTTTTATTTGGGGGGGCGTTAAGCAGCGGTTTGGTTTGGGGGGAGAATGGTCTTACACTTTGGGGACTGGCATTTTTTCTTGGTCCTGCGTTCAAATCAAGAATGAGGTTGTGGCAGGAGAGATCTGTCTGCTCTGCGTCTGTCAATGCTTTGCTTGGATGGTGTCGCTTTGCGCTTTGATGAAGAAGAGAAAGAAAATAGGCTTGTTTTCAGGTTTTGGGGAAGTATCTGGGGCAAGACCTAGTTTATAGGTCTATCGTGAAGAGTGAGGACAAAAAGCGAGGCTGAGAATATTTTTCTAATTCCGCAATGGAATCATAGACACCGTGTGTGCGTTTCTGCAGACACACGACACAGACTATGATTCACATCACACACGCTTTTCTGCAGGCACCCTATATCTTCTTTGGACGGTTGCGTATTGGGAAGGGACCGTTCAAAGGGTGCAGGCTCTTGGGTGTGTAAAGGACCAAGAACGTGGGTGTGTCTGCGTGCGTGGGTTTGTATCGGCGTGTTGGGCAGATTCGGATTCGGAGTTTATTTCAGTCAAAGACCAGGACAGAACAAAACAATGAACGACCTGTTTAAAAGTAAAAGGGGAAGGGCAGATATAAAATACAAGCTAAAAGAATTCTGGGACCCAAAACGGGGTTCTTTCCCGGAGACGACGGCCAAGAACTTTGCCGGACACGAGAAACTCTTTAGACCAAATTCCTTTCTGGGTGCGCAGCAGGAAAGGCGATTCCTCTATCGGAAGAGGCTCCCCAAAGAGATCAGGGTTTTTATACATTTTGCTTCAAGGAGGTACAACATTGAGAGATTACGGAGGGTTCAAGAGGTTCTCCATCGCCTTAACTGGGATTTCCAATTGATCTCTCCTGGGCAATGGACCCCGCCCCATATCTGTCGTTTTCTCAAGAGGTGTCACTGCAGGTGAATACAGTTAAGAGGTTACCAAGGATAGATGTGCATCCCGAAACCTTTGATACGTTATCTAGGTTAGATGTAGGCTTACCTAGAAGGGTCATCTATGGGTGAATACATCCCGTATATCTTTAATAGGTAATCTAGGTTAGATGTAGGCTTATCTAGAAGGGTCACCTATGGGTAAATACATCCCCTATACCTTTAAAAGGTTATCTTGGTTAGATGTAGGGTAATAGGAAAGGGACACCTATGGGTGAATACATCCCGAATACCTTCGATAGGTTATCTAGGTTAGATGTAGGCTTACCTAGAAGGGTCATCTATGGGTGAATACATCCCGTATACCTTTAATAGGTTATCTAGGTTAGATGTAGGCTTATCTAGAAGGGTCAGCTATGGGTGAATACATCCCATGTACTTTTAATAGGTAATCCAGGTTAGATGCAGGCTAACATACAAGGGTCACCTATGGCTGAATACATCGCATATACCTTTAATAGGTTATCTAGGTTAGATGTAGGCTTATCTAGAAGGGTCACCTATGGGTGAATACATCCCATATACTTTTAATAGGTAATCCAGGTTAGATGTAGGCTAACATACAAGGGTCACCTATGGGTGAATACATCGCATATACCGTTAATAGGTAATCTAGGTTAGATGTAGGCTTATCTAGAAGGGTCACCTATGGGTAAATACATCCCCTATACCTTTAAAAGGTTATCTTGGTTAGATGTAGGGTAATAGGAAAGGGACACCTATGGGTGAATACATCCCGAATACCTTCGATAGGTAATCTAGGTTAGATGTAGGCTTATCTAGAAGGGTCACCTATGGGTAAATACATCCCCTATACCTTTAAAAGGTTATCTTGGTTAGATGTAGGGTAATAGGAAAGGGACACCTATGGGTGAATACATCCCGAATACCTTCGATAGGTTATCTAGGTTAGATGTAGGCTTACCTAGAAGGGTCATCTATGGGTGAATACATCCCGTATACCTTTAATAGGTTATCTAGGTTAGATGTAGGCTTATCTAGAAGGGTCAGCTATGGGTGAATACATCCCATGTACTTTTAATAGGTAATCCAGGTTAGATGCAGGCTAACATACAAGGGTCACCTATGGCTGAATACATCGCATATACCTTTAATAGGTTATCTAGGTTAGATGTAGGCTTATCTAGAAGGGTCACCTATGGGTGAATACATCCCATATACTTTTAATAGGTAATCCAGGTTAGATGTAGTCTAACATACAAGGGTCACCTATGGGTGAATACATCGCATATATCGTTAATAGGTAATCTAGGTTAGATGTAGGCTTATCTAGAAGGGTCACCTATGGGTAAATACATCCCCTATACCTTTAAAAGGTTATCTTGGTTAGATGTAGGGTAATAGGAAAGGGACACCTATGGGTGAATACATCCCGAATACCTTCGATAGGTTATCTAGGTTAGATGTAGGCTTACCTAGAAGGGTCATCTATGGGTGAATACATCCCGTATACCTTTAATAGGTTATCTAGGTTAGATGTAGGCTTATCTAGAAGGGTCAGCTATGGGTGAATACATCCCATGTACTTTTAATAGGTAATCCAGGTTAGATGCAGGCTAACATACAAGGGTCACCTATGGCTGAATACATCGCATATACCTTTAATAGGTTATCTAGGTTAGATGTAGGCTTATCTAGAAGGGTCAGCTATGGGTGAATACATCCCATATACATTTAACAGGTAATCTAGGTTAGATGTAGGCTAACATAGAAGGGACACCTATGGGTGAATACATCCCCTATACCTTTAAAAGGTTATCTTGGTTAGATGTAGGGTAATAGGAAAGGGACACCTATGGGTGAATACATCCCGAATACCTTTGATACGTTATCTAGGTTAGATGTAGGCTTACCTAGAAGGGTCATCTATGGGTGAATACATCCCGTATACCTTTAATAGGTTATCTAGGTTAGATGTAGGCTTATCTAGAAGGGTCAGCTATGGGTGAATACATCCCATGTACTTTTAATAGCTAATCCAGGTTAGATGTAGGCTAACATACAAGGGTCACCTATCGGTGAATACATCGCATATACCTTTAATTGGTTATCTAGGTTAGATGTAGGCTTATCTAGAAGGGTCAGCTATGGGTGAATACATCCCATATACATTTAATAGGTTATCTAGGTTAGATGTAGGCTTACCTAGAAGGGTCACCTATGGGTGAATACATCCCGTATACCTTTAATAGGTAATCTAGGTTAGATGTAGGCTTATCTAGAAGGGTCAGCTATGGGTGAATACATCCCATGTACTTTTAATAGCTAATCCAGGTTAGATGTAGGCTAACATACAAGGGTCACCTATCGGTGAATACATCGCATATACCTTTAATCGGTTATCTAGGTTAGATGTAGGCTTATCTAGAAGGGTCAGCTATGGGTGAATACATCCCATATACATTTAACAGGTTATCTAGGTTAGATGTAGGCTTACCTAGAAGGGTCACCTATCAGTGAATACATCCCGTATACCTTTAATACAAAATCTAGGTTAGATGTAGGCTAACATACAAGGGTCACCTATGGGTGAATACATCGCATATACCTTTAATACGTTATCTAGGTTAGATGTAGGCTTATCTAGAAAGGCCAGCTATGGGTGAATACATCCCGTATACCTTTCATAGGTAATCTAGGTTAGATGTAGGCTAACATACAAGGGTCACCTATGGGTGAATACATCTCGTATACCTTTAATAGGTTATCTAGGTTAGATGTAGGCTTATCTAGAAGGGTCAGCTATGGGTGAATACATCCTGTGTACCTTAATATCTGATCTAGGTTACATGTAGGCTTAACTAGAAGGGTCACCTATGGGTGAATACATCCCGTATACTTTTAATAGGTAATGCAGGTTAGATGTAGGCTAACATACAAGAGTCACCTATGGGTGAATACATCGCATATACCTTTAATAGGTTATCTAGGTTAGATGTAGGCTTATCTAGAAGGGTCAGCTATGGGTGAATACATCCCATATTCCTTTAATAGGTCATCGAGGTTAGATGTAGGCTTACCTAGAAAGGTCACCTATGGGTGAATACATCCCGTATACCTTTAATAGGTAATCTAGGTTAGATGTAGGCTAACATACAAGGGTCACCTATGGGTGAATACATCTCGTATACCTTTAATACGTTATCTAGGTTAGATGTAGGCTTATCTAGAAGGGTCAGCTATGGGTGAATACATCCCATATACCTTTAATAGGTTATCTAGGTTAGATGTCGGCTTATCTAGAAGGGTCAGCTATGGGTGAATACGTCGCATATACATTTAATAGGTTATCTAGGTTAGATGTAGGCTTAACTAGAAGGGTCACCTATGGGTGAATACATCCCATATACTTTTAATAGGTAATCCAGGTTAGATGTTGGCTAAGATACAAGGGTCACCTATGGGTGAAAACATCGCCTATACCTTTAATAGGTTATCTAGGTTAGATGTAGGCTTATCTAGAAGGGTCAGCTATGGGTGAATACATCCCGTATACCTTTAATAGGTTATCTAGGTTACATGTAGGCTAACATACAAGGGTCACCTATGGGTGAATACATCTCGTATACCTTTAATAGGTTATCTATGTTAGATGTAGGCTTATATAGAAGGGTCAGCTATGGGTGATTACATGCCGTATACCTTTAATAGGTTATCTAGGTTACATGTAGGCTAACATACAAGGGTCACCTATGGGTGAATACATCTCGTATACCTTTAATAGGTAATCTAGGTTAGATGTAGGCTAACATACAAGGGTCACCTATGGGTGAATACATCTCGTATACCTTTAATAGGTTATCTATGTTAGATGTAGGCTTATATAGAAGGGTCAGCTATGGGTGATTACATGCCGTATACCTTTAATAGGTTATCTAGGTTAGATGTAGGCTTACCTAGAAGGGTCAGCTATGGGTGAATGCATCTCGTATCCCTGTAATAGGTTATCTAGGTTACCTTGGTGTCCTGCAAGAATCACAGGCACAATACTTTTCCATTCCCTGCTCCTCAGAATACGATAGAATATTATTACCGCTGTCACTACTGGTGTAAAGTAAATCTCTAAACCTAAGAAACAGAGTGTGTATTTATCTAAAACTAAGACATGAAGCTAAAATTCTCAGATTTTAACCTAAGAGGTAGGTTAACATAGCATCTCTATCTATCTATCTATCTATCTATCTATCTATCTATCTATCTATCTATCTATCTATTCTATCATCTATCTATTCCATCCATCCATCCATCCATCCATCCATCCATCCATCCTGTTCTTCCTTCCTTCCTTCCTTCCTTCCTTCCTTCCTTCCTTCCTTCCTTCCTTCCTTCCATCTATCTATCTATCTATCTATCTATCTATCTATCTATCTGTCAGGTATGAACCATAAAGATGCTAAAGAACAGGGGAGTGTGTTGGATTACCATTTGACAAACTGAGCCCAAATCATCTTGGTCCCCCGTAGCAGCATTTTTTTCCATTTTTTTCTACACGACAATGAGGACTAGGGCCTTGATGTGTTTTTCTTCTTAATGATAACTGGAATGGTGGAAAACTGCCGATGAATTATGAGCCCCTTGTAGGGAATGTACTTCATCCAGCTTGAAGCAGGATAACCACCCCCTTCTTTCGCCAGCAGGAATGAAGAACCGGGCTGCACGTCTGAAAGGCCGCACCGTTGTAAAGAGGAAAAGGGTGGCAGTGCGGGACAGGGCAATTGTGGAGGCTCAGAGGAAGATCAGACAGGCCCAGAGAGCCTTGAGCAATTCTGGACCCATTTCTGCAAAGGCCCTCAAAACCGCCAGCGATGGGGAATCCGTCTCCAAGAAAAATGCTGAGGTAGGAGTAAGTCGCGCTTTCTAGAGGACTGTTTCTCACGCTCAACAACTTTAACATGTCTGGACCTCAGTTCCCAGAATTGCCCAGCCAGCATGCTTTAAGATGGGTGGACTTCAACTCCCAGAATTCCCTAGCCAGCATGCTTTAAGATGGGTGGACTTCAACTCCCAGAATTCCCTAGCCAGCATGCTTTAAGATGGGTGGACTTCAACTCCCAGAATTCCCTAGCCAGCATGCTTTAAGATGGGTGGACTTCAACTCCCAGAATTCCCTAGCCAGCATGCTTTAAGATGGGTGGACTTCAACTCCCAGAATTCCCTAGCCAGCATGCTTTAAGATGGGTGGACTTCAACTCCCAGAATTCCCTAGCCAGCATGCTTTAAGATGGGTGGACTTCAACTCCCAGAATTCCCTAGCCAGCATGCTTTAAGATGGGTGGACTTCAACTCCCAGAATTCCCTAGCCAGCATGCTTCAAGATGGGTGAACTTCAACTCCCAGAATTTCCCAGCCAGCATGCTTTAGGATGGGTGGACTTCAATTCCCAGAATTCCCTAGCCAGCATGCTTTAAGATGGGTGGACTTCAACTCCCAGAATTCCCTAGCCAGCATGCTTTAAGATGGGTGGACTTCAATTCCCAGAATTCCCTAGCCAGCATGCTTTAAGATGGGTGGACTTCAACTCCCAGAATTCCCTAGCCAGCATGCTTTAAGATGGGTGGACTTCAATTCCCAGAATTCCCTAGCCAGCATGCTTTAAGATGGGTGGACTTCAACTCCCAGAATTCCCCAGCCACCATGCTTTAAGATGGGTGGCCTTCAACTCCCAGAATTCCCCAGCCACCATGCTTTAAGATGGGTGGCCTTCAACTCCCAGAATTCCCCAGCCAGCATGCAGGCTGAGGAATTCTGGGAGTTGAAGGCCACCCATCTTAAAGTTGCTGAGGTTGAGAAACACTGGTTTAGATCTTGGCTGATCTTTAAAAAAGTACATGCATACACAAAAGTTATATCACAGTTGTTTTTGTTTTCTTTTCTTTCTTTTTCTGTGGTTCAATTTTTTATTTTTTATTTTTGGTCTGATAAATAAGGGCTTTTTTTGAAAGAAAGAAAAAAGCTAAGCCGAATTAGACTCCGTTAGTACTCGGATGGGAGGCCACTAAGAAATCCTGGCTAGACAAGGGAAATGGAAAAGGAGCTGAGAAGGAGGCTACTTTGGTACCGAGGAAAACAACGTGGCTGTGTCTCTGAAACCACCGGACTCGAGCGTGGCGTGAGGGAAGCTTTGTGGATTCACAACCTTTCCTCCTGTGCTTCACCGTTTTTTCCTGCAGGCAGCCGAGGACATGCTAAGGAGCGCAAAGCAGAAGAGGAAGCAGGCTGGCAAAGTTTCCGCCCAGGTTGCTCTGACCATGGCAGAACTCTCCAGACAGGAAGACAGGGCCAAAGAACTGGGGATCCAGCTTGGGAAACCTGAGGAGGTCAGTCACCTTCGCTAAGGTACATCAGGGCAGGGAGCATTGGAGGAGGTAATGCGAGACTTGTCTTGTTTGCAGGTCGTGGTGGAGATGAACAGTCTTGGCAAGGACCTCCGAGAGGCCCAGCGCTCCCTGGAGATGGACATTAGAGCGCTCAACCACCTGCTCTCCAGTCTAGGTGAGTACCCCATTCGTGGCCCATTTTAACTAACCAAGGTTAGCGCAAACCGAGCTTGCCAGGTTGTGCGACTGCATGCATTAGCTGGTGCAGGTTGTGTTAAAATAGAGAGCTGAAAGGCATCAGAGGGAGGGTGATCAAGCATACCTGTGGATTCGGTTTTACCTGGCAGAGACACACCTGTTCCATGGTTGAGCCTTCAGCACTTCCCACCGCTACCACTAGAGGGCAGGCTCTTGTTTAAAAAATAAAATAAAATCACTTTGGGGTTGAGGTTCCATGGAGAAATCCATACTGTTTCCTTAGCATCATTTCTGTGGTTTCCCGGTGCCAAGATTTCGTAATCCAGCCTGCTTCAATTAATCAACTTAAAAAGTTATCCCTTGTGCCAATTTTCTTCCACTCTATCTTCCACTGATCCTTTCTAATAGCCTCTCTGCAGGCAGAAATCAAGCAGGTCAGCCTTTCATTCTGGCGCGGCTTGAGACAAGCTCTCTGAATTTGACTTGGACCGGCCAAAAAAGCGGCAGTCGAAGCCACTGAGCCCCAAATTAATACCTAGCAAATCTAATGTTTATTGAAATGTTTCTTTGGCGCGAGGGATGTGTCATGGTGAAGGGGATGGGATAACACCAGGAGACCTCACTTCGGCCGTGGAAGTTCCCCGAGAGGACTTGGGGCCAACCACAATCTGGTATCCTGGCCTACCTTACAGGGTTGTGGTGACAGGAGAAAATAAGTGATTGTACTGTGTTTAGATATAAGCACACACCGAGAAAACATTTAAACAACATTTAACAGCGTTTAAATTAATACCCTGTATTTCTGTCTGGAGTCAAACGTTGATTGCTTAGAAGCAATCAAATCAACGAAGCGTTCCAGGGTTACGCCCGACCCTTCTGGGCCTTTCATTTATTTATTTATTTATAAGATGTATATGGCCGCCCATCTTAATTCTGGGAGTTGAAATCCAGGCACGCTGGCTGGGGGATTCTGGGAGTTGAAGTCCCCCCGTCTTAAACTGGCTAAGCTTGAGAAGCCCTGCTCGAGGAAGTTGCGGTCCAAAATCTGAGATGAGATTCGCGACGGAAGCACCCAGGGTGGCACGTTTATGCCTTGAACTGGATGGCAACAGAAATGTTTTTCGAGTCACGCGTGGAGTGTGTTTGCGTGACCCGGTGGTCCTTGACCCCATTTCGGCAAGGCCTCTGTAGAAATGGGTGAGCAGACTAAGCCTAACATAGTTAGAATTTACAATATTTACGCACGGCGGTTTGGTCTGTCTGGATCCAGAAGGAGTTTTGGCGAGAGCGCAGAATGCAGGATCTTTTTTTTAGCTTTCAGGCTTGATGCAGAAGCTTAACGCTTTCTGTTTCTTCTCTTGTTATGGCTTCCAGCTGGGTTGGAAGATAACAAGCATGGGCTTACACCGGGGGAACCCGGGTTCGTGAATTAGCCCATTGTCTGGCTTGGCACTTAGATTCAGCTGCAATCCAAATTTAGCACTAAGTAAAACGCGTAGCGTTTTGCACGAGCAAAGCCACCAGATCTTTAACTGGCCGGGCAAAGATGGTTTGGGAAAAGGTTAAAGGGCACCCCATGGAAGGAAAAACGAGTAAGAAACCCAGTGGAATATTCAGCGGAGGCTCAGCTGCAAAGCTACAGCACAGAGACGGGGTACCGTAAGAACTAGAAGCAGGAATTGATTCCCAAAGTCATTTAAAATCGATCTGTCTTTACTTTCTGCCAATAACTCGCAAGGCGACTGCTCTGAAGGCCCCGTAATGTGTATCTGAAGGCATTATTATTTATTATTTATTATGATTTATTATTTATAAATCATAAATCATAATAAATCATCATCGGGGGGGGAAATTAGGGGTATAAAGATTTAGGAAAATCAGAAGCACAGTGGCATTATAGCACGAAGGTTGGATGTAGAGACTCAGGAAGAGGACCTTGATGGAAATATGTCAAATTCTTTCCCTAGGCCAAAGGGGCTGAAACATTTTTTAAGTCCAGAACAACAAGATAATATTCAGAAGTGACTCAGGTAGACACCTCCCTAATTCACATGGGTATAGGAGGGGGAGGAAGTCCAGCACAATCAGACTTGCAAGATTGTTACGACAGCCAAACTCAGTCAAAGTAGTTTTAACCTTCCTGTGGAGTCAATTTCCTGGTCTGATCTACCTAGTAGGGCTGGCGTTGGAGCTGGGGTCTCCATCCTAACGCCAGCCCCCATGCCAACACCATGTTTTGCTTCCCCCAGGAAACCTCGATCAGCCCGTGGCTGCGCTCCGTGCCAGCCAGGTCCAGCTGGCAAGCTTGCAGCTGCGCCTGGCGGGGCCGGGTGCCCTGAATGAGACGCTGGGCATCTTGGAGCAGGAAGCCGAGCAGCAGCGGGAGAGGCTGGAGGCCTTCGAGCAAGACCTGGAGGAGATCCGAAGCGACAAGGAGAACCTACAGGCCATTCTTCAGAGCTTGCCCAGCGGCTGTTAGAGCTGAAAGGAGGCTGGAAGAGCCTGGTGGCTGAGAAATTGCCATAGAGTGAAGACTGGTGCGGATGGATTAAATATAGACATTTTTTAAAGGAAATGCTTCCAGAATGCTATTGGTAAAAGAGTCAAAAGCAGGCAGATTGAGTCATCTTTATTAGGGACCGAGAATAGCTTTGGGCATCATTGGTCGTTCTGTGCTGCCCAACCGACCTTGACCATAAAACCCTGAGCTGGCAACCCCAAACTCCTTGCTGCCATGGGGACTAGAAACCTGAAACAGCCATTGACAAGTCAAGAGTCTTGGAAAACTGAGCGCTATGCTTCTCAGTCCAGGGGTTTTGGAGCCTAGTGGCTTCCAAGGTATTGCCAGAGATTGGGACCCTACTGCAGAAAAATGAAAATCAGGATCAGCAGTAAATTAGGCGCGGGAATATACCACTTGCTTGCGACAGATTCCAGTTCTTCTGCTTCAGAAGTTTGAGAAGTGGTTTTTAAAAAATTCTCACTCTTTTTAAGGCAAGCTAAAAAAAACCCAAAAAAGCAATGTCTCTTAGCTGTGAAATTGACCAGACCAGCGATGGTAAAATTGACCAGACCCACGATGGTGAAACTGACCAGGCCAGCGGTTGTGAAACTGACACCAGAGCCCTTGATGCAAAAGCCGACGTTCTCCCATCCCTTGTCCTGCAAATAGAGCCTTTGCCAACCGCGATCCCAGCCTGTGATGCTCTGCGATGCAAACTCTGTCATGCTTCTCTTCCCACCGAATTTGGATCCGGCAAATCCGTCTTGCCTTCAGTGATCTGGGATTCATTAGCCTGCTGACGCGGAAAGTCATTCCGGTCCAGTTCAGTTTAAGAGGGAAACTCTTTGCAGACAGAGTCACACATATAACCAGGAAAGCTTTATCTGAGTTTTAAGAATACAGGATTTGCACTGTATGGCTGTCTGTGTTGTGAATATTTTGATAGATCTCTTTCTCTCCCCCCCCCCATGCATTAATTCTGATTTAATGTTGAAATGGAGATGTTACAGCCAACGGTGCAAATGTTTACAAATATCTTATTTTTCAGCCTGGGCAGGACTCTGGAATTTTATCTGCGAGTAAAGATCAAGTAGAAACTGAATGCTAAATCCATAGTACACCCATACACACCCCAGCGACGCATCATCTTTACATTCCTGCAATTCCCAGGCATGCATAGGTCGATGGATTTACATTTTAAATATTTAAACGCAGCCTTGTTTTCCTGGGAGGGAGGGAATGGTGCTCCCGACCCTTCAAAAGGATGAGACAAAATTGCTCAGCAAAAAAACACCCGTGGTTAAAAATAACAGCCACGCCATTCCTTCAAAACTAATTTTAGGCTGAGTTGATGTAATCCCATGTTTAGCCGTGATTTATTGAATGAGCTACGATGGGTTGGGTTGGCACAACATGTTAATCCCTAAACTATTATTTATAGGCGCCCGTGGGTGTGTTTATATGAATAAAACCAAAAGTTGATGGGTTAGTATGCAATAGCCAGCTCCTTAATTTCTTTTAAAAGCAGCGATCAACTCTTGCCCTTTTGATTCCATGGAACTACAGCTCCCATCATCCTCTGCCCTTTCCTGTGCTGGCAGAGGCTCCTGGGAGTTGTAGTCCAGCAACACCTGCAGAGCTTCAGATGTCCCCCCCACCCCCCCAAATATAATTTGGATCTGAGAAAGCTAAGCAGGGTCAGACTTGATTAGGACTTGGATGGGAGACCACTAGGAAATCTGAGCCCTGTGGGCTAGACTGAGACGTTGACAAGCCGTCTTGGAAGAGGTCGAGCCCTTCTGCCACGAAATTTATACCAAGAATTGTCACTTCAGGGTGTCTGTTTTTCAGTCTGGAAAGATCTGGAGGAGGGAAATCCAGATAGATATTTTATAAATTGTGTGGGCTTCTTGGTTTCTATTGAAAAAAAAATGTACCAAATAAAAACATTGAAAGGAAAAAGGGAAAGAAAGATGGTGAGAAAAGAAGAAAAAGAGGAAAAAGAAAGGAGAGAAATGGGGGGGGGAGAAAAAAAGGAAGACTAAAGATTTTAAAAAATGGCTTCTGATCTTCTTTACAGCGGTTATAAATGCATTTGAATTTTATCCTCTCTCTCTAAAGTTGCATCATGGCTAAAACGTGTGAGCTTCGCGTATCACACAGAGGGGTGTTTTCTCCCCTGGAGAAAAAAATCTCTGCTGCTTCCGGATTCTTTCCTTTCCGTATCTTTTTAGTTGCAAATGCAACTGTGAAAGGACGGGGTTGTGAAAGCCCACCACCCCGCGGCGCATCCCCCTTGAAAGGGAAAGAGAAAAAAACTGGGCTGAAAGAGAGAGAGAGAGAATCCCGCGAGCAGATTCCAGCCTTCGCCTGGAGAGCTCGGATGTTGATTTCCCCAAGGACGTTACTCACGCTCTGGAGTCCTTGCCCAAACAGCCCTCGGCCCCACGAAAGCTCGGCTTGTCTTCCAACCAGGGTCTGGATCCTGACGTTGGATGGTGGAGAGCAGAAGACCCTTGGAAGGAACCCCAGCAGAAGACATCCACTTTGGGGGAAGGCTGGTGGGCAGAGGGAAGGGCTGAGATGTAAGGAGTATGTGTTCTCGGTGGCTTCTGCTGTAAATGTCCACCATGGTTGGCTCAGGAGAACCTTCCTGGAGAATCGTGTTTCTCCTCAGGGGCACCAAAGTTTTAGCTGATGCTACTCCAGATGTCTGGCTATTTTTGTAGACTCCTAGCCTTGGGAGGGACCTTGGGGGTCTTCTAGTCCACCTTCTGCCCAGGGCAGGAATCCTCAGATCGTCCCAGTTGAATGGTGGACCAACCTTTGCTTGAGACCCTCCAGAGATGGAGACCCCATGACTCCGGAGAGGGAGGCAGGCTGGGCCACGGCTTCGTGGCTCTCGTGGCTGGGAGATTCCTCCTTATTCGGAGTCTGGATCTCCATCGGCTGGTTCTTGTCTCATCTTGGGTGCTACAGCGTGTCAATCCGCAGCCCTTCAAGGACTGGAAGACTGCAATCGTGTCTCCCTGAGCCTGCTCTTCTTTAGGCTAAACAGACCCAGTTCTTCAGGGGATTTCGCCTCCAAGCCCCTCATCATCCATATCCCCCTTTTCTGCCCTCTTCCCAGTTCCTCCACATCCTTCCTGAGTTGTGGCCCCCAGAACCAGACACAGTAGTCCAGGTGTGGTCTGACCAGTGCTGCGTACAGTGGAATTATCACTTTCCATGACGTGGATACTGCAGCTCCAAGATTGCTTTACTGCAGCTACCAAAAGAACCAAAGATAATAGGCTGATGATCTAAAAGCTGTGAGACTAGAGGAAAGAGGCCTTGGGAGGGGAGAAGAAAAGCTTGGTTCAGCCCCTGTCCCTGCAGGGGACATACGTGATGGACAGGGTGGAGGAGACACTTGCCTGCTCTCTTTGTCCTTGGCAAAGTTGACAAACTGTTGGGTAATAGGTGCTTTGGGGCTTCCAGGTGGTGATTCAGAACCTTGGCTTGACCAAGTTGGGTGGGGGACATTGGGAAGGGACATAGTCAACGCCTGTTTGGTTGCATTTCTGAACAAAAAAAAGTATTCCCAGGAAATCTGAACACAGAATAGAGCAGGGATGAGCCTTTCTTTTTCTTTCTTTCTTTCTTTCTTTCTTTCTTTCTTTCTTTCTTTCTTTCTTTCTTTCTTTCTCTTTCTTTCTTTCTCTTTCTTTCTCTCTCTCTTTCCTTCCTTCCTTCCTTACTTCTTTCTTTCTTTCTTTCTTTCTTTCTTTCTTTCTTTCTTTCTTTCTTTCTTTCTTTCTTTCTTCTTTTTCTTTTTCTTCTTTTTCTTTTTCTTTTTCATTTTCATTTTTCTCTTTCTTTCTCTCTCTCTCTCTCTTTTCTTTCTTCCTTCACCTCTCTCTCCTTTCTTTTCTCATTTTTCTTATTTTCCTTTCTTCCATCTCTCCTTCTCATCTTTTTTCCTTCTTTTCTTCCAGCTCTCTTTCTTATCTTTTTCCTTCTTCCATCTCTTTTTCTCATCATTTTTCCTTCCTTCCTTCCTCCCTTCCTTCCTCCCTCCCTCCCTTCCTGACCTCGATCTATACCTGATAAATACAGCAGGACAGTGTCTGACTGAGGATGTTGGGGGACCCCAGCTACTGACTTCAGAAGTTGTGTGATCACACCAGACCAGAAAAAAAAGGGGAGGGGGGTTGTCCCCGCACCCTGTGTGAAAGCAGCTGTCCTTCCTCAACCCTCTAGGTTTAGCTTCAGCCCATTTTGCGACCACACCGCCAATAAACTGGACAAACCCAGCCGGCGTACGGTAGAACCTCAAAAAGCAAGTCTCGGTCCGTCTCAGGCAAGTCAGCCGTCAGAGCCACGACGCCGGGCAGCCCAGGGCAGGGGAGCTTCTCTTGGGCCCGACGGGGGAACCCAGGACTTGGGCTCTGGGGACCCAGGCTCCAGCCCGAGGGCGCTGGGTGAACCCAGGAGGCGCGAAGGAAAGTTCCCGCCGGCTGCCCCGCTTGAAGCAGCGCCGTCGAGGCCCGGAGGAGCGCGCTCGGGGCATAAAAAGAAAGGGGTTAATTTGCCAGCTAGCTCTGCAGCCGGCAGAGGCCCCAGCGTGGGGCGCTGAGCACTTGCAATGCATTCCTCCCCCAACCCTCCCCAGCAGAGGGACTGAGTCTGAATCCCGGCTCGTGAATGGCTTCATTGAGGAGGAGGACTGGGCTGGGTTAGGTGCACAAAAGTCTGCTCCCGCTGGGCTCGGCGGTGACGGGAGGAAACCAGCACGGGCCAGGGGAGAGCCTCCAGCCCCCCCAGCCCCCACCAGCAGCACCCACGATGTCCGTGATGCTCAGCAATGCCCACCAAGGTACGTGCGGTGCGGGGTGGGGTCCCTGCGCGAGGGTCGGGGGACTTGAGAGGGGCCCCGTGGCCTTCGGGGAAGGGCTCTGGCCCCCGAATTTGCTTGTGGGGAAGGGAGGGGGGACCCATTTCGGGGGGGAGGCTGATCCCTGGGGCACAGTTTCAACTCCCCCCCCCCCTTTTCTTTTCCCTCTCCTCCTGTGCCATCATTTCTGGTCTTTTCTGCAGGAGGAAAAGCCTTCCGTTTACTGAAAGCTGAGCAAGAAGGGAGGCTAGAGGAAATAAATAAAGTAAGTAAAACAGTTTTTTCTCTCCAACTCTGTCTCTCTGGGGAAGTCAAGGCTGCGTTCACACAATGTGATTTAACCAGGTCAGCTGTGAACCTCACAAATCTAGGCACCCAATTTCCTTCCTTCCTTCCTTCCTTCCTTCCTTCCTTCCTTCCTTCCTTCCTTCCTTCCTTCCTTCCTTCCTTCCTTCCTTCCTTCCTTCCTTCCTTCCTTCCTTCCTTCCTTCCCTTCCCTTCCCTTCCCTTCCCTTCCCTTCTTCTTTCTTTCTTTCTTTCTTTCTTTCTTTCTTTCTTTCTTTCTTTCTTTCTTTCTTTCTTTCTCTCTCTCTCTCTTTCTTTCTTTCTCTCTCTCTCTCTCTCTCTCTCTCTCTCTCTCTCTCTTTCTTTCTTTCTTTCTTTCTTTCTTTCTCGATTTGGTTTGACTCCGTGTGCCTTCCTATAGCTGGCTAAATTTTATTTTATTGATTGATTGAAAAGATTGATGCAACCGCCCATCTTAAGCAACTCTGGGTGGCCCATGATTTAATTTGCTTTAAGGTTCGACGCCGCCTTTGAACCCAGAAAATGGATCCAGTTAGGAATCGGTGTAGTGTTAGTGGATGGTGGCAAATATCAGGAGGAATCTGAGAGCACCTTTTCCTCTTTTTCTGGAGACTGAAAGTTTAAGGAAGAAAACAAAGTGGATGACAGAAACCCATACAGTGCTAATAATCAATAGATGAAAGTTGATTATCTGCTATCCCTTCTCTAAAACATTTTTAATTTTTTAAGAAGCCTGCTGCAAAAGCCCCAAAAATCTCATTTTGTATTGGTTCAACCGAGCTGGTGGAAGCTACCATTTTTGAAACAAATTCCAACAAACTAAAAAAGCTTGCAGTTTTTTTTAAAAAATGAAACGGTGGATTTGATAGCTTCATGTTATAAAATCCAAAAATGTAAAGCACGGCTCAAAATTAAGCCTTGGAGTGACCTTTATTTCAACGGTTGTGAGCTCCGGCCGTTTAATAAAATTGGTGAGTCAGAAAAAGTGCTCCTAGATTCATCCTGTTGACTTGGTCAACTTGTCGACCCAGCTTGAATGAGCCATCGTAATCTCTCAATGCTTTGAGCTCCACAGCTTGGTTGTGGGCTTTGGGGATGATGGGGCTTGTAGTCCCCTCTTTGGAGAAAGGCAGATTGGTGGCTTAAGACAGCGATGCAGACACCGGGAGGCCAAAGCTATCGTCCAACATATCTAAAGGGGTTAGTGGGTTGCTGCTGAACCCCCCAAGCGTCCAATCCTGTCTTAAAGATGGCCACGCTTCAGGCAACTTAGGTTTCCTGACCCATAATTCCATAATTCCACAGAGAATCATCCATTTCTACTTTTTCCAATGTTGGATCTGCGTCCCCTCCGTGTCCAGCAGGCACAGCCGTTGGCTAAGGATGATGGGGACGGAAGGGCCAGGCCGTCACAAAACCGGCATGCCGTCAAGCAGCTTGCAAAGGCAAATCTTGTGCCCTAAAGAGCTAGTCTAAAACATTTCTCTACGTTTTATTTACGAAATGTATACGCTGCCTGTGTGGGATTGGCTCTGGAGAACATCTTCCCTGTGGATTTTCAATTTTATGCCCAGTTCTAAAATGCCTGGGCAAAACGATGGGCTTTAAATCCTACCCAATACGTTGACGTGAGTTGATGGGGCCTTAATCACGTTCTTCTGAGTCAAACCGAAGTTCTGATGATTGAATGAACAAAATCCCCCATTTTGGTTTCTCCCTGCTGATAATGCGCAGCTCTTTCAAGGACATCTCAGGGGCCCGCCTGTTTATCGCGTCCCTTATCTTCCCCTCCTTCAGCCCTCGACCTTGCCAACTATTGTAATTTCTTTCTAGTTAATTCATCATCCCCGGCCCAAAGTCTGCTCAGTGATCCAGGAAACCCTCCGCTTTTCACTCAGCCCTTATTTTCTTCTTCTTTTTTTAACACTGGGCTTTCCTGACCCTCTCCAAAACATTAACTATCAGGTGATTTGGTGAGTTGCCCGGAAGAAAGCGTTTGGCATCCAGACATTTAGCAGGTGGTTGAGTTTCTTACAAAACTGCACCACGTTTTGACATGCCCCAAACCTGTTTCTCCCCCCCCCCCGCCCCACCGTTGATGGTTTTTTTGCTCTTGCTGTGCATAAAACTCTTAACAGGCTTGCGAAAGTCTTGGGTTTGGAGCTGGGAGCAGAGGCGTGGGCAACGTTTATGAATGTGGATGTTGACAATCAGACTTTGTGTCATTCAAAGAACCAGCCAGATCGGCACTTTCTGATTCCTCCTAGATTTTAAAATGTATAACCCAGAGTGAAATGCTTAGATTATCCCTCGGCGGCGTCAGTTTTTCATGAGAGAATGTGCTGGCTCTTAAAAGAAACTTGTGGCGCTCGTGGATGCAATCCAAACAGATTGCAAAACTTCCCACTGCCTTTCAACTGCCAAGTTATGCAAGCTCAGCTCTCAATTTTTGGTGTCAGCCCGCTGGAGATGGAAAAACCTGCTTGAAAAGCTTCAGATAGGACCTTAGATCTCACCCCTCCTGCTTAGAGGATGCATTTTTTTAATCTGTGGTTGTTTTTTTAAACCCTTGGGGTATAGCTGAGGGTATGAAAACGTGTCTCTCTAAATCCCCAGAA
The DNA here is from genome assembly GCF_059951505.1 of Python bivittatus. Lineage (NCBI taxonomy): Eukaryota > Metazoa > Chordata > Lepidosauria > Squamata > Pythonidae > Python > Python bivittatus. Next base: position 7,550,991 of record NW_028277076.1, on the reverse strand, counting down.
GGAAAGTTGTTGGCCTTCTGCAAAGTCTTGGAGATAGGAGACGAGGTGGATTTTGGAGTAATAAGAATACACTGAGAGGAAGCGTAACGTACCTGTGGAAGCTGTGTGGCTGATTGTCAAGGATAATTGCAAAGTCAGGTTTTACTGCATAAGGAAGTGGATGACAGCCAGAGGGGTGTAGTAGTGAAGATGCTGGATTAGGAACGGGGAGACCCAGGTTTTAGTTGTCCTTTGGGTCTGGAAGCTGTGGGCCCATCTCTCTCAGCCCTAGGCTGAAAGACAAAAAAACATTTACCTACCACTCACACTGGACCATCATGGTGGAGTATGGTCCATAACCATCAGTGAAGAAGCCTTCATCTCGCAGTGGATTGATTCAAGATGAAGAGGATGATGATGGGCAGAGAGGAGGCGTAGCCAGGGAAGTTGAAAAACATCTGTCTACCACTCACACTGGACCACCATGATAGATGGTGATCCATAACTGTCAATGAAGAAGCCTTCCTCTCGCAGTGGATCGATCCAGGATGATGATTGATGATCACGATGATCATGATCATGATGATGGAGGTAGGCAGAGATGAGGCACTTGGCCATCACGGTCCCAACTGAGGAATTAAGGTGTGGAAGGAAGAGCCCCAGGTTTAACTAAGTTGCTCACTAGCTAAACCTGGGCCTTTCCTTCACCCAACCTACCTCGTGGAGCTGTTGTTAGGTACCTGGAGCTTCCAGAACGGCGTTTGAAAGGACATAATGCATTAGGAGCACATAGCTGTGGGTCTCTCTAGAACCAGAAGGGCGTTCTCCACACATAAGAAAAACTCAAGAAGTAAATCAGAATCTCCAACTCCCAAGAAGTAAATATATGTAATTTTCCCAACGCCTATTTGAAACATCAGGAACCCAGGCCCCTTGATGCAAAGTTGCTTTCATGTCCCTCCCCCCCCCGTTTCCTGTCTGTAATCTCCTTCACTCCTCTTCACCTTCTCCCCTTTGACTTAATGCTCTTTAAAGCCCTTTTCCCTGACTACAAGCTAACCGCCAGTGATAAAAACGCTGGCTCTGGGATTTGGGGAGCAAACAGAAATCTGTCAATTGGGCAGATTCCTCAGGATTGACCTCCCTAAGCTTAGATCAAACCTCCCCAGGGTTGATTTGCCAGGGGAAGGCCCACACGGTCTTAGGATGACCCCCAAGGTTGGATGACCATCTTGGGGACCCACTAAAAACGGTCCCCCAAAAGGTGGAAGGGGGAGCCTGTCAGATCTTGGCCAGAAGAGAGCAGGGGATTGAGATAATCCAGAAGCGATGTCCACCTCCAATCACGAAGTCACACCCTCCCATTTGGCTGAATTGACTTTTCATCTCATGCCTCACGCAGAGCCTCCTGGGCTTTGCTGATACGAAGATGGGGATTGTTCTTGATCTCTGCTCAGTGACCTCTGACTCAGGCATTGCATCCGTAATCTCGGTTTCAAGATGGTTGGGAATGGGCCCCTCTGGCTTAATTCAGGGGCCACTGACTCTCTTCCGCCTCTTTCAGAGCTGTTTTTTCCTTCTGGCAGTCTCTTGGGTGCCTGCTCTGGCTTTTTTTAACGGGGCGGCCCGACGTTTGCACTTCTTCTCCTGCAACACCCAACCGAGCTATTCTCATGGTTCGGTGTAAAGAGGTTAAATTTGCCTTCCCCGCTCAAACTGCAAAGGGGTCACGATAGCCAAAAATATATATAAATCCCATTGGCCCCAAAGGCATTTTTCTCTCTTGCTCTAAGCGACGGATAAATAGGGTGTAGAGGTGGGGCAGGGGGGATTTAATGACAACTTTTCCATTTATTTCCTTCCTCCTGCTGAAAACACAGGGAGCGAGAAAGCTCCCATCGGTTTAACCCGGTTAAGTCCACGTGTTGTGGGAACTCCATCCGTGGCCCTGGGAAGCCGCGTCACCCTCGCATAGGTGGATCTCTGGTGGGACATAATGCACTGTGTCACTCCTGGCGCTGCATTCGATGAGCCTGGATGGAGGGCAAAACTGTGTGGGATTCACGCACAGTCGGCTGATTTCTTCCTCGATGACAAGCGCGTTGACGCAGCTGCAGTCGAGCGAATCCAAGTGGCTTGCAACTGTTATATGGATTTTTTCCTTTTGGGTAGATAAGAAAGACCAGATTAGGGACAGACCATTGTGGAAAAAATCCATCTGGGGGTCACCAAGATTCAGCTGCGACAGGATGGGCCATCATCCATCCACCGATGTATGTTTATACACACACACCTAGGCAACATTTCCAGTTAAATAGCCATAATAACACTGAAAGGAAATTAAGCAAAGCTTGTTTCCTTCCCAGGCCTTTTTTATGAACGATGGTCCCAAACCAACCAACCGACAGGACGTGTTAATATTAACATATTCACCCTGGATGAATAACAGGGATTTTTCAGAAAGGTTACAGCGGGATTCACGCTCTCCTGAAAGCCACACGTGGGTGGTATGTTGGGTGGTAGAAACCCAGACATGGTGGCTTATAAACCACCATTGCTGGCAAAGTGGGAGTTTACCTTATTTCGACACCCAAGAAGCGTCCGTCTTTCTGAAAAGCTTAGCACGATTGTGCTGATTCTGTATTTATTTCTCAGCCTCAAGATGGGGAGAAGAAGGAAGGAGGATTCAGATCGCAGAGCGAAAGCGGGATCTTCTTTTTCGGGCAACTTTCCCTCCTAACTGACCTTGTTTAAAGTTGCAATGGGAGAAGAGTGCAAAGTTGAGCTAGATAAATCCCCCCGTGGCCTCTTTTCCTTTCTTAAAACAAATCAGTTGCGCTCCCCAGCGACCACATTTGCAACTGTAGGACAGCTTCCAAGGGGCTTCAGAAATATTTGGGTTCTTTTCACGTCACCTGCCTACGAAGCAAAAGCAGGGCCCGGTGTAATCCATGCCAAAACTAGGTTTTCCATTAACCTGGTTAAACACGTGGGTTCTACCTAGCCTTGATGAATAGGAAGACACTGGAAGGTTTGATTGTTGCTTGATCTCCTCCCCCTCCCTTTTCTTTTTTTCTATCTCAGGAGTTTCTCTGTGACCCAAAGTTTAGTGATGAAGAGGACCTGGAAGAAAAGCTTGCTGTTTTTAAAGGTACTAGTCCACATTGAGTAAACCAGCTGTAGAAAAGCATTTTCCTTTGGGGTTAGGGCCAGAAGCATTGCAGTGGTCCAGAGGATGGAGAAAGGAACAACACAACATGACAACCCCCAACATTATTCCTTTGGATGGACTCACACATCTTAAAACATGCTGGCTGGAGAATTCTGGGAGTCGAAGTCCACATATCTTAAAGCATGCTGGCTGGGGAATTCTGGGAGTTGAATGCCCACATCTTAAAATTGCTGAGGTTGAGGAACACTTTAGTACCTGGAGAATGACACCCAATCAAAGCCAAAGTAGATGGGAACGGCACTGTCTCTGTAGTCCCCCAGTGTGGATAGAGACAAGATTTTCATCTCACTTTTTGAGGAGAGTAGTGAGAATTGCATGTCTTTCTACCAGTCTTCAGAAGGGGGGCAAAATTACTTCCATTCACCCCCCCTTTTCTTCTTCCCCTCTGAGGACATGTTAAAGTCCTATGGTGGTCTCCTCCAACTTGAAGTTCTCCAGATGTATGGGGCCACCACCTCCCTCCCCCCAATTCCAGCACATCTGGAAGGGATTTTCCATCCCACCAGCGGCCGAACCTTGGGGTCAAATCCGGTCCAAGGAACTGGCGATGGTGGCTAGTTTTTCAGCTGGGAGCGTGGTTGTCCGTCAAGAACGTGTCTTTGGCTGCGAGCGTAGGGTGTGGGCGAGGGTGGGGGATGTTGTTACTGCGTTCTCGTATGCTGCCTGGACACCGCAGTTGCAGCGAAACAGATGTGATTGGAACATCTGGTTCTGAAACACGTCTGGCGTTGTCCGTTTGCCACTCGAGATCTTGTAGGCTACGCAAATCTGTTCGGCGGGTTCGCGAAAGCCGCTGGATCATCCAGTCACCAAACAGGCCTGGTTTTGCAAAACATGCTCAGCCAGGAAGAGCAAACAAGGTTTATATTAATCAGATGCTGGATTTGGCGCGCTACCCTAAATTCTACCTTCTGCAGGAACCCAGAATCCCCCCCTCCCCACACCTATGGACTGAAATGCCGGGTTTTGAAAAGATGCTGAATGCTGAACATAACAATGCAGTTCTATACGACGGCTCGAAAGAAAAAGAAAATTCAACGGGGTGCAAAACATCTTCCAACGCTGCCCGGAGAGGGCTAAGGGGCAAGGCTGCCTTTGTGGTGAACACATGTGCACGGCATACACGCATTCCTCTTTCCCCAGTCTTGCACACTTGTGGCACACAGATCCGGTGTTTTCTGACAAACCAAAGATTTTCTCCTTTGGATCTGCCCAACAATCAAGTCTTTGTTTCCCCGTCTTTTCTCCCACCGGACAGGAAGGGCACAGAAGTGCGCACACACACGCACACGCACACCCCCTGCAAAATTGTGTCTGTTAGTGCGGGACTGTACACTCAAAGAGCCTCTTGCCCCATTGAGTGGGGAAGAAAAGAGGAGATTTGCACCCTTGTCTCGTGTCAGCCGAAGCCCAGCTTTTGTGAAAATCGAAAAGGCCTGTTTTGCTCCTGGCTGGGATTTGCAAGATCGCTTTTCCAGGATGTGAATCTATATTATATGGGCAACAGCGCCCAGATCTGAGTGTGAAAGGAGTGTGCAAAAACTCTTTCTACGAACGGTCCCGCTTCAAGGCCTGGGAGAGGTACCCATGATCAGATATTTCTCCGAGAAGAAAAGGAGATTGTGATGAAGGAAGGGGTCAGACTCAGACCAGAAGACCCAGGTTCGACTGATTTGGGGACAGTGATTCTTTCTCCTCCAACCTACCTCGCAGGGTTGGTGTTCTGGGGTAAAACAAAGCCAGCTCTTTATCTAGGTTGACTTGAGCTCGAGAGAACTCAATATCAATATCCTAACAGCAGAACGACAATAATGGTAACAGCTCCCTGCACCGAGAAAGATAGAGTGTAAGAGTCCTAGTTGAGCAGTTTCCCTGAGGGGCTAGCTTTCTAAATGCAAGGGGAAGGCATGACAGTGTCCCGCCGCTCCAATCAGACCGCAGAAACATGGACACAATATTTGCCAGCAGATCCCATCCAGATGTCACCCATCCAGAGGTTCCCGTCCTTGTGGATCTCAACAACTTGCAGCAAGTCCGGTTGTTGGTTGTTCGGCTTTATCTTGTTGACTCCACCCTGGCTGTTGAACCACAAAGTGGTCAGAAGCCTGTAGGTTTATTCTAGGGTGTGGTGGGAACCCAGCTGCGGAGGCGGGAGGATCTCCTCCAAGGTTGCAACCTTCTGCGTGCGAAGCGGATCGGAGAAGCGAGGGCGGTTTTATTCTCTCGCAGTATTCTGTTTTTTCGCTTTTCCACTCATTCCTTGGAGCCAAATATTCTGGGAAGGGCTGAGCTGCAACCCTGCACAGGAACTCGAACCTTCAGCTCAGCTCACTGGGCGGGATGCGTGCCACACGCCGAGCCAGCCAGGCAAGGGTTAATGTTACCAAGCCTAGCAGGTTGTCTGAAAGCACCTAAATGATCCAGCTGAAGCATGTTTTATGGACGGGTCTGGTGCGTTTTTATGATGCGCCCGCATGCCAAAGAAATGCATGTCATTGTGCAGCATAAAGTATGGGCAATAAACAGAATTAGTAGTGGAGCAGGATTTTAGGCTTCATAATTTGCCTTTGCCTTTCTTTCTTTCTTTCTTTCTTTCTTTCTTTCTTTCTTTCTTTCTTTCTTTCTTTCTTTCTTTCTTTCTTTCTCTCTCTCTCTCTCTCTCTTTCTTTCTTTCTTTCTTTTCCTTCCTTCCTTCCTTCCTTCCTTCCTTCTTCTTCCTTCCTTCCTTCCTTCTTCTTTCCTTCTTTCTTCATCTCTGTCTTCCTTCCTCTTTTTCTCAT